>NC_079394.1:22206362-22557165 GCF_029220125.1 Pseudoliparis swirei | reverse complement strand
TCTTTGATTCTTAATATGTTTGCCAAGGGTATTTTCACAGGAGCATGTTTAGTCCCTCCAAAGACCCTTCGTTGTTTGATACGAAGAATGGGTTGTACGGCAATAGTGTAACAGCGAACGTAAAATGCTTTGTGGGCTGACATCATGACAATGTTTGGATTGTGTGTTACAAATTTGAAGCCGATCTGATTGACCGACTAAGAGAAGCAAGCCTATCGTGAAAGTGAATAAATTATGGTTATTTTACTTCTCAATAGGTGATCAATAGGTGTTCCTGGAAGAAATGTGCTTGTTTCTTCGTGTGAATGTGTTCAGGCCTTGACTGGCATCACACATGATTTTTTGCGTTAGTATTGGATGAGTTTAAGCAATAGTTTTTAACATAAAGAAATCACAGAAAGTAAAAAATTATTGGCAGTAAAAAAACGTAAATTTCCTACCGACGAAAAGTCCGTTTTTTTTCACAGTGTTCATTATTCAAGTCTTGAGATTCTATAAAACTGATTTTTAGCCGATTCTGTTGGCGTTTTGTGGGAGAAATAATCGATGGGGGAAAAGTGGAAAAGGGCCAAATCAAGCAAAAAACGCCGAAAAACGCCAAAAACGGCCAACTTTGGTGAATTTTTGTAGCGCCCCCTACGGTTTAAATTGCACGAAATTTGCTGTGAATGTTCCAGGCTCCCTTCTGCACATATCCTGAAAGTCTGTTATTTTTTTTCTCCCAATAGTGTTGAAGTTATGAGCATTACAAAACAGGACACGCCCCTAAAATGTTCGCTGGGCCATAGATCCTTACCAGAATGATATATTTGAAATAAGATGATAGATCTTAGATGATATAGCTTCCATGATCATTATCTCCAATAGGTTTGGTTTGAATTGGACCCCGTATGTCGGCGCAAACGCCTCGGATGTGTTTTTCACCAAAAAAAATATGGTGGAAAATTTAAGTAGGCGGAGCTTAGGGTACTGAGAGGCTTTTTTGTAGAGCAGGTCCAAGTGGACTTGTGAAAAAAAAAGCTAGTCATTTGAACATACTGGGTGAGGGGCGTCGCCGGTCAAATTTACAGGTGGCGCTAGAGAGCAATTTTTGAAAGCCGAATTTCGACGTCGTTGTCATCTGGCTATTTTCACCAAGCCTGACAAGCTTGCCAAATTTGGTGAGTTTTGGGATATGATACATACCCCCAATATGCGCCCAATGTTCAAAAATAAAAAAGTGGAATAAGAATAATAATTAAAGCTGCAAGCAGCGTCGAACGGGTCCTCGCTCACCCACGCCTGTCGGGGGAGCCGGCGCCGAGGACCGGGCGCGCGGTCGGACTCGACTCGGGCCGTGGCTTGGAACGAGCACGACAAGTTTGGGGCGGATTCGACAAAGTCCAGTTCAGCCACTAGGTGGCGCTTTAACTACGTGAACATATTCATGCGTCATGTGTCCCTACGTGAAGTATAGACCACGTCATGGAAGAGAGAGGAGAGAGAGAGAGAGAGAGAGAGTTCTTATTCCATTCTAAATAACGGACAGGACTAGGACTTGCGTGGCCAGACTGAAAAAATCATAATGCCTCTCTGGTATTGTTCAGAGGGCCCAAATGTGGAGGCGGGCCTTGGTTTGAGGACCACTGCTCTTGGCTATCTATCAATATAGCTCATTTGAAAATGACGTAAGACATCTGGATCCGTATCAGACCAGCGGAGGCAGAGAGAGAGGAGAGAGAGAGGAGAGAGAGAGGAGAGAGAAGAGAGAGGAGACATAGAGAGATGAGAGAGAGAAGAGAGAGGAGAGAGAAGAGAGAGAAGAGAGAGAGAGAGAGAGAAAAGAGAGTTCTTATCCATTCTAAATAACGGGCTAGTCAAACTAATTTGGGGCGGACTGAAGGAAGTCAGTTGAGCCACTAGGTGGCGCTATAACTACGTGAACATATTCATGTTGTGTGTCCCTACGTGAAGTATAGACCACGTCATGGAAGAGAGAAGAGAGAGAGAGGAGAGAGAGAAAGGAGAGAGGAGAGAGAGAGAGAGTTCTTATTCCATTCTAAATAACGGGCTAGTCAAGGATTTGCGTGGCCAGACCGAAAAAAAAATCATAATGCCTCTCTGGTATTGTTCAGAGGGCCGGGCCAAATGTGGAGGCGGGCCTTAGTTTGAGGACCACTGCTCTTGGCTGTCTATCAATATAGTTCATTTTGAAAATGACATAAGAGGGCAATACGGATCCGTATCAGACCAGCGAGGAGGAGAGAGAGAGGAGAGAGAGAAAAAGAGAGAGAGGAGAGAGGAGCGAGAGAGAAGAGAGAGAAAAAGAGAGAGAGAGGAGAGAAAAAGAGAGAGAGAGAGAGTTCTTATTCCATTCTAAATAACGGGCTAGTCAAACAAATTTAGGCGGACTGAAGGAAGTCCAGTTGAGCCACTAGGTGGCGCTTTAACCACGTGAACATATTCATGCGTGTCCTACGTGAAGTAGAGATCACGTCATGTAAATTCAATGTAAAAAAAGTGATGAAAAACTACCTTGTCTTGAACACGCATCTCCAGGTGTCCAGACCAACACTTAACATGGTGAGCTATGAGCCAGCTGGTTTACAGGCAGCCGTAGGAGCTCACATTATTTTGGCCAGAAAAATGTGGTTATTTTACTTCTCAATAGGTGATCAATAGGTGTTCCTCCAAGAAAAGTGCTTGTTTCTTCATGTGAATGTGTTCAGGCCTTGACTGGCATCACACATGATTTTTTGGGAACGTATTGGATGAGATTAAGCAATAGTTTTAACATAAAGAAATCACAGAAAGTAAAAATTATTGGCAGTAAAAACGTAAACGTAAATTTCTTACCGACGAAAAGTCCGTTTTTCCACAGTGTTCATTATTCAAGTCTTGAGATTCTATAAAACTGATTTTTAGCCGATTCTGTTGGCGTTTTGTGGGAGAAATAATCGATGGGGAAAAAGTGGAAAAGGGCCAAATCAAGCGAAAAACGCCAAAAACGGCCAACTTTGGTGAATTATTGTAGCGCCCCCTACGGTTCAAATTGCACGAAATTTGCTGTGAATGTTTCAGGCTCCCTTCTGCACATATCCTGACAGTCTGTTATTTTTTTCTCCCAATAGTGTCGAAGTTATGAGCATTACAAAACAGGACACGCCCTAAAATGTTCGTTTGGCCATAGATGCTTACCACAATAATATATTTGAAAAAGATGATAGATCTTAGATGATATAGCTTCCATGATCATTATCTCTAATAGGTTTGGTATGAATTGGACACCGTCTGTCGGAGCAAACGCCTCTGATGTGTTTTTCACCAAAAAAAATATGGCGGAAAATTTAAGTAGGCGGAGCTTAGGGTCCTGAGAGGCTTTTTTGTAGAGCAGGTCCAAGTGGACTTGGGAAAAATCAAAGCTAGTCATTTGACCATACTGGGTGAGGGGCGTCGCCAGTCAAAATTCCAGGTGGCGCTAGAGAGCAATTTTTGAAAGCCGAATTTCGACGTCGGTGTCATCCGGCTATTTTCACCAAGCCTGACAAGCTTGCCAAATTTGGTGAGTTTTGGGATATGATACATACCCCCAATATGCCCCCAATGTTCTAAAATAAAAATCCAGAAGAAGAATAATTAAAGCTGCAAGCAGCGTCGAACGGGTCCTCGCTCACCCACGCCTGTCGGGGGAGCCGGCGCCGAGGACCCGGGCGCGCGGTCGGACTCGACTCGGGCCGTGACTTGTAAAGCACGACAAGTTTGAAGCGGATTCGACAAAGTCCAGTTCAGCCACTAGGTGGCGCTTTAACTACGTGAACATATTCATGCGTCATGTGTCCCTCGTGAAGTATAGACCACGTCATGGAAGAGAGGAGAGAGAGAGAGAGAGTTCTTATTCCATTCTAAATAACGGGCTTGTCTAGGTTTGCGTGGCCAGACTGAAAAAAAATCATAATGCCTCTCTGGTATTGTTCAGAGGGCCGGGCCAAATGTGGAGGCGGGCCTTAGTTTGAGGACCACTGCTCTTGGCTATCTATCAATATAGCTCACATTGAAAATGACGTAAGAGACATCTGGATCCGTATCAGACCAGCGAGGAGGGCAGTAGAGAGAGGAGAGAGAGAGAGGAGACAGAGAGGAGAGAGAGAGAAGAGAGAGAAAGAGAGAGAGAGAGAGAAAAAGAGAGTTCTTATCCATTCTAAATAACGGGCTAGTCAAACTAATTTACTGAAGGAAGTCCAGTTGAGCCACTAGGTGGCGCTATAACTACGTGAACATATTCATGCGTTGTGTGTCCCTACGAGTATAGACCACGTCATGGAAGAGAGAGAGACAGAGAGAGAAGAGAGAGAAAAAGAGAGAGAGAGAGTTCTTATTCCATTCTAAATAACGGGCTAGTCAAGGATTTGCGTGGCCAGACCGAAAAAAAAATCATAATGCCTCTCTGGTATTGTTCAGAGGGCCGGGCCAAATGTGGAGGCGGGCCTTAGTTTGAGGACCACTGCTCTTGGCTGTCTATCAATATAGCTCATTTTGAAAATGACGTAAGGGCATCTGGATCCGTATCAGACCAGCGAGGAGGCAGTAGAGAGGAGAGAGAGGAGAGAGAGAGAGAGAGAAGAGAGAGACAGAGAGAGAGAGAGAGAGTTCTTATTCCATTCTAAATAACGGGCTAGTCAAACAAATTTGGGCGGACTGAAGGAAGTCCAGTTGAGCCACTAGGTGGCGCTTTAACTACGTGAACATATTCATCGTGTGTCCCTCGTGAAGTAGAGATCACGTCATGTAAATTCAATGTAAAAAAAGTGATGAAAAAACTACCTTGTCTTGAACACGCATCTCCAGGTGTCAGACCAACACTTAACATGGTGAGCTATGAGCCAGCTGGTTTACAGGCAGCCGTAGGAGAGCTCACATTATTTTGGGGAAAAATGTGGTTATTTTACTTCTCAATAGGTGATCAATAGGTGTTCCTCCAAGAAAAGTGCTTGTTTCTTCATGTGAATGTGTTCAGGCCTTGACTGGCATCACACATGATTTTTTGGGAACGTATTGGATGAGATTAAGCAATAGTTTTTAACATAAAGAAATCACAGAAAGTAAAAAATTATTGGCAGTAAAAAAACGTAAATTTCTTACCGACGAAAAGTCCGTTTTTTTCCACAGTGTTCATTATTCAAGTCTTGAGATTCTATAAAACTGATTTTTAGCCGATTCTGTTGGCGTTTGGTGGGAGAAATAATCGATGGGGAAAAAGTGGAAAAGGGCCAAATCAAGCGAAAAACGCCACGCCAAAAACGGCCAACTTTGGTGAATTATTGTAGCGCCCCCTACGGTTCAAATTGCACGAAATTTGCTGTGAATGTTTCAGGCTCCCTTCTGCACATATCCTGACAGTCTGTTATTTTTTTCTCCCAATAGTGTCGAAGTTATGAGCATTACAAAACAGGACACGCCCCTAAAATGTTCGTTTGGCCATAGATGCTTACCACAATAATATATTTGAAAAAGATGATAGATCTTAGATGATATAGCTTCCATGATCATTATCTCTAATAGGTTTGGTATGAATTGGACACCGTCTGTCGGAGCAAACGCCTCTGATGTGTTTTCACCAAAAAATATGGCGGAAAATTTAAGTAGGCGGAGCTTAGGGTCCTGAGAGGCTTTTGTAGAGCAGGTCCAAGTGGACTTGGGAAAAATCAAAGCTAGTCATTTGACCATACTGGGTGAGGGGCGTCGCCAGTCAAAATTCCAGGTGGCGCTAGAGAGCAATTTTTGAAAGCCGAATTTCGACGTCGGTGTCATCCGGCTATTTTCACCAAGCCTGACAAGCTTGCCAAATTTGGTGAGTTTTGGGATATGATACATACCCCCAATATGCCCCCAATGTTCTAAAATAAAAATCCAGAAGAATAATAATACCCCTAACAATTTCAATAGGTTCCTCTCGGTCAGACTTCGTCTGTCGCTCGGACCCTAATAATTAAAGCTGCAAGCAGCGTCGAACGGGTCCTCGCTCACCCGCGCCGGTCGGGGGAGCGCCGAGGAGCGCGCGAGGACCAGGCGCGCGGTCGGACTCGACTCGGGCGCGACTTGTAACAAGCGCGACAAGTTTGGGGCGGATTCGACAAAGTCCAGTTCAGCCACTAGGTGGCGCTGTAACTACATGAACATATTCATGGGTCGTGTATCTCGACGTGAAGTATAGACAGCGTCATGTAAATTCGATGTAAAATGCATAAATGCTTGTCGTCTTGAGTTGTGCACTGACGTCTCAATTCAATTCAGTTTATTTGTATAGCCCATTTTCACAATTTACAAATTTGTCTCGGAGTGCATTACAATCTGGACACAGACATCCCTGACCTTTGACCTCACATCGGATCAGGAAAACAGAGGAGTACTCACAATCTGACCCCGACCTCTCAAGGCATCACGTGTATGATTAGTTGGGCACAGTGCATCATCCAATCTCCATTTCAACCAAGCTGCTGAAGCAGACTGGTGTTAGCGACTTGTAACGGTTCTTAAGCGTCATCTGGAAAACAAAATTGCAGAAACAATAATGGTGTCAATTGGTCTCTTCAAAAAGCAAATACTGGTATGATTCATAAACTTCAAAGCACAATAACATAACAAACCTGCGGCTGGACAATCCTCCTTAGTGCCACGTCCTATAAAGAAACAGAATAAACAAGAAAATGGATTTGCTTTAAATAAAATTCAAATATTGTCATAATATTAATAATATTTATTTTTCGCTAACTTTAAATTGAATTCATTCGAAATCCGCATGGTGATATCTCATGAAAATAATTCTGGCACTAGCTGAGGTCACCAATAACAAGACTGCAGTGTAATGTTTTTAAAGAAAGTTACAGAATTGCTAAGGAAAAGTTTCAAATATTTTCATAATATTAATAATTAATACTGCGCACCATTACGATGACTGTGCAGTGGATGCACTGCTCTGGAGGAGGTCGGGCAGTCTTGGTCCTGTGCTGGTCCCAGTCCACAGGAACTGGGGGCAACCATGCTCATTATACTGCAGTCCAAACATCTCCATAGTGTCTGCAATAGAAAAATGAACAGCAGGACACGGAGGTTAGTACAGCAATCAACATCTGATGAGTGTCTATGTGCAGTGATTTTGATAAACACACTTTACATATCAATGTCAGATCCTTCTAGTCAGAATATGATTATACTATGTAATTAAAAACTTCATCACACTCTGGTTCTAACATTGCTGATGAAAGTATACAGATCTCGTAAACAATATACAGGTTAATAACACCAAATGGTATTAATATTCTTAAAGAGTAGGTAAATAATATTTACCATATACTCATTAACATTCTGAATTAAAATAAATGGCTCAAGAAGAAGTAATAAACTTAAGCATCACTCCTAGTTTTAATAAGCTGCTGGTAGTTTAATCTCTAATAACACTTCATGTATGAATTGAGTATATGTTGTATGACAGCCGTAATATGCAAAGTAAACAGTAATTATTCTTTCAAATGGATGTGGAGCAGTTAAATAGCTACATGAATATTAACTGCATGCATCTTCAAGCTTCATCAGAACACATTTATCACGTGACGTGACTTGCAAACATCGTGATGCAGCCGCGTTCATATTGTACCGTTCTTTCACTGCGGTTATGTAACGTAATATCCACAGTATTTATGTGTTCATGCCGACTGGCGAACAGGAGAAACCATTATATATTTGAATGGAGGGTCGCATTAGCATGGAGCTCCTCGTGTAGCATAGCATTGAGTAACCTGTGACAATCACACGGAGAAAGAGCACCGGATAAACACGGTGGATTTTACAGCAGTCATGTGAACAAGAGACTGCCATGACTAATTATCGTTGGATTGTAGTTCATTGTAATACATTTAAAATGCTTACCATCTCAGACGGAGCAGACTGCAGACCAGGCCGGCAAAGCTGCAGTGTGATACTTCTTCTGCTCTAAACAGCAGTTTGCATCAATATATTTGGTGCATTACCGCCACCTGCTGGCCTGGAGTATCAGCCGGCGTCAGCACGCTGTGTTATTGTTCGTCTGCTTCTTGATGTATAAAAGCGAGTTGCATCCATATATTTGGTGCATTACCGCCACCTGCTGGCCTGGAGTATGAAACGCAGGTGAATACCTGTATGTGGAAATGAGATGAGCTTTGCACAAACATAGTGAAACAGAAATCAATATTGGCGACATCCGGTACAGTTTAGAGCATGGTGCCAAGAGACTTTTCTTTCCGTCTACTTGTGTTACATATACCTACCCAGCGTTATACATGTAGGTCAAACGTAGCACCGGGGCTGCCTAATGGGGCTGCCTAATTGAATATTGTAGGTGGCGCTATGGAGCAAATTACCATTTTTGAAGAATAAAATCCTATCTGGTAACTACATCTTTGATTCTTAATATGTTTGCCAAGGTATTTTCACAGGAGCATGTTTAGTCCCTCAAAGCCCCTTCGTTGTTTGATCACGAAGAATGGGTTGTACGGCAATAGTGTAACAGCGAACGTAAAATGCTTTGTGGGCTGACATCATGACAATGTTTGGATTGTGTGTTACAAATTTGAAGCCGATCTGATTGACCGACTAAGAGAAGCAAGCCTATCGTGAAAGTGAATAAATTATGGTTATTTTACTTCTCAATAGGTGATCAATAGGTGTTCCTGGAAGAAATGTGCTTGTTTCTTCGTGTGAATGTGTTCAGGCCTTGACTGGCATCACACATGATTTTTTGCGTTAGTATTGGATGAGTTTAAGCAATAGTTTTTAACATAAAGAAATCACAGAAAGTAAAAAATTATTGGCAGTAAAAAAACGTAAATTTCCTACCGACGAAAAGTCCGTTTTTTTTCACAGTGTTCATTATTCAAGTCTTGAGATTCTATAAAACTGATTTTTAGCCGATTCTGTTGGCGTTTTGTGGGAGAAATAATCGATGGGGAAAAAGTGGAAAAGGGCCAAATCAAGCAAAAAACGCCAAAAAACGCCAAAAACGGCCAACTTTGGTGAATTTTTGTAGCGCCCCCTACGGTTTAAATTGCACGAAATTTGCTGTGAATGTTCCAGGCTCCCTTCTGCACATATCCTGAAAGTCTGTTATTTTTTTTCTCCCAATAGTGTTGAAGTTATGAGCATTACAAAACAGGACACGCCCCTAAAATGTTCGCTGGGCCATAGATCCTTACCAGAATGATATATTTGAAATAAGATGATAGATCTTAGATGATATAGCTTCCATGATCATTATCTCCAATAGGTTTGGTTTGAATTGGACCCCGTATGTCGGCGCAAACGCCTCGGATGTGTTTTCACCAAAAAAAATATGGTGGAAAATTTAAGTAGGCGGAGCTTAGGGTACTGAGAGGCTTTTTTGTAGAGCAGGTCCAAGTGGACTTGTGAAAAAAAAAGCTAGTCATTTGAACATACTGGGTGAGGGGCGTCGCCGGTCAAATTTACAGGTGGCGCTAGAGCAATTTTGAAAGCCGAATTTCGACGTCGTTGTCATCTGGCTATTTTCACCAAGCCTGACAAGCTTGCCAAATTTGGTGAGTTTTGGGATATGATACATACCCCCAATATGCGCCCAATGTTCAAAAATAAAAAAGTGGAATAAGAATTAAAGCTGCAAGCAGCGTCGAACGGGTCCTCGCTCACCCGCGCCGGTCGGGAGCCGGAGACGCCAGCCCGCCGGGCCGAGGACGGAGCGCGGTCGGACTCGACTCGGGCCGCGACTTGTAACGAGCGCGAAAAGTTTGGGGCGGATTCGACAAAGTCCAGTTTCGCCACTAGGTGGCGCTTTAACTACATGAACATATTCATGCATCATGTGTCCCTATAAACAAAAACTCACGAAATCCGTGATTTAAAAGCCTCGTCCAGCTGTTTACTGACGTTAGTTATGTTAGAGTAGAGAAAGAGAGAGAGGAGAGAGAGAGAGTTATTATTCCATTCTAAACTAGAACGGGCACTCGGTAGAGCGCATACCTTCGCATATCACAAGATTGGGCATTGAATTATGAACATTTTGGCATTAGTTGCATGCCAATTGGACAAAAATGTATCGTGCTATGGTAAAAAAGATGTGATGTAAAAAAAATATTGACCTTTCCATGACCTTTGACCCAATTGATCCCAAAATCTAATCAAATGGTCCCCGGATAATAACCAATCATCCCACCAAATTCCATGTGATTCAAGAAGATTTGACCTGTTCATGACCTTTGACCTTGACCTTTGACCCGATCGATCCCAAAATCTAATCAACTGGTCCCGGATAATAAACAATCATCCCACCAAATTTCATGCGATTCAATACTCTTTGAGTTTTGCGAATAACACATACAAATAAATAAATACATGGCGATCAAAACATAACGCTTCCGGCATTTTCAATGCGTTTGCGTGGCCAGACTGAAAAAAAAATCATAATACCTCTCTGGTATTGTTCAGAGGACCGGGCCAAATGTGGAGGCGGGCCTTAGTTTGAGGACCACTGCTCTTGGCTGTCTATCAATATAGCTTATTTTGAAAATGGCGATCAATACAATACGGATCGAGGAGGGCAGTATCAGAGGAGGAGAGAGAGAGGAGAGAGGAGAGAGAAGAGAGAGAAAAAGAGAGAGAGAGAGAGTTCTTATTCCATTCTAAATAACGGGCTAGTCAAACAAATTTGGGGCGGACTGAAGGAAGTCCAGTTGAGCCACTAGGTGGCGCTTTAACTACGTGAACATATTCATGCGTCGTGTGTCCCTATGTGAAGTATAGATCACCTCATGTAAATTCAATGTAAAAAAATAAATGAAAAAATGCTGCCTTGTCTTGGAATCGAACACGCATCTCCAGGTCTCCAGACCTACACTTAACATGGTGAGCTATGAGCCAACTGGTTTACAGGCAGCCGTGAGCTCACATTATTTTGGGCAGGAAAATTTGGTTATTTTACTTTTCAATAGGTGATCAATAGGTGTTCCTGGAAGAAATGTGCTTGTTTCTTCGTGTGAATGTGTTCAGGCCTTGACTGGCATCACACATGATTTTTGGGGGAAGTATTGGATGAGATTAAGCAATAGTTTTTAACATAAAGAAATCACAGAAAGTAAAAAATTATTGGCAGTAAAAAAACGGAAATATCCTACCGACGAAAAGTCCGGTTTTTTTCACAGTGTTCATTATTCAAGTCTTGAGATTCTATAAAACTGATTTTTAGCCGATTCTGTTGGCGTTTTGTGGGAGAAATAATCGATGGGGAAAAAGTGGAAAAGGGCCAAATCAAGCAAAAAACGCCAAAAAACGCCAAAAACGGCCAACTTTGGTGAATTATTGTAGCGCCCCCTACGGTTCAAATTGCACGAAATTTGCTGTGAATGTTCCAGGCTCCATTCTGCACATATCCTGAGAGTCTGTTATTTTTCTTTCCCAATAGTGTTGAAGTTATGAGCATTTCAAAACAGGACACGCCCCTAAAATGTTCGTTGGGCCATAGATCCTTACCACAATGATATATTTGAAAAAGGATGATAGATCTTAGATGATGTAGCTTCCATAATCATTAGCTCCAATAGGTTTGGTTTGAATTGGATCCCGTATGTCGGAGCAAACGCCTCTGATGTGTTTTTCACCAAAAAAAATATGGTGGAAAATTTAAGTAGGCGGAGCTTAGGGTACTGAGAGGCTTTTTTGTAGAGCAGGTCCAAGTGGACTTGTGACAAAAAAAGCTAGTCATTTGAACATACTGGGTGAGGGCGTCGCCGGTCAAATTTACAGGTGGCGCTAGAGAGCAATTTTTGAAAGCCGAATTTCGAGGTCGGTGTCATCCGGCTATTTTCACCAAGCCTGACAAGCTTGCCAAATTTGGTGAGTTTTGGGATATGATACATACCCCCAATATGCCCCCAATGTTCAAAAATAAAAATCAGAAGAAGAATAATAAGAACTCTAACAATTTCAATAGGTTCCTCTCGGTCAGACTTCGTCTGTCGCTCGGACCCTAATAATAATAATACCCCTAACAATTTCAATAGGTTCCTCTCGGTCAGACTTCGTCTGTCGCTCGGACCCTAATAATACCCCTAACAATTTCAATAGGTTCCTCTCGGTCAGACTTCGTCTGTCGCTCGGACCCTAATAATACCCCTAACAATTTCAATAGGTTCCTCTCGGTCAGACTTCGTCTGTCGCTCGGACCCTAATAATAATACCCCTAACAATTTCAATAGGTTCCTCTCGGTCAGACTTCGTCTGTCGCTCGGACCCTAATAAGAATAATAATAATACCCCTAACAATTTCAATAGGTTCCTCTCGGTCAGACTTCGTCTGTCGCTCGGACCCTAATAAGAATTAAAGCTGCAAGCAGCGTCGAGCAGATCCTCTTCACCGCTCACGGTCGAGGCGGGCGGGGGGGCCGGCCGGCCGAGGGGTGGCGCCGGTCGGACTCGACTCGGGCCGCGACTTGTAACGAGAGCGACAAGTTTGGGGTGGACTGAAGGAAGTAGAGATCACGTCATGTAAATTCAATGTAAAAAAAAAAAGTGATGAAAAAAAACTGCCTTGTCTTGGAATCGAACACGCATCTCCAGGTGTCCAGACCAACACTTAACATGGTGAGCTATGAGCCAGCTGGTTTACAGGCAGCCGTAGGAGCTCACATTATTTTGGGGAGAAAAATGTGGTTATTTTACTTCTCAATAGGTGATCAATAGGTGTTCCTTCAAGAAAAGTGCTTGTTTCTTCGTTTGAATGTGTTCAGGCCTTGACTGGCATCACACATGATTTTTTGGGGAAGTATTGGATGAGTTTAAGCAATAGTTTTTAACATAAAGAAATCACAGAAAGTAAAAAATTATTGGCAGTAAAAAAACGTAAATTTTCTACCGACGAAAAGTCCGTTTTTTTTCACAGTGTTCATTATTCAAGTCTTGAGATTCTATAAAACTGATTTTTAGCCGATTCTGTTGGCGTTTTGTCGGAGAAATAATCGAAGGGGAAAAGGTGGAAACTGGCCAAATCAAGCGAAAAACGACAAAAAACGCCAAAAACGGCCAACTTTGGTGAATTATTGTAGCGCCCCCTACGGTTCAAATTGCACGAAATTTGCTGGGAATGTTTCAGGCTCCCTTCTGCACATATCCTGACAGTCTGTTATTTTTTTCTCCCAATAGTGTAGATGTTATGAGCATTACAAAACAGGACACGCCCCTAAAATGTTCGTTGGGCCATAGATCCTTACCACAATAATATATGTGAAAAAGGATGACACGCCCCTAAAATGTTCGTTGGGCCATAGATCCTTACCACAATAATATATGTGAAAAAGGATGATAGATCTTAGATGATATAGCTTCCATGATCATTATCTCCAATAGGTTTGGTTTGAATTGGACCCTGTATGTCGGAGCAAACGCCTCTGATGTGTTTTTCACCAAAAAAAATATGGCGGAAAATTTAAGTAGGCGGAGCTTAGGGTCCCGAGAGGCTTTTTTGTAGAGCAGGTCCAAGTGGACTTGGGAAAAATAAAAGCTAGTCATTTGAACATACTGGGTGAGGGGCGTCGTCGGTCAAACTTCCAGGTGGCGCTAGAGAGCAATTTTTGAAAGCCGAATTTCAAGGTCGGTGTCACTCGTCTATTTTCACCAAGCCTGACAAGCATACCAAATTTGGTGAGTTTTGGGATATGATGCATACCCCCAATATGCGGTCAAAGAGGAAAAATAAGATGCGGAATAATAATAATACCCCTAACAATTTCAATAGGTTCCTCTCGGTCAGACTTCGTCTGTCGCTCGGACCCTAATAATAATAAGAATTCTAACAATTTCAATAGGTTCCTCTCGGTCAGACTTCGTCTGTCGCTCGGACCCTAATAATAATACCCCTAACAATTTCAATAGGTTCCTCTCGGTCAGACTTCGTCTGCCGCTCGGACCCTAATAATAATAATACCCCTAACAATTTCAATAGGTTCCTCTCGGTCAGACTTCGTCTGTCGCTCGGACCCTAATAATACCCCTAACAATTTCAATAGGTTCCTCTCGGTCAGACTTCGTCTGTCGCTCGGACCCTAATAAGATGTATTGGCTATAGAGCGTATTCACTCACGTCACCACAACAACCTTGTTGGGGTCCATGCACGGCATTGTTTTGCTTTTTTTTATGCCGCTCTTCTTTAGAAATGACCATCATATCCTGAAAGACATGAGGTTGCTGGGCTCTCGCATAATCAAACAGCGGACACGATAGGTCAACTTCTTCCGACATTTAATAAGTGGACCCCAAGATGGCGCGATTGAGATGCTGACGTCACGTGAATACGCTCTATACTGCTGCTGATAAAGATCTGATGATGGTCCTGAATAATATTGGGAAACAGCACCATCTAAAGGTAGTTTGGCCTCAAGACATTGTGATGCACTTGCATCTTTTATCTAGAATAATTAAATCTATCTAAAAAAAGATCCCACATTTTTATTACACATTTCCTGCTTCATTCTATTAAATCACAGCGTCAATTTTTTTCAATTTAATGTATCTAGTTTAAAAGTAAGCACGTTTTAAGCATTCCTTTCAAACAAAAGGCCTGTTGAGGATGTCTTTGTGAATTTGAACATGGGGGTATAGTGGTGCTCTTCATCCTCTTGTGGCCCAAATTGAGTATGCCAACAACAAACATAAAATAAAGTTCCTGACATAAATACAACCCCTTGTTCACCCTGTTGTTGAGTCATAAACATATTATTTGATCAGAAATGCTTCACCAGAATGTGTTACTCACTTGCATGACTGTATTTTACTTTTCAAAACATATGCCACCTTTTATTTCCCTGAACACACTATGTGAAGTTTATTTTACCTTATACAAACACAATGTGTAGAAATGTATTGATGCAGTAATCCTTCCCTTTCACAGACTGAGATATACACTACTGTTCAAAAGGTTGGGGTCACTGAGAAATGTCTTTATTTTTCAAAGAAAAGCACTGTTTTTTCAATAAAGATAACATGAATCAAAAATACACACTATACATTGTTAATGTGGTAAATGACTATTCTAGGTGGAAACGTCTGGTTTCTAATGAAATATCTCCATAGGTGTATAGAGGCCCATTTCTATCAACTATCACTCCAGTGTTCTGTTTGCTAATCGCCTTAGAAGACTAATATCTGATTAGAAAACCCTTGTGCAATTATGTTAGCACAGCTGAAAACAGTTATGCTGGTGATATAAGCTATACAACTGGCCTTCCTATGAGCTTGAAGTTTGAAGAACAAAATTAATACTTCAAATATTAATCATTATTTCTAACCTTGTATTGACAAGGTTAGAAATAATAATAATAATGTCTTGACTATATTTTCTATTCAATTTTCAATTCATTTCATAAATAAAATTGAGTTATCATGGAAGACGCGAAATTGTCTGGAAACTTTTGAACAGTAGTGTAGATATTACACCAAGGGAATGTTTGATGTTTTAAATGGCAAAATGATGAAATATGTATTAATGTTGCTGGCTAAAGAGTCATTCACAGGCAACTAAAAGTATAGGGATCATACTTATAGATCGAGAGTCAGTTAGATCCCAGAGACATCTTTTTTCCTGTTAACCTTCACACTTAACTTCAACCACTCATTAAATCCAAAAGCAGATTTGGATATGTACTGCTGTATAAAAAACAGCAAAATAAAGCATATAACAATAATAATTGCATGGTGATAATCAAGTGATATTTAAATAGTTTTTTATCTACTTCTTGTATTTTTTCAGCAAAAAACAAGCGCATACTTGATCATGAACATTCATTCTTGACTCTGGAATTTTCATTTAAAAAAATTACTAGTTTGTTGTTTACCCTTAATGTCTACGTCTCAATTTGCTCCTCAGCAGACGGTGATCTCTGCTTCTGAAAAAGAAGTTGGACCTTGAGCCACGTTTCTTTTCAGATGGTTTATAATCGTCTGACTCCTCACTTGAAAGAAGGAGAAGGAGAAGGAGACGGAGAAGGAGGAGGAGGAGGAGAAGGAGAAGGAGAAGAAGGAGAAGAAGAAGAAGAAGTTCTGCTCTGTCTTTGCCGTGACACTGGCTCTAATGTAGCACTAGAGGGCGCCCCATGCCAGCCACTTGGATGGTTCAGTCCTTGAACGTAACACTGAGGCATTACCAATGAATGTCATTTTACGGAATAGCTCTTTCCAGAAGACCCATAGTACCATTATAATGTGGCTCACATGGAGTGAGATATTCATATTGGCTTATAGGATCATAAAAGGCTCTGAATATGAACACGGAAGCCTCATGAAACATGGGTATTTGCATAATTGATGAATCTTTACAGCTGGTTGTTGCAATAGCTGAATTATATCAACATAAACATTACAGTTTAAAAAGTACTTTACAAATATTCAACATTTTACTGTAATCAAACTACGGGAACATTATTTGTAAATGGTAGAACACTGAAACACAGAAATATTATTTCTACGGTTCCTGTGTAGCTACACTCAAAAAAACGATTCAAGCCCTTCTTAGAGGTGACACATTTAAATATTGTTTGATACATTTAAATAAATCAATTACAAAACGAAGATATTTATATTGAATGGGTGTAACACAAAATGTATGAATACTTTCATTTATTAGATTTATTTAGGTTACACTCACAAAAACGATTCAAGCCCTTCTTAGAGGTGACACATTTAAATATTGTTTGATACATTTAAATAAATCAATTACAAAAATAGATATTTATATTTAATGGGTGTAACACAAAATGTATGAATACTTTCATTTATTAGATTTATTTAGGTTAGATGGTATGCATATCAACTCAAAATAAATGTGTTTCATTGGGGACTACCCTTTGCGCATGCGCCAGCTGAAAATCAGTTGTTTGCATGAGGTGAAGACATTTTCAGGACTGTATGGTGGTGTAGTGGCTAGCACTGTCACCTCAAAGCCAGAGGTCCGTGGGTTCAATTCCCAGTCAGGGCGTTCCTTCTGTGTGAAGTTTGCATATTTTTTAGTTAGTTAGTTTATATTTTGAGTTGGACAAACACAAATTAATTTAATTTAAAGAATATCGTTATTTTATTTTAGATGTATTTGATACAAATGAGTTGGACTAACTGAATTACATTGTATTGCACTGATGTGCTAAATTTTAGTTGGAATTGCATATAATTATTGGATGGAAAACCTGCCAACAATTTAATTGAGTTCATCCAATGAGTCATTTCTTTGAGTGTAGTGGACATATAACCGATATGCAATATAACTAGAACTATGAAGCAGCTTGAAACATCATTTAGTTTTTTCTTCCCACATGACTTTTCATGTGGAAAGAAAACAAATTATGTTTTTATGCTGCTATATAGTCGTCAAACCTGACTCTTTGTTGTGATGTGTGCTACGCCTTCTCATAATTAAGATTTATGTCAGCCATTAAGGTAGGAGTGACTGCATGCGGGGTTCCCCTCTGCTAAATCATGGTGGAAAGTGTTCGCTTTGGTGAAGTGAACTTTGAAAAGGAAAGAAAACAACTTTTAAATGAGAGATATTAGTTTGTACAAATATGCCTGATGTTAGCTAGTTAGTGCCATAAACTATGGATTTGATGGATCCTTCCTTTTCTGGCTTTAAACTAAATTGCTTTAGAGGTTTTTCAGCAGTGACACCTCTGTCATTTTCTTTAAACATGTCTAAAGTGTTAACATTAACTATCAGCAGCTTCACTGGTTTCAGCTTTCAAACCCATCTCAGTGCAGATCTACGACATGATACTTTTGCCCTAACAGAAAGACCATATTGTTCATTATGAGCCCTGCAGGCGTGGACAAATAGCAGTTGAATCTCTCATTCAGGGCCAGTGAAATACGAACTGGCCTTTTCTCCAAATTAACCTGCTGACCACGGTTCACACAGGCATTCCTACACTCAAAGAAATGACTCATTGGATGAACTCAATTAAATTGTTGGCAGGTTTTCCATCCAATAATTATCTGCAACTCCAACTCAAATTTAGCACATCAGTGCAATACAATGTAATTAAGTTAGTCCAACTCATTTGTATCAAATACATCTAAAATAAAATAACGATATTCATTAAATTAAATTAATTTGTGTTTGTCCAACTCAAAATATAAACTAACTAACTAAGAAAATATGCAAACTCCACACAGATGGAAAGCTCCGACTGGGAATTGAACCCACAGACCTCTGGCTTTGAGGCGACGGTGCTAGCCACTACACCACTGTACAGCCCCGAAACTGTCTGTACCTAGTAAACAACTGATGTTCAGCTGGCGCATGCGCAAAGGGTAGTCCTCAATGAAACACATTTATTTTGAGTTGATATGCACACCATCTAACCTAAATAAATCTAATAAATGAAAGTATTCATACATTTTGTGTTACACCCATTCAAAATAAATATCTTCGTTTTGTAATTGATTTATTTAAATGTATCAAACAATATTTAAATGTGTCACCTCTAAGAAGGGCTTGAATCGTTTTTTTGAGTGTACTGTAACCCTGCTAATAATCACCATCAAAGCACAAGGTATGCATTATATTACCAGACAGGGGACCAACTCTAGTTTATTTACTTTGGGGGGGGGGGGGGGGGGGGAGTAGATTGCAGCTTTCAGTGTTGTATGTTCTGCTCAAATAAGAACCGAAAACAATGCAGATGTTGTCACTCATATTGTCTTGTGTACTTTATGTCTGTGTCTGTAATGGTAGAGACAAGTAAGGCTTGTCAAGATTGGAGTCTATTTATTAAGCTATGCGTTTACGTCCTCAACACTCTTTGACTTTCCATAGTGGGAAAAGTATAGAGCGTATTCACGTGACGTCAGAATCTCAATCGCGCCATCTTGGGGTCCACTTATTAAATGTCAGAAGAAGTTGACCTGGCTATCGTGTCCGCTGTTTGATTATGCGAGAGCCCAGCAACCTCATGTCCTTCTGCATTACCAAAGAAAGATTTCAGCGGTTGGAATTGAATATTTGCAACGCTTTTTTACCTGATTTCACTCGCTCAACACTTTGTGGTTAATTCGCTAGTTACCAGCACATAGCCCGGTCACATTCCTGTAAAACAGTTTTCATTTCCGCTATCGACCATGGGACATTAACAACTATTTCTGTGTTATACTTGTTGTGGAAATACCACAAATGTCGGAACATCGAGCGCCCCGTGTCTGGGTTCATACTATGATCCGCAGGGCTCTCAAGTCTCACGCATTGAGCGTGAGACTCACGCATTTCGGTCTTATCTCACGCACTCCCGCCACACATCGAATTCCTCACGCTGAAAAAACCTCTCGGCTATTTAATGCTTGAATGCAGGGGTGCTCAATACGCCGATCGATTGGCTGCAGAGCTCCGACGCCGGTCTGCGCGCATTGGGATGGAGCAAAAAAATAGTCACTAACACCCCCCCCCCCCCCCCGCCTCCAGGACGAGTGTCTGGATGAAGCCGCTTCCAGCTCCTTCAGGACCAGCAGTGCCTGGCTGGCCGTGCTGAGTGCTGTTCCCATGTAGCCAGTGTTTTATTTTACCTTGAAATGAATCACAGAGTAAAGGCAGACATCGCCCGACGGAGTTGCCATGTTCATGGCTTCCTCCCAAGTTTCCATCCACAGTTCCTTTTGCGCAAGTGAAAGACATTGATTTTCGCTCGGCGAAAAAAGCAAAAAGAGATTATTGACATGTGTGTCAATGGAAACGTGCCCACAACCCGATGTATCAACAGAAACACATGAGAACAGTCCTAACGCTCATACGCCGAGTGAAGCCGAAATAGATGCATGACAATTTAAAGTAATAGCCTGTCTTGTTGAGCTGATAAACCCATATTCTGAATCATTAGTCCCACATCCAACAATGAGGCACAGTACCATAATCACAAGGCACACCGCTTTGAACTGAAATTGTGTCTCCTTCAGGATATAATGGTCATTTTTATCTTTTAACTTTATCAGCAGCAGTAGGCTATAGAGCGTATTCACGTGACGTCAGCATCTCAATCGCGCCATCTTGGGGTCCACTTATTAAATGTCGGAAGAAGTTGACCTATCGTGTCCGCTGTTTGATTATGCGAGAGCCCAGCAACCTCATGTCTTTCAGGATATGATGGTCATTTCTAAAGAAGAGCGGCATAAAATAAAGCAAAACAATGCCGTGCATGGACCCCAACATGGCCGCCAAAGGTTGTTGTGGTCACGTGAGTGAATACGCTCTAAAGTTGAAACTAATTTAATTAACAATGGCTCAGTTCCAGCAGGTGTTGCAACGAGCACAAGCACAGGGCTTTCACCCTGGAGACTGCTGTTAGGGTCCCACGTGAAACCAAAAGTAAACCCTGACTTAAGGCTTGTTACGTACTCCACCGCATTCCAAATAGGATAACTTCCGTTCCTTAACAGCAAAAACAGCAACATGACGGCTTGATGAGATTGTGTTTGGTAAAAATTCCACAGTTGATTAAATCTGGATCGACTGGTGAAATGAGTATATAAATGTCAAATTAAACTAAATTAACATTTTTCTGATTGGAAATTGGCATTAACATTCAATTTAGGTTAGTGGTTTAAGTTTTGACAAAGACAATTCCTTCAAAGGGATCTGTGTGAGTTTTGGTCACTATGAATGAGAATAATCCACCAACATTGTAAACTTCGGAAAGAAAACATCCTCGCATAAGTTTTTAATTAAAATCAAATCATCTGAGTTTCGAGTGAATGCATCCATAAATCTAACTTCCTCAACTTTGCTTTTATATCTATGTCAAAGTGCTTAGTTCTCAGTGCCAAGGGAATGTGTTTTTAAAGCTTGGACCACAGCCTGAATTCTTGAAGGATTTGTAGATCTACGGCCCATTAACACCCTGTCATCACTCTATTGTGACAGAAATTCAATTACACATTGAGGCTATTTTCATTGCCATACATTCCCTGAAACTGAGTCCTTGGGTTCTTAAAGTTGACATGGATTTAAGGAACTGGGTTGGGTGTCGGCTTTCTGTGACAAACTCTGGATTGCCACAGAAGATTGCTTCTGAAGAAAGATGATACTTTGGCCATGTTCCAAGGTAACCAGGTTTCTAATCCCTTTTGGATACCTTCAAACAAATCTTTTAACATCATATTTTTGTTGTTGAATATTCAATGCAAGAACAAGTGAGACATTGTTGTTAGGCCATTGGCATTAATGACAACATCCAACATTGCCTTTTTTCGGAGGGTGAAAAGCAATGACAACCATACAGTCTGTGGATTATTCAGGATTCTACAGGGAGATGTTACTATTGATTTATTTATATTGTTTTTAAAAGCATGAGCACCTAATTTACAGAATTTGGTTGCAGGAAAAGATCCCAAAATTGGATTTAGCAAAAGACCCCCAGGCAAATAAAACAAAAACATTTTCATGGCCATTTACCATTATATGTAAGTGAGAAGCTCTTAGAACACTGCCCTTTCTCGACACAGTAAACTCCACCCAACTTAAAAGTACAGGACCTCTTGGGCGCATTTCTGATTGCCTATCTCACAGTGTAAACTAGTAACTACCTCTATACTGTTGGTTGGTAAGACATATTCATCTGAAATCGCTGTATAAGAACAATGCAGAGCATACCAGTGCATGTTAGCGTACATGCGCTAACAATGCACTAAAAGCATACACGGCCTATGTCAACAAAGCAAGAAGAAACTTGTATAGCAACACACACAGAGAGAGAGATTGACTTTCTTATTCTGCTTAGGTAGACATTACTCTACTCGATCTGTACAGTGCAAATTGTTCTTTGCTGCTATAAGGGGCGGCTGTAGCTCAGTGGGGTAGGTTGTCGGTTCGTTCCCGGCTCTCCCCATTATTTGCAAGTCGAAGTGTCCTTGAGCAAGGCACTGAACACCCAGTTGCTTCCCGGGCGCATCACTGCAGCCCACTGCTCCTTAATAACTAAGGATGGGTTAAATGCAGAGAACTAATTTTCCCTTGGGGATTAATAAAGTATATATCTTATCTTATATATGGATGTTCAGAATGGTCAATAAAGCTCTTTTTAACCTCCCAGAAGCTATTTTTGGCCAGAGAATCATTTTTAATTTTTCGTTCCAGGAACCTTCTCCGTGAGTCATCTCATCTTTGATAGAAACTACTCCTGTCAGCATGCCACAACCACTCTGGACAGAAACAGCTAATAACAACTGACGAACAACTCAAGTGTTGAGGGAAGTATAAATGCACATCAAGTTTTATTGATTGAAGCATTTCCTGAGCTTCAATCCAATTAGATTATATTTGTAGCCCCATATCAGACATTTGCCTCAGAGGGTACAATCTGTCCAACATACGACGTCCACTGTCCTCGGACCCTCTGTGGTTCAGGACAACTCCCCTGAATTTTTTTCTTGAAATACAATAAAACTGAAATGGAAACAAGAGCCACTCTCAGAAGGTTTACATATGAAAACGTTCAGTTGGCCTTGTAGTTGAGAAGAGCTATCAACAGGACACGACAGGAATCAAACCCTTTTAAAGTCGCTGGGATTTCTCAAGCTTGATAATTGGAGCTCTGTCTTTGCTCTTGGTTGCTGGAATTTATGTACTTCAAAAATGGGAGCATGTGTCAGAAGAAGTTGAGAAACCACGGACTGTGACTGTTTCACCACACTGTTTACTGTCGAAGAACACGTGTCGATAAGGCATTGATCTCACTTCAGTGTGTTTGTGTCTGAGCACCCTTAAACATGAAACAGAGGCCCCCAGGGAGTCTCTTTTCCCCTTCAGTGTACTATATCAACAGATAGAGCAGGGGGAAATCCTCCCTCTGTATCATTACTCTGACGTTAAATTCACAAGTATTTTCTCAGCGGTTTGTGATTATAAGTTTATTTAATCAGAACAAACACAAAGGCCCACATCATCAGACATGTTGTGAACAAGCCACTGTCAAAAGCCTTGCACAGACTTGATAAGCTCATCACAGGGTATATAAACCCAGCCTCAGATTCTTTTTTCATGAGCTTAGTCTTGGAAGAGTTAAATGTGGTGGTGAAAAAACACTAACATATTGAAAAGAATACATGATTTTGTGGCTGCAAATTGAAAAGATAGCACCTCTGATGTGTGAAATAAATGTCGTATAATAATTCGGAAATAATAATTTTAGATATGGTATTGTTCAAAGACTGTGCAAAATTCACAATAACTAAGTTTGACATATTTTATATTAAACAAATAGTGAAAATGGTTAAACAAAACCTGTCTCTCGTTCAAAATAACATTGACATTTGTAATAATTCAAATGACCAAAAACATTGAGTTTAAGCCTAGCCAACGCATGTAGCCTAGCCAAAGCATGTTGCCGAGCCAAAGCATGTTGCCTAGGTGGACTTTTGTTTTCACACGGGACATGAACATCCGCCTCCTGTGAAGGTGCTGTGTTTGTTTCCACCCATCCTTCTTCCAAATGCAGACTTCCTTGTTCTTTATACTATGTATATGAGTGTCTAATATTGATGTGGCGTCAAATGCTATGTGGAAAATATAATTTTTGTGTGTGACAACACCCGCAATGACTTGCCATGGGCTGATCCTAGATCAAAAGGGAATAACTTTAGACAAGCTAAAGCTGGAGTAAATATTGATGTTAGAATGTGGTTAACCTCAGGTACACATTCCGCATATTTTTCCCAGGGACACAGCTTCTAGAAATGCAGAATGTGGATTCCATGTGCGAGTTATGCTTCTGGAACAGCAGCTTGAGTGTTGCTAGCTGTGACGTCAGGACTTTACCTCGCTACAAGAATAAAAATAAATTGCTCATAAACTCATCCCGCTAAAACAACCAATTACATTATGCTTGTTAAGTGAGCATTTTCATTTCCTGTCATACACAGTAAACATTAGGTTACAATATGGTAATAACTATAATCTTTGGCCTCCTTGTTACAGCTAGTTTTGTAGGATGAAGTTTGGAGCAGGTTATGAAAACCCAATGCCTTCCAAAGAAACATAGGAATAATACAAATAGAAATTCTCAGAATAAATGGTAAATTATGACAAACTTAGGCTTGATTTTGACTTTCGAAGTCAAACTTATGAGATCGTAGGTCCAAATCCATACTTATTAAATCAAAATGATAAGATTTTAGGACAAACATTTTAGTTACTAGGCTACTGTGTGTCAAAATGAGTCCAATGTACTGATGGTTTTTAATGTGCCCATAATTATATTCAGAACTACAGCTCCTCAAAAATGTTGGGTATATAAGAAATCAAAGATAGTTAGATTTAAAATGTTGACTTCTCTTCTAATTTGTACCCACTATAACATCATTTTGAATTATTTCACAGTTATGTGTTTCAAATTGGAATTAAAATCTTTTGTAAAAAAGAAAGTTCCTAATATTTCACCTTTTTTCTTTTACTGACAGAAATTGGCTTCCATATTATTGTGAGAGAGCCTGCTTCGAGGTACAATCCACATCATGACTCATGATCCAACCCACGTAAAGAATAAAAATACTCAAGTTAATTTGAATTTGCTTTAAACATCACAGTTATAGCCATCCGACATTGAAATTGTAGGTCATTAAGCAAATCGATACTAGACTGTTTTTCTACCCTAATTTGCCATTATCAACTATAATTTACAAAATAATCTAAGCGTCTGTAATCTAAGAATTCTGATATATTTTCCTTTCACATCGCAGAATACAAGAACCCTTTTTTTAACAATTTTGTTTTTTTCAGTAACTATTGAACCCTTTGCTTCCTGTTTCACAGTTAAACACAGAAGACAGAGTACCTGAATTGTATTATTTAGATATACTAGATGTTGCAAATGAAACATGACTAACATTAAATGCCCAATGCTTTTAATTGTCCGTGACTCTTATGTACATTGTTTAACCTGGAAAGAGAACATTCATAATTACAGCTTCTAAATGTGTGCATACTTAAAAAAGACCACCAGTGCCCTTCAACATTTTCCAAAGGGAACTGTGCCAGGAAAGTAAATGCAATTCATTTCAGGTGGAAAACCCCCATAGAGCTTGTATTTTTTGCAGAAATAAACAATGATAACATAATAAGTAGGCGGCCACAGTTCAAAGCCGCCCCCTGGAGTGAGTTAAAAAGTGGATGCAGAGAATAATCTCTAATGCGTTACAAAGGGCAATACTGCCGGCTTGATCTACTGTTAAGACGTAAAGTCATTTATGATTTGTTGAATTTTCTCATTAATGTATGAGACAATCAATTTTCGAAAACTGTCAGGTCTTTTTCTTTGTTTTTCAAAGAGATGATGGTATTTTAGCCAGCCATCCACCACTTTGCTCCAGTTGGAAATATCTAAAAAAGTAACAAACATTCATTCATAACTTTGGGGATCCTCTGACATTTCCTCTAGTGCCACCAGCAGGTCACAGTTTTCACTTATTCTGTTAAATTGTCAATATCTACTGGAAAGAGTGGCATGGGGAACATACATAGTTTCCAGGCAACGAATCCTCTTGCGCCATGAGGTTGACGTTTGTGGTTTTAAGTGAAATGTCTCAACAATAGTTTGAATGGCTTGCCATAAACTTGGCTTCACACATTCAAGCCCCCGTTCGGATAAACTCTAATCCCTTTGGCCATCTAGCATCATTATCTGGACAAAGCTGTCGAGCCATCTGGCCTCAGATGTACTTTGTGTCTATTGCTATTGAGCAAAGTGCTTGCATGCCAACATGTTAAACTAAGATGGAGAACATGGAAACCATTATACCTGTTAAACATTGTCATTGTGTGCATGTTCGTATGCTGACTTTAGTATTTAGCTGACAGCACAGTCCCACACTCAGTGCGTTTACATGATGGTATAATTCGAATCTTGCTTTAGTCGGACTATGCTATCTTTTGGGGGATCTGCTATTATCCCAATATACATGGCAGTGAGTAATTCGAATCATTGGCCGAAAGCATGTCATATCCGATACGATAGGCGGCGCTGTTTTCATTACAACTCGTGGTGATACAGCCATTTCCGCTTGACCTCTTCACCACTACCAACAACAACATTTCGAGAAAGATGGCGAACAGAGAGCAAGGCGAAGCTACATCCCTCTACTATTTTTCCATGGTGTTAATAGGAGTACAGCGAATGCAAATGGCGCTATTGGCTGAGTTGATAACGGAGAGAAGACGCCGTCGCCGAAGGTACACGGAGAATTTAATTTATCGTCTCTTTCGACTTCCGGGTCACGACATGGGAGGAGGAGGAGGCGGAGGGATCTCGAGCATGCGCAAAGACGCAAAGTCCAGTTGCGAATCGAATTCAGAGTTACATGCCGCGAGAGTCGAATTATCAACTGGATCGGACCGAGCTATCCAAGGGTGTTAATCGGACCGAAGTCGGACCGCACATAGTCCGACTAAGGTGTTTACATGAAACGGATAATTCGATTTCAGTCCGACTAAGCCAATAATTCGATTGCATGTAACCGCACTGAGTGCACGGCTTTTTGGGTCTTAGTCTTGTTGTTTGACAGTTGGTGGTAATCACTGCTTGGGTTTAGTACACAGTTCTTCTTCTGTTCATTGCACACAAACTGAAAGATTGAAAACACATTTTCTGTCAGAGGGAATAACAAAAGCTTTCATTAGACACCAAAGAAAAACATATTTCTAAAGTTATTTTGGTGTGATGTCTCCGTGAATGGATGAAACAATTGATACTTAAAGAATTATACACAGTATTTCCCCCTTAACAGGCCCTAATGTTTAAAATGATCTTATTCCAAATGTTCGTTGAAGCCCCATCTCTGCATCCCTTTATCAGATGAAAACATTGTAGATGGGTTATGCACATTTTAAACACATTATCCCCACAATTCAGCTTGGTTTATTTAGGCATTTTTTGGAAACTCAATACCTATCTGATACATAACAGCGAAGGTTACTTTTGCAAGTTGAACCATAATTGTGTTACAGCAGTAAAGAATACAAATGGCAATGACAACCCAGGGTTCAGATCAGGAACCGGGAGCAGAGTTGTAGTTTAACACCCTTCTCTGCTCTTCCATTCGAGCAGTTACCCACCCACAACTCGAGAGTAGAGACTGTATCTGTCCCACGGCCACTTAAATAAAATAAATTAAAAGTAAGCAGAAGAGGAGTCGTACACAATAACCTTATACAAGTTAACACCATTATTTCAGCAGTGCAACAAAACAGGAATATTAAATGTGGTCTCCTAAATATTAGATCTCTGTCATCTAAAGCTGTGTTACTAAATGATTTAATATCAGATAATCACATTGATTTATGTTGTCTAACTGAAACCTGGCTGAGCCATGAAGAATATGTCTGCCTAAATGAATCGAGTAGCAGCCATCTTTGACTCAAGCCTATTAATAAATCCTAAACCCAAATTAAACTACAACTCATTTGAAAGCCTTGTTCTGAGTCTTTCACATCCAACCTGGAAAACACTACAGCCAATTCTATTTGTGATTCTGTACCGGCCACCAGGTCCATATTCAGAGTTTATATCTGAATTTTCAGAATTTATATCAAGTTTGGTTCTTAAAACTGATAAAGTTATTATTGTAGGAGATTTTAATATTCATGTGGATGTTGATAATGATTGCCTTAGTGCTGCATTCATCTCATTGTTGGACTCGATTGGCTTCTGTCAATTCAATTCAATTCAGTTTATTTGTATAGCCCAATTTCACAAATTACAAATTTGTCTGGGAGTGCTTTACAATCTGTACACATAGACATCCCTGCCTCAAAACCTTGCATCGGACCAGGAAAAACTCCCAAATAACCCTTCAGGGGGAAAAAAAGGGAAGAAACCTTCAGGAGAGCAAGAGAGGAGGATCCCTCTCCAGGATGGAAAGGTGCAATAGATGTAATGTGTACAGAAGGACAGATTTAGAGTTAAAATACATTCAATGAATATGACAGAGTGTATGAATAGTTCATAGTAGGCATATTCCACGATGGAGACCTCCACGATCCATCAGGCAGATGGCGGTGGGGAGGAGGAGTGGGCGGAGTCTCAACAGTGGGTGGAGTCTCAACAGGATAGTGGCGTAGTCAGTAGCAGGAATTCCACGACCCAGACCTCGATGATCCAATAGGCACAAAAATGTGCGCTCATTGGCCAATGACATCGTTTTATTATTTCACGTGATTGGACTATTCGGCAGATCAGAGACGTATCATTCCCTCAGCCAGAGAGCTCCACGGAGCTACGGGAGCAGGTTGCTAACGGAGCTGGTCAGCTGGAGGCTCAGTGAGTAATGTGCTGTTTAGATTCCCCTGTCTGTTGTTCCAAAGTCCTGGGACTGAAACTCTCTGGACTACAACGGGGGGAGGGATCTAAAGAGCTGCAGACAAGTGTAAAGCACGAATCTTTGCCGCAGTTATCTAGCTAAGAGCATGGAGCTAACCCTGTTTGCAGAGCAGAGCAGCAGAAGGAGAGTGAACTGGCATCGAAAACACAACGAAGAAGTTCTGAAAAACAGACACATTCCCTCAAGAATAATGGAAACAGGCTGGTTACAGACATGATTGACTTTAACCAGAGAGTTATTGAGACGTTTGCCAACTTTAAAGAGAGGAGGGCTACTTTTCTTTACAGTAGTGGGTCTGCTCTGTCTCTTTCTGACTCTATTCTGCTCTGAACCTCTTTCATGTGAGGGTGAAACTCTTTTATTTTGCAAACCTCTGAAACTCAACCCAATGATTCTTAAAGCATTCTGCTCTGAACCTCTCATGCCCAAAGTGACAGTGTGTTGATAGTTGTTATTGGACAGTGTTGAGCACGGTGTTTTCTTGAAATAAAGCTTTGTTTTTTACAATATTCTACTCAAAACCTCTTTTCTTCTCATTGTTGAGTGCTATTTAAACTGCCCCCCCCCCCCCAAAATGTCACCAGCCGCCACTGACTACAAGCTCCTTAAAATATGATGGTGCATCACCAATCAAGGCTTTGTAGATTAAGAGAAGATGCGTTCGTTACTTCGAGACTGGATTACTGCAACTCCTTTTTAGCAGGCTGCTCTAATAAGTCTCTTAGGTCCCTCCAGTTGATCTAGAATGCTGCAGCTCGTATTCTCACTAAAACTAAGAAAATAGATCACATCACTCCTGCACTAGCTGCTCTGCACTGGCTCCCAGTAAAATCAAGAATCACTTTTAAAATTCTTCTCTTAACGTACAAAGCCTTGATTGGTGATGCACCATCATATCTTAAGGAGCTTGTAGTACCACTAGAGAGCTGCGCTCACTAAATGCGGGACTACTTGTAGTTCCTAGAGTCTTAAAAAGTAGAATGGGAGCCAGAGCCTTTAGTTATCAAGCTCCTCTTTTATGGAACCAGCTTCCAATTTCAGTCCGGGAGGCAGACAGTCACCTCGTTTAAGAGCAGACTTAAGACTTTCCTCTTTGACAGAGCTTATAGTTAGGGCTGAATCAGGTTTGCCCTTGTCCAGCCCCTTGATATGCTGCTATAGGCTTATAGCTGCCGGGGGACGTTTTAGGATGCACTGAGCACCTATCTTCTCTTTTTTCTCTCCTTAGGGATGAATTTTCATCTCTACATCACACATTACTAACTCTGCTTTTTCCCCGGAGTCCTTTTGACTTCACGTCTCATAGGGTCATCAGACTCTATGAGACGGCATAGATCCTATCTGCCTGATGGATCATCGAGGTCTGGGTCGTGGAATTCCTGCTACCGACCACGCCACTGCCCTGTTGAGACTCCGCCCACTCCTCCTCTCTACCTCCATCTGCCTGATGGATTGTGGAGGTCTCCATCATGGAATATGCCTACTACCAACTATTCATACACTCTGTCATATTCATTGAATGTATTTTAACTCTAAATCTGTCCTTATGTACACATTACATCTATTGCACCTGTCCATCCTGGTGAGGGATCCTCCTCTGTTGCTCTCCTGAAGGTTTCTTCCCTTTTTTCCCCCTGAAGGGTTATTTGGGAGTTTTTCCTGATCCGATGTGAGGTTTTGGGGCAGGGATGTCTATGTGTACAGATTGTAAAGCACTCCGAGACAAATTTGTAATTTGTGAAATTGGGCTATACAAATAAAACTGAATTGAACTGAATTGAATTGAATTGAATTGAAATGGAATACTAACGCTGGACTTTTTTCTTTTTGTCAATATGTCATGTTAGCTGTTGTTTTCCGAAGCGGCTAATTTGAGAATAAAATCTTGTTCGGGGCCGTACAGAAATAATTGGGGTGCAGGGTAAAGATTGAACCGTATGTTTACATTTTTTTAAAGTGTGAATGTATCTTTTTAGTTGGATGCCTAATGGATACATTCTAATGACTTTAATGATCATGTGACTTCCTCTCGTGCAACCAGCAGGTAAAAGATCTTATTATCGTGACAAATCTAGGTACGTATGAGATATAAATTACATCTACTGCATGGATTGGCACATTTGGAACAGGTAATCATTGTTCCCAGATGATATATTTTACGTTTTATTTCTTTATTGAAATATCGACTAGAATTGTTTGCTGTGAAATTTGGTGAACACTTTTGTGGTCATACAAAGATTATAATTATTTTTTGGGTCCAAAACCTTTCTTTATGACCAAACACCTGCAACACTATTGACATTCCCCCTCAACTCTGTATGTGCTTGTTGATTGGGTAGTCAGCAGCTCTACAGAGCCACGAGCCTAGCTGTAGACTCCTCGTCTTTTCTTACATAAAAACTCAAACAATTTATTTTTCCAAAAGTGATTTGTGACGGTTTGGAAGGTACAGACCAACCGTGTTGTCCTGTTGACGAGGGCTGTCGGTTGATGCGTGTCATCCAAGAGGGCATAGACAAACAATGTATTTTGTCATGGAGGCCTAAAGAAAAATGACACAACCCTCCCCCTTTTTCCAAATGGTGCATTGCCAACATTAGTATGTGTATACATATACTTTTATAGAATCTTTGGTTGGTTAGAGTCAAAATGGTTAATTTGTGATGTGAGACTCAAATGACGGTATGAAAGTAATGGTAATGAAGATTCATGTCAGTGGAATGAATACACTACAGTGTGCAGTTAAAATTCTGGTAAAAAAAGTGGGTTTACGCTCCCGTACATCCTGGTCATAAATTTGCGAAGTAACAGATGCTTGTGGTTTATTAGGGGAACAATTTATGAAATTCACTTGGCTTTGGAAGCAGGAGACGTATTATTGAGCAACAATTGAACTTTAAACAGACTGTTAGGATGGATTTGGCTGATTCTGAGACACCGAGCGCTCTATTCTCAGTTCTTGTGGATTAACTACTGTACTGTAAGGCTGATGCAGCTGAAGATTTTGTAAAAACTCAGGTTGCCTGCTAGTTATATTTGCAAATTAGCTATGTTTGAAATATTCTCAGCAACAAATAGCAAAGATCAGGGCACTAAGTTGACCCAGCCACTTCTATTACAGCACTCCAAAATACTACAACTGATTATTTCTCACAGGTCATTGTGGTTTTAATAGCCGCTGATGAATTCTCATTGTCTTACCAGATGTTTTTACAACATGTGCTCCCAAAACAGATCCGCAATATTGACACTGGCATCACACAACTTTATCCAGAGACTTGTATTTTCTCACATCCTTGCCCAAGTCCTTAGGGACAAAGGCTACGACTCAGTGAAATATTTCTAAAGAGGAAGCAGATCTGCTTGCTGAAACCTAGGAATTACAATTGTTAATCAAAACATCTACCACTGCTTCTAGAAGACTTGATTTTAAGAATTACTGCGACAAAAGACAGGTGTGATTAGAATTATACATTATCAGGTTCAGCAAATACACCAGTCTATGTTTATTGCAAATATTTCCTCACCTTCCTTAGTGAAGAATAAGAATCATGCAATGCAGGAGACATTTCAGGGATCCGATCCAGGATTACAGGAATATAGTTACTGGAACAGCAACAATGACATCACCCTCTTAAAACTAATGGCTATTATTCGAAAACACATGTCCGCCGTCCACATGTGTAGTCCATCCCCTTGCTCAATTGTGGACTGAAAAAGAAAACAATTGGTTCTCTGTTTCATTTTCCTTTCAGGTAAATCGCCTTCTCCCCCCCGAATTGTTATACATATAGTCTTTATCGCATGCTGTAGCCTATAGCGAAAGGGTAACAGCATGAGGTTCAAGGCCCATTTGACTAAGATGGACCCTGGTCCCTCACATAGTGCGCCGACTCATCCCCCGAGACATTATTGGTCTTTTCTTACATTAAAACTCAACCAATGTATTTGTCCAACAGTGAATTGTTACAGTTTGAAAGGTACAGCTATAGCTCAAGAGCCAAAAACATTCCTGTATTTAGGAGACTTTGTACATGTATGCAATCACGCACTGGCTAAGCTCTAGTCAAGCTAATGTTGTATTTTTTTTAAATGTCCAAATCCAGTACAAACTGTTTTAAAGAGTATGGAACTACAATAAATAATTTAAAATGGGTTTTCTGCACATGCTCTGGCTTTATAATGATGCATATTAGGGCTGACTGAGCTACCTATCAAAATCCTCCTAAACCTTTTAAGTTGCTGGCTACTTGTGGTGCACCATAAAACAGAGAACACAGTTATACCGTCAAAGACAAAAGACACTTTTATAGCAGTTGGGGCAAAGGCAGAAGCTTTGAAGGCATATGCATAATAACAGAGAATTGCCTCACATTTCGTAAAACCTCAAGACTCGGCCATGGTTCAACTTCCATAAAACCTAACATTTGGATCTGAGTAGAAAATCTGAAAATTAAAAATAAAGTAATTTTTACGATAGCTTATATACTGCCAATATTGCACTAAGTCTTTATAACACATTATTGGTTCCTCCTGAGGATGTGGAGTTGCATCTTAAATAGATAGTGTTGTCCAACGGTTTTCCAGATGTGCCTTTTGAAAGGCCGAGGGAAGAAGATAGGGAAGTGAGCTTTCTCTGGAATGGAGTTATTAGTCAGACTGCCATGTCAGAGGTCTTTGTGAAGCAGTTTTCTGAAATATCAGGGGGGTAAAGTTTTTGTAGCAGGTACCTCTAAAACGGTATGGAAAAAGGTTACAACACTTCTTGAATAGTGTGAACAAATTAAGTACTACACACTTTTAAGTCACAATATTTATTGTCAAAAAATTATATATGTTCATATCATTCCTTTTATCAGTACGTTCTGTACCCATCCTGTGGCAGTCAGCTCCATTGATTCCCACTACATATCTAATATTTCAAAGAGGTTTACAAATATTGTTTTATTAAAAAAAATATTCATTCATTTTCATAAATAGCTCAGATTCCCTCTAGCTCTACAAAAGTACCTGATAGGGAACAACCAAAACATGGTGTTAAACAGGCGCTGGTGCAAAATTATTAAACTTTGCACTTTTTGTATTACGCTGCAGTATCTCTTCTTCTCTGTGTTGTGGCTGAGCTCCTCCAATTATACAAATAACACACACACACACACAAATACCACACACACACACACACACAGACACACACACACACACCCACAGACCAATACTTTATTGAAATCCGACAGCATGTTCTGTGCAGATCATCTTTTAATTGGACAAAGCTGGATCTTGGCCCCTGGTTTTCTGGGCCTCCTTTGAAGGCAGCTGAAGTAATGATTAGAAAGCTACGTCCACATCTAAGATATATTTTCCAATACAAAAGCCATTACTGGAACCAGATGGGGAAAGACGTTTGTCCGTTTGATACTTCCTGGTTTTTAACAAGCTTTTTTATTGACAGAATGGTTTAATGTTTTGTTGTTTGAGCGTGTTGTACTGACATGATGGATTTTAGCTCGTAAAAGTGTTTACATTAATTCATCGGGTTACTCAAATCTATATTTCTTGTGCAGGAAAAATACAAACAGCCTCTTGTCATTTGCATGTGAATGTTCATCAATGGAATGGGGAAAGTCGTGCCTGTTCAGCATGGAAACCATATCCATCAGCACAGACTTTGTGAAAACAAATCTTTTCATTTTTACTGCGCTGCCATTTGGTTAAGAAAGCATTGGAGTTCACGATCGGCATGAGCTGTTGATGTATATCTCGGGATTAGCATTTACACACCACATACCGAGGCGCCAACAGCGTGTGAAACCACAATGAACCCTTCAGAGAGATGGGTGGGGGAATAAAAACATGCCAACAGGAGTGATCCTTCGGTGTGGAGATCTGGCAATGACGTACTTTATCTTTCCAAAAAACGTGAAAGTGTTAGTTTGCTTGAGCAGAGAAAAACGTGCTCTCTATTTGACATGACCGTCATAGCAGAATCTGGCTGTTTTGGCAATAATGTTTTAAGAGCATTGCACGCGCAATACCGAGCTGCTGTTTTACGAGTAAAAAGAGAAGTCTTTGCAAGAGAGTTTTAAGATGCCAAAAGTGTAGTCAGTAACTTACATTGATATGGCTCTTATGCACACATAAAGTAAGCAGATTGACTTTTGATTTTATTTTATAATTCTATTCTAATTTATTTTACACGAAACAGCTGCAACAGATCAATGAGCAAAGATTAAATAACATAAGAGACACCATTCACTTTTTCATATTTATGTAAAATGTGTATGTACATGTAATAGGCATCAATCCGCTGCTGACATTCAAATGTGAAACAATATAGTGCAAGACCATCAACCGTTGAGCAGAAAAAACAGTACAAAATTACTAAATGAGTTGAAAATATTTGCACATTGAACATTTTTGCATTTTTAAGCATGTGTGACTACAATACATTTTTTATATATTTTTAACAAATATATATATTTAGCCAAATGTCATGTGACAGCGCAGCAACAAGAAAAGAAGAAAATCCATCTCACAGGCCTACATGTTCATTTGTGATGCAGATTGGTGGTTATTCTCTTAAGACATTCCAAAAAACGCAAATAAATGTAACATTAAAATGAAGAAATGGGAAAGGAAATTATGAAAAAAATGATGATCAAAAAATTTGCAAAAACAATCAGAAGGCGGCTTCTTCTCATCAAGCAGTCAATAAGTTATTCAACTTGAACCCTTTGAGGCGCTGCTCTGTTGCCCAATTTGTGTGCCTGCAACTGCCAATTAAGTCGACTAATCACAAGTTTTATGATTTATAATTACATTATCACAATGAGATAGATGTAAAATAACATTTCTGTTGCTGAGAGTTAGATAAGAGGATTATTACCACGTTCGTGTCTGTTTCTTAAAAATGAAGCTAGAGCTTGCAGATGGTTAAGCTTATAGTAGCAATTAGCTAGCCTGGCTCTGGTCTGCCTCCTAGCAGCTATACAGCGAACTAATTAAAACATTATGGAATTAGTTAAATCTGTAAAAAGAACTCTACAATTTAAGGGTTTGTACTTTTGTATAAAACCAGGTTAGCAGTTTACATCTGCTTCTTGTCCTTTACTAGGCTAAGCTAACAGCCTGCTGATTCTAGCTTCAGATTCATGGTCCTGACATGAGAGTAGTATCAATCCTCTATTCCAGCTAATGAAGCAACATTTTATTCTAAAATTCCAACAATGCAGCAAATTCATTGACCTGTAAATTGAGTGTAACAAAGTATCTACATATAGTGAAAATTATTTCAGTGAGGAAGGGCTTTTAGACCTACTACGATTAACTTTTCTTAAGAAGAAAAATAATAAACCCAACCCTTTTTTGTGGTGTCATCACACACCACAATCAATTCAAACATAATAATGGACATTTCAAACATCTGTAAATATACAAAGATAGATCGATATGTAAACAGGAAAATAGAAAGCAAAGTTTGGGATTTTGAATGCTTGTGCAAGTTCATATGTAGAATGAGATGTGACCAAAAGTGGGGGCGGGGGGGTCATTTTATTTGAAGACATTCTCAAAGGCGGGGCATTTGTAGGTCTTGAGTTTCTTGATGGCCTTTTTGAACTCCTTGCTGGACTTGTCCCACTTGTGGATGCCTGTGAGAAGGTACTGCTTATCCACTTTGCGGCCCATGATTAGATACTGGTTCCCCAGGTTGTCAAGCTGCTGGCAGGGGCAGTCCGCGCCATTCTTAAGGTACAACACCAGCGTCTTCATGTCCTTCTTCTTCAGGTTGCCCTCTTTCAACATCTTTTTCCTCTTCTGCAGGGTTACCTTGCGGTCCATGTTTTCTCGCGTCACCTCCTTGATCTTGGTCTTGAAAGCTGCATTAGAGAAAAGGAAAGAAAATAAACAGTTACATCGTGTTTAAAGGTGGATTAGTTATTGTACCAAATGTGTGTAATATTTAATTTACTTTCTTTTCTTTCTTTTCAAATACTTTCCCTAATCTTAACATGAAATGGGTTGACCCGACACATGATGAACGGCATTAACATTAACAGGTAGTGGCACATATTCCTGATGCCATTAAGCATGTTCCCTTGCTCAAGGGAACCATTCACTGAATCTACACTACAATGAACCAGACTCAAGAAAAATTTTGTGGAATGATTTAACTCTTTGTTTTATGCTAACTTTTCGTAAAATACCGCTTTGAGTATTATTACATTAACCAGACTGGCACATTGACTGTTATAGGGATGAGCATTACTGATGAAACATTATATCTTGGTATATTTACATTTATATCCACGTATATTGTAATATATTTTCTGGAAAATAAATTGGAAAATTATTGATTGATTAAATATCCTGAACAGAATTAGTTTTTTGTCAAATAAAAATAAATAAATTAAATAAATAAATAAAAATTCAAGTATTTCACCACACTGATGCAAATTTCATTGACTTGTTCACAACATCCTAATACATCAGAGATAATAAAGGGTAAACACAGGATGGTTCTATAGACACATTAATATATATTGCCCAACCCCTCACTGTTATATAATGTTGTTTTTCATTGAATTTCCGATTGTCATCAAAGTTTTGACGAAGATCCTTTAAGTTAGTTATGACCAAGATATATAATTAGTGAGATATTTTACAATTGAAAATGTAAAGCTGAAATTGTTTTAGAATTTCTGTACTGCAATTTCTACAATACAATATGTGCATTGTAGGGAGGTTTTGGGGGTGGATGGATGGGCAAGTGCAAAACCTTCACCCAGGAGACCTCTGCTTGTGTCCCGGGTGAAACCAAGTCTGACTAAATTTACGTAAAGTAACTACCTTAGCAATGTACGTAACATAAGCTACATAACTGAACTTAGGTTATAAGCATACTTATTTTAAACCAAAGTATGATCTTTTACTAAATCTAACTAAGTAGTGATGCCATGGGATCTTGACAAAGAGTCACTATGTGACGAGTTGGGAATGAGAGCTGTTTTAATACCAGTCATGCTTACGCTCTGCTTCTTACATTTTCTGTCATTTAAAACACACATACGTATGCAGATCGTTTTTATGAAGAAAGATGTTTCTTATACTTATAGTAAGTCCTTTACAAAAAAAAATCTATGCGATTATTTCGCACATTATAATTTTTTTCATATTGAGTACTTTCACACAGAATACAAATATTGTAAAGTGAAAGAAGCAATATCATTTTATTTAACCAACCAATCACCTCATGCAGCACATAAACATAACACAACAACATGGAGGCTTCCTGGTCCAAACTAAGAAATCAAACTTACGCCTCGCAATCAGGAAAAAGGCATCGTATACCACATCACCTCTTTTCATTCTCACCTTTCACAATAAAAGCCCAATGAAATAACTCTGTACCAGAGGGAATTCTAATTCACTTAGAGCATTTCGCTTAAAGTAGCTTGGTAACTATTTGACTCAGATAGACTGTCGGATGCCACTCCGGGTCCGGCTGCTTTCACAAATCTATTCAAACCTTTACGGAAAAAGTGCTGCAACTGTCGCAAATTTGCATTGCGGTCATTATGAATAGTTGTGATGCAAAGTATTCACAGAGTATTTCGCATTTTCAGTTTTTAAAGGTCATAAGTCAGTTTTTATTTCCGGAAAATAATGTATAGCTGTAAACCAGTGCACACTTAGGCTTTTACCTCCCTCTGACTCTCAGGCTTGTTTTTTAGATTAACCATACTTCTCATGATTGTTCACTGAACTCTATTTAATCCTTTAATCTCTCTTTCCCCCAGTTCCCCCATTGAAACAGAGCACGAGTCCGACTTTGGTGGTCCAAATATCCATATGTCCTCTTGTTTTCCACTGATCTTGTGACAAGGCAAAGTAAAGGAAAAAAAGGCGGCGCATGCTATGTCCAATTTAAGTGACGGAGCTGGTGTCAGTATGAATCATGATTCATCCCGGAGACAAGGTCTTGTAATCTCTACATTGCAGGGAATGGCCTGATTGAGCATGAATCATGTTCACACTCCAACAAAGATCTGGATACAACTTCAAGTTATGTCTAGGTTCTGAGACCAAATCCCTCTTGACTCACTTTTCATAGTGCTTGACATTAAAAATAACAAATTGGCACTTGAAGCTTCCAACATCTCATCTTTTCCTTTCTGCCTGTATCTCCCATTGCTAATTAAAGTGTTGAAAGAGAGCTGCCCTGTTTTTCCACATTATTAAGAATGCATATGCTCGGGATTAAGACTTTTATCCCCTGTCTCTCGTCTCTCAAATGGCCTCTGTGAGGAGGCTTAGTGTTCAGTGAAATATAAAAGGGCAGCGTCCATAATTAGTGAGTCATAAAAGAGAAACCCTGGCCTAACCCTGAGAGGACTTTGTCCTGATAAATCCTCCATCCTCGATAATCCTTTGACGCTATGAACTTTCTTTGCACCTTGGGGTTGTTTGAGAGCTTAATCGCTTCAGCAACTGCATAAGAAGCTATCAAGCTAATCGCGTCATTCGTGTTGGAGACGGGGCGTGGCTTATCTCCGTGGCTTTATCTCCGTCGCTTTGCTCCGTCGTAACAGTTATTATTTCCGTCATCTACCATGGAAGAAATAACAACTATTTCTGCTTTATACTGGTTGAGGACATCCCACAAACGTCGGAACATCTAGCGTATTCATGTTTGGGTTCATAACATCACCCGTAGGCACACACAGCTCGGTGAATTTCACCGACTACATCCGAATAACTGCCGCTTCCAGCGCTACAGCCAGTTAGATTCAACAACGGCAGAGCATCTCAACGCTGATTGGCTTTCGCAACGCAGCATTATGGTCTTTCCTCTACCTCCACTCTACTTTTTTTATTGCTTCGCTCTGCGCTGAATTAAACTTTTTAATACTCAAACATCTCTGCGACTTATTGAGTGGCGTAATAATCGAGCGACAAAACAAATTGATTATGAAATTCATTGCCAAATATTCTAATAATAGATTTTTATCGGCCTTCACCATCCGTTTGATAAATAGAGACTGTTGTTTTTTAGTTCCTTTACTTTTCCCTGTTCGTAGACTGCTACCAGCCCAAAAGGGCCATGTATTTTGGTGAAGTGGTGCTAGACGTTCCTTTTTTTTACTGACTGCATCTCATTTTTCTGCATTCTCAGTTTCTGTAACTCTGTAATGATTCATTCTGTACACATGACATCTCTTTCTTCTGTCCATCCGGGGAGAGGGATCCTCCTCTGTTGCTCTCCTGTAGGTTTTTTCCCTCTTTTCCTTGTGAAAGTTTTTTTTCTATTTCCTTGGAGTTTTTCCTGATTGGATGTGAGGTCCTGGGACAGGGATGTCATATGTGTACAGATTGTAAAGCCCTTTGTGGATAATTCGTAACATTGGGCTGTATAAAATAAATTCAATTGAATCCAACATTCCTTGCAAAAGCTATGAAAAATAATGTTCCTTAATTCGTAGATATCCCCCACCATTCCTTTGTATCTTGATTCTTGAGCAAAATATGTACTTCTTTATCCTTAAAAAAATATATCAAGTAATGCAATGTTATAATGGTTCTTCGGTCCGGAGGATTATGCTGACCTTTGACCTAATTCCCTCTGCCAGTTCAGAGGCACATACGAGACCTCCAGCTCCCGGGGTGTCATAAACCCAGCATGAGGGTGTGTACCGCTCCCCATTCACAATAATGGAAACACAAGTGATCTGATAATCTGAAGTGATCAGTACTGGGCTGCCCTGTTGTTTACAGCATTAGTAAAGGATAGGAGCAATTTGGCAGCGACAACAAAGTGAGCTGTCTAAGACCGAGGAGAGATTTAATTGAAGGGCACTGGAGTTTTTTTGGGACAATGAGGCCCCGTAAAACCTTAAGCATAGAGATAAATTGCGGTTGGAACAAAGTGTTGAGTAGGATGAGCTGTAAATCTGTTACTAGCTGACTGCTGCTCAAAATGGGATGTGTGTGTGTGTGTGTTAGAAGATTCATCAGGCAGTCTCAGTCCTTCCTGAAGAAATGTGCTGGACCGAAAAACGTGTTACGGTAACTCTTAAATAACTCATCTAACTTACAAGAATCTTTTCTCCCCTGCCAGCATGATTTCACACACAAACTACCTTAAGTCAAAAGCTCTTTTGGCCTTCTCTGTTTTTATCAACATAAAACCGCCAGGAAGAATCAACGCAATTGTGCAGGGCGTTAAATGATATAAAGGGTATTACGACAAAGAAACCACTCCACTGTTACCTTAACTGAGAACAGACCTTTTGCAACTTCCAGTAAGTTACTTTTTTCAGTGTTGAAAAAATGCTATTTCACTGCCAGGGGTGGGGATATTTTAGACATGATTGGTCCGTGCAGATAAATAAAGACTTTGATGCAATTCACAGGTTCCTTCTTTCTTCGAGCCTCTGTGGTTTTTCGATCCCTGTGTGGAGATGATGAAGATATCTATCTATCACATCTATTTTGTGGTCTTAATACAACTTTTTTTTTTTTAAAGAGGGTATTTCTGCTGCTAAAACTGCTGCTACTTAGCCAGTTCTTCCACTTTCAGTGAAGTAGCAGGATGCAATCAGAATGCTAGTCTAATCTTCCATTGGTGGGATCATGATTAAAGCTTGGGATTTTTTTCCCATCTGCATATTTTCTTTCACCTCAAGACAAAACATTTACTCGTGTTTGGCTTCAGCTGCTGTCAGATATATATGTATATTAAACTGAATTCCGTTGGCGTACTGAAAAAAAGCAACAAACAAATTCTTTAGCCTAGCTCGTGATATAACCAGTGATGCTATCTCATTAGATGTTTACCCGCTGTAATCACAGCGATGTTTGTTGCATTCCAGAGGAGGCTAGTCCCCCTTGTGGGTTCAAAGCTGAAACGTAAGCCACACACTGTCTCATCCTCGGCCTGGTACTAAATCTGTCTGTAAATCCTCACATGTCAGCTGGTGAGGGGGCTTATGACAAGCAAGCAAAACAACATCTGTCTTCATCCGAGATGAAACAAGCCAATTATGTGCCACTCTCCTCTTGGCAAACCGAGACTCGGACTGAAAAAAGGCAAGCCCTATCACCGCAGCATAAACAGCAAGGCAATTCGTTAAACAAATGTAACTTTTAACTTTTCATGGGAACATTGAAAAAAGTCTGTTTCCAATGTGCATCCAGTCTATGTTTGCCCGGAAAGGCACCTGGAATTCAAGCTGCCACAAGTCTCGGTCCAGCCAGGGAATAAAAAATGAAAGCCTAACATCTTGCATCTTGTATGTATCATGCGCATATTATTCCTGGAAGTCATCCTAACTACAATTCAGTTGATGTCTGTGTTTTTAATAATAGTCAAGACTTTAAATCGTACTGGGTTTCTCATGCAAAAACATCCACAACTAAATTAAGTTCCCCCATTAGCTAAAGACGTCCCCTCTTTCCTGGTTTGTTAGTTTAGTTTTCTGTCTGGTTTCCAAACTAAATCGGACTTCAGACGCTCAAATATAATTAATATCATCACGAAAGCTTTCTCTTAAAATTCTTACATTTGCAAATATTCCTACACTTGTCCAGACATTTTCTTGATTTCGAAAAACTACACCACACAACAAAGAATATGCCTCGAGAGGCCATGAAACCCCTTCACGATTAATGATATGAATGTGACGTTAAGACATAGACTTTACACTGGCTCTATTTGATCATTAGCTGTGTCTCCTGAGTTCAAAAGCTAATGTAACTGTAAGACAATCACACTTAATAATTTAAGCTTTATCAGCCTTTTAACTGATTTGTATCATCTACGGTGTTGAATTCAAAATTATATGAATGTGACGTTAAGACAGACTTTACACTGGCTCTATTTGACCATTAGTTGTGTCTCCTGAGTGATAAGCTAATGTAGTTACATTAGCTTATCACTCAGGAGACACAGCTAATGATAAGATATAGTCACACTTAATAATTGAAGCTTTATCAGCCTTTTAACTGATTTGTATATCATCTACGGTGTTGAATTCAAAACGCTTCCACACTTTACTTCGCAGATAGTTATGTCGCAATATTATTTGTTTAGAACAGAGACTTTCCTCCATATTGCGTTAGCAAAGACAACAATTGCTAAAAAGGCAACATGACATGCAGTGAATTTTTAAAAGCGACCATCACTTTAGTAGAACACATGTCTTGTTGCACTTACCACATAAGCAACTTGTGTGTTCTATGCAGTAAAATAACAGTTTTTCTTTAAAATAATTAGGTGACTTTGAAGAAAGCATATATGGCCCCTTCACTTCCCTCTTGGAAAGGGCTCTCTAACGGCAAGGTATAGTGGTTAAAATAACTAAATTAATGAACTAAACTAGACTTTATTATGTTCATCATATCACATATTTTACATACAAACATGCATGGAATTTGGTCTCTGCCTGGGGAGCAACAAGGGGTTCAGTGTCTTGCTCAAGGACACTTCGACATGAAAATATGGGGAGAGCGGGGATCGAACCGGCTACTTTGCAGGACGGCCATGAGCTACTAACTAAATAGCCTACACTGACACTGAGTGGTGTGTTTACGGACTGTTTTAAAACTTGAAGATGGAAGATACACGTGATGTAATCACATCTCTTCTGATTTCACGGTGCGCTCTGATATATGTCAAGGCGTATCCGAGTGGGGTGTGTGTGTGAATTTGCATGTTGTGTGTCGTTGCAACGTTGCGTTAAGATGTCCAAAGGACGCTTACCGAACTCGCTGGCACACATGTGCTCGAGCATGGCGTCTGTTTTCATTTCGTTGTCACACGGAGGGCAGACGGGAGAGAAACCTATGGGTGAAAAAAAAGAGGCAAAATATAAAATGCTAATTACAGTGATACCAGCAATTAATAATTCACATGGTATTATTCACATCACAACCCACTTGGCATGTGTTTTGAAAGAAAAGAAGAGAATCAGAAGGGAAACAAAACACTCATTTCTCATTTGAAACTCTTTAAAAAACATACCCACATTGCCCTTAAATTCCAGTTCTACATTTCTGCACACACCTTACCTCTGTGCAGGCAGAGATCCTATCTAGTGTCTGGTCTCTTGGGCTTCATATGCTCTGATGACTTGACCTCAGTGAGGAATGTCTTCAGCTTTTATAGCCAGCTGTAACAAAGAGCTGCAGTAAACACTCTTCCTCACTCTTTGCTACATTGAGACTAATGAAGCTTTCCATGAAGCTCGACGGTGACGCATTCACCTCAAATGCACAAGAAAAGGATTTGAAATGTGGAAGGAACAAATGGTAATGATATTCAATCCAAGCTTGAACATAAAAAAATAAATTAAAAAGATAATAATAGCCGGCCTAAAGCCCAAAAAAACGACTGAAGACAAAGAACCCAAAATGTGTTTTTGCCAAGAAGTAATTCAGTCTCGAGGCATATTTACGAATATTTTACCAACACGATTTCTCACTTTTTTTTTTCAACTACCGCAAATGGTAGCTTCATGCCAAACAGCTGAGTTCACTTTCCAAACCCACTCTGCAGGACGCTGCATTGTGATTGCAGCGTCCAGCAGAGTCTAAAGAGTTTAATTAAAACCGAATGCATTTCAATGTCACAGCCTAGACCTGGAATTAGTGTTAGTGTGTGTATGGGGGGGGGGGGGGGCTGCCAGTTGTTCATTACATGTGTTTAACGAAAGCTTGTGAAAATAATACCCAGGTGTGAGGAGCTTATAAAAACAGACACTGTTTACCGAGTCACAGGGTCCCTTTGCCTATTTTAGCCTTTAAAATCAATTATCACCATGCTAAGCACTCTTAACTGACCTCTATTAACGATCATTAAGGGGCATGACTGAGAAGAGGGTACGGTGATTTGGTTTCAGCTTCATCAACCTCAACATTAGTTATTATTACTTTTCGGGAAATATTGATGGCAAAACAACTGAAATCCTGTGATCCTCCCAAGTAACAGGCCCTGTGTCCTGTCCCGCGGACCGCCAGCTTTATTTATCACCTGCGCTGATGACAAATGATAGCAGGTGATGTCTGCAGAGCGTGGAGCTCTGTGTGGTCCCTCTTTTTCCAGAAAAGCAGTCCTCTGTCCATCCATACCACCATGTCAGTCAGTAACACCCACCCCCCCTCTGCAGTCACGCGGGAAATGTTCACTTGACAGATACAGTGAGCACTGTGATCCACAGTCCCCCCAATTTATGGCCAACTTATTCAGCCAAAATGTCCTCAATTGGTGTATTTACTGCTCAGCATTGAAATATAAGTAAGCGGATGATTCCGTTGATGATAGAAATCCTCCTCTATTTCATGGTGAGAGTGAATGAGGTGGTTGTACTTTCCCTTCCCTGGTGGTGTCCACCTCACTTAGCCAATAAGAAGGAATACAGGACCGAAGCTTCAAACCAAAACTATTCAGAAACAGTCCAAGCTTTATTTTCCCTGAACATGTTGCTCTCGTTCTTTTTTTCAGGATTTTTCTGGTATTTTTCGGCTCGGTCCATCGGGTTTGTGCTGGAAGAGCATTCTTCTGGACTCTGTTACTGCATCCCCACTGATGTTGCATGAGGTGTCTGACTCTGTTTCATAAGTGCCACACAGTGCCAACAGATTTGGGGAATTTGCAGCCAAGGAGCTATTAGTGATAGCCTCCAGACTGGATTTTAATATGCGTTATTTGGACACTGTTTTTCACGAATTATGTCTTTCCATCTTTCGTCAGTTTTAACGCATCAGTCAGGGATGCTGCGGTAGAAAATGGAAATTAATAGATGCATGTATTCACTGCTGGATTTACTCCCAGCATTGTACTCCAGCTCAACAAAACACCTTGGAATAAATCACTACCATCTGTAGTGCTTTTTACTCCAAGTAATATATTGAGCAACTTCAAGTTCTTATGGAAGCCGGAGTTTGGCCGTTTAGAGATTGAAAAAGTAAAAGGTAACCGCTTGAGACGTTCTATAGGGAGCATTGAGGGGTTGATTGGAGGTGGGTTAACATTGTTAAAATGAGTTCAAATCCAGGTTGTCACAGATGATTTCCCCCCTAAAAAGGTTGTATTTGGTTTGTTTGTGTTGGGATTTGCATCTGCAAACACACCTCCAGCCCTGAAACAACATTCTCAAACCCATTTAAATCCCCGGGTGTCGACTTTTACACAGGGCCGAAGTGGCGGCTGTTTGTTTTCCCAGTGTTACTCAAGAGTTACTCAAGAGTTAATTCAAGTCGATGTTTGGTTATATTAAGGAATCACAAATGGCAGCATTGGCTGAAAATGGCTAAAGAAAGAAAGAAAGAAATTGACACTTTTATTTATTCCAGTGTGGAAATTTTTCTCTGTATTTGATCCATCCTTAGTATTTAAGGACAGCAGGCTGCAGTGAAGCACCTGGGGAAATATGTAATCAGTAATTCTTTCTGATAAACTGTAAGTCATGGATCCAACAAGAAACTATGAACTCGGGCAGTGGCTTTGAAATGTCACTTTGACCTCGATGTATGTAAATATGATTTACACAAAACATTACACAACAGAAAACCCAAATCTCATTTTCTGTCTGGTCACCATTTTCTTGGGAGGGAAGTTGGTGTATGTGTCAGAAAATGTTGCTCAACACCTTTTCTACAACCAGGTTAAAACCAGGATGGCATTCACAACGTGGTATGGTTTATTTGTCACTATTTTCTGGAATTTAAAACCCCAACTTTCTTTTTAATTCGCTGAAAAAAAGTATCATAGTCTATTATGAAGAAAGAAAAAGTCAATTAGTTGATGACATAGCAGAAAATATGCTTCTATTGTTGTTTACCTAAAGTACAGAAACTAAATTATACCCCCTCTCCATCAGCTACCACCAACTAAGGCATTAACATCACAGACGTCCCAACATATGTGTGACAGGTATGTGGGTCTCGGCTAATAATGAACACCGACCCGTCGTCACGTGTGTATTACCTGTCGCTTTGGTGGCCTCGGTGGAATTGGGCTGCGTCATAGCAATGCACACTTCGTCTTGCGGAAACTTGTCGCAGGTGAGCATCTCCGGCCAGGGGAAGCCGAACGCCTCCATGATGGGGATGCAGCCGTCCCGCACGGCCTCGCACAGCCAGCGGCACGGGTAGATGGGCCGCTCCAAGCACACGGGCGCAAACAGCGAGCAGAGGAGAAGCTGCGTGCCTGGGTGGCAGTTCTTGTGCACCAGGGGCACCCAGCTGCTGGCCTGCTGCTTCACCTCCGCCATGGTTTCGTGCTCCAGCAGGTTGGGCAGCAGCATCTGGTTGTAGCCAACGTTGTGGCACAGCCGCAGGTCCTCCGGGATGTCCACGCACTGGGGAGGCTTGCCGTAGCTGCGCCCGCCGGTATACATGTCCGACTTCCAGCTGAGGTACTCGTACTCTGATGCGCTGCTCACCGAGATGAGCGCCACTGTCGCGGCCAGTCGGATTATCCTCCAGAAGGATCCAGGAGCTGACCTCATCGTTTTGTTGTTGTTGTTGTTGTTGTTGCAGAAATTAGATTAAGGACAACACTTACTTCAAGAAGAAATTCAAAGTAGAAACAAAGTGTGTGTGTGTGGGGGAGGGGGGTACAAAAGAGAGAAACTGCATGAGCTGTGCTGATGAATGTGCGTAAAGTCCACAGGCTCTCTCTCCTCTGGCTGCAGCCCCCGTCGCGCTCCGTTGGTGCGTCTGGCTCCTGCGAGAGTTCGGGGAGGTAGAGCGCTCTGCCTGCCTGCGCCGAGCTGGGAGAAACAAGAGCGGATTGTAAAGTTGGCTCCAGCCAATCGGAGTGCGCCTGCGCCTTTTGGCACTCTGCTGTCAGTCAAAAACGCTTAATTACACAGTTTGTAAAAAACTCCCCAGGAGCCTCCTCACCCCTCCTTTCACTCCCCTGCTCCTACTTCCTTTGTGAAAACCAAACACAGAATTATAAAAAAGTTTAAAAAGTAACAAATTTTCTTTTTAATATAGAATGTAAAAGTAACATCAACATATGTCATTCCATCTATGTTTGGATCAGAAAAAAAGGAGCAACTCGGGAAAACAAGTGACAAATCTTTAACTTGCAGTTGAATGTTTAAAAAATGTTTAGAAGTGGATTTTAATACCTCTCGAAGTGCACTGCACTTTGATGCTTGGATAAAGCTAACACAGGCTTAATTATTTCCAGTGGTTCCCAACATGTGTAGCAGGACCACAGCGAGTCCCTGTGGACATAGCCAAGTCTTATTTGAAAATAAACGGTTGTCTTCAGGAGTTCTTGTGCACATTATCTTATCTCGTTTATGGGGTTTGGGGATTGAATGCAGCTCTGTTTGTGCGTGTTGGACATGCACACGTTGGAGAACTGCTTCCTTATTCGGCCTCCACACTGCAGGCTAGAGTCAATTTGCTAAGCCCCGGGTGTCCATCTCCTCCTGGCTTCGCCTCGTTCCCTGGTAAGAACGAAGGTGTAAATTCCCTCTATTTAAATGTGTACCATTTGCATTCCATTGTGTTGGTAACAGTTCTTGCAGAGCATCAGAAAACACACACAGCACTTAATTAGATTTTAAGTGTGGATGCAGCAAACGCAGACCATTTAGTATAATAGCTTTGCTGAAGTTATTCATCAAATGAATGTGTTCCACAGCTGTCTCCCCGTGTAGCGCAGAGGACGTCGCTCACCTTCTTCTTCTTCCGCTTCTTGAAAGTAGGCGAAGGAGAAGACATTCTGCATGCAAAATGTTGAATACATTACGCAGCATGGAAGGCGACAGATAGCACCAGAATCAAAGTTTGCTGGTTAACAAAAGGTTGACATGACGGAGTGTCAGACCATTGCTCTCAATCATTATATCAATCAAATTAGTCAGGGTAACATGAAACACTTTGATTGCTCATTAGTTAGATTAACTATTGACTAAGACCTGCACATAGCGATCTGTATGTAAAAGTGGGGATGTGTGCTGAGAAGAAGGCCAGCTGATTCTCCAAAGACAACACCTCTGGGAAGATTTAAAATAAACGGTGATGGTTTAATAAAGGTGGTTGTGTTTTTGCTGATGATACACAGACATGGGCTAATGGCATCCAACAGGAGACAGGATTATTTATTAATTTTTTGCTCCAGACTAGAGCTGGCTTTGCTCACATGCAATGAGGAAGCCTCGTGTCAGGAGCAATCGGCCTGCTAAAAAAACACCAGCGGAATCAGCGGCGAGCCAAAACCTCAGCAAGACAAAGAAAATGGCGGGAGTCAGGGGCGTTGTTAGGCCTATTTTAGTCGTTAAATTAAACTATTGTTTCAAACATGAACGCGTTATTTATAACTTTAACATGCTACATATGTGCGTGCGTTCTGGTTCATATGTTTTTCCCCCCTTCAAATTACAATCCAATAGCCTATCATCATACTTACGATATAATCCCCGGGCACTAGGACCTTAGGGAGGCTGCTGCGCTGGCTTTCGGTGTGGGTGTTACTGTTATCACTAGCACACATTCACATTCCCAAACTCTGTCTCAGTGTGTGACTAACAATGGAGCAACTAAATATTTGGACTTTCAGGCGATTCATCTTTAATCACTGATGTTTAAAGTTACATATATATGCACGTATCGCCATGAAAGGCCATTTTGGGCCCGGGCTGAATGAACGTGTATGTCATTAACATCCGTCATCAGCGAGCTAAACACTGGATCTGCTTTAGAGCACGTCAACGTCATGACGAGGTGCGCGTACATGACTGATGCTCAGAAGTATAGAAATAATAAGCACACCTGCTTTATGTCAGGTAACATCAGCAGAGTGCAGAGAGCAATGCATTTTAGTTATGTTCTAGCACTGTACGACATTGTTTCATTCAGTGACATTTTGTTTTCTCTAAAATATCCAATGCTGTACTTAACATGACTTTCCATGAGCAGCTTGGAAAAGGGGTTGTCATGGAAACAACATAATTGTGGGTGATTGGCAACATACTTGTCTATAGCTGTATGATTCTCCAAATGTTTAATAGGTTGACATGTCAATCTGGTGAGCTTTCCTTTGACTATAGAGACCAATTTGTTTCAGTGTGTTCCTTATGAAGTCATATGCAGATCACCTGTCACTCTTCCCTCAGGCTAATTGACATTTAGCCCATTTGAGCTCCCCTAATGGCGTAACAATGGTTTAAACAAAGTACTTGTCGGGCTGCACAGTGTTTTCTATCATCTCTAAACAATTGCTTATACACATCTAGCAGTTACATAGCAACGCCATCAATCATTTGGACTAGTGTTGCTCGACACCTGATGGATGTTCATCCCATATTCCCTCTCTTTTAGTTTTTGATCTCGACCAGCTACGTTAAATATTTCCCTTTAGCAGAGTGTGAAACCAAAAGAGTTCTTGAGCTTTTCGGCCCTCAGCTCATCAATGAGCTGATACTCACTGTGGAGCTCCGTGAAGCCAAGAAGAGTTGTCCATTCAGGTGATATATTCCTCCGTGTCCATCACTCCCAAAGGCCCCATTCATATTGTCACATTGTTTTTACGTTCTAATTTGATACATTGTTTTGTATAAAATATACAATACAGATGATAAAGAAAAGAAACCTTGTTTCTGTAATTTGAGTAGGAAAACCCTGTGTAGAATTGCCCCCAAATTATTACATTGCTGCCCTCTGCCTCAAAACGGGGCCAGTTTAAAACAAATGTTCCCCATTAGTCACTTTGACACAAAAACTAAAAAAGTCTTAAGTCTGAGAAAAATAACCCCTTGACTTCGGATGTCATCAGGGTCTCATCTGGGCTTGGGTTGGGAGACTAAAATAGTGTTGTGAGGTTGTGGAGTTTAAAAAAAGGCTGTTGCATTATGAGAAATGTAGTGTTTCATAGCTTTATCCATATTATGTTAATTGTTTTTTGTGATTCAATTATATGATATTGACCCCACAAACAAGGCATTGATGGCTCATAACAATAAATAACAATTGCTATACTATTCATATTTAAAATTCACTTTGATGATAACAAACATGGCATTATTGTGTGTCGTGCTTCACTGTCACCTATTTGTCCTCAGTACAAATATAATAACAGGACAAATATAATAGCAGCCAAAAAATAATTAAATCGACACTTGGTTTACAATAATAAGCTAATACAAAAAAGTGGTCAAGAGAAGTAAGAAAGCTTTTGTTTTTCTTCACAAAAAAAACACCAGGCCTCACCGACTGCCTGGTGTTTTTCTGTCGAGCTACCAGTTCCGATTATCAATGCTAATTAATCACCTACTCTTCCAGGAAACCACGGTGCTCGGCTGCCTGTGATGACTAATCAAGACAATTTGTGACATTTGGTTGCAGACCGGGAGAAGAAAAAAGTTACGCAAGAAGTAAACACGCTGCAAAATACCTCTCACATAACTCATACCTCGTGCTACTGCTCAGCAGGGGGGAGAGTCAACGCTTATTTGGCCCACAGAGAGCTAAGAGCTCATTGTAGGCCTCAAAATGTCACCATACTGCGTCTCCACTTTGCTCGTTTGTTGAAAGATAGCTGGCGAGACGCTTTCATATTTGATTTGGTATGTACTTTGACTCGGTCCGTGTGCAGATACATTGTTCGGGTAACCGCTGCGAATTTGGAGAGCAAAATGTGAGGAGGCTTTTTGTGGCAATGCCTCTGATTCAGTGGACTAGCGTGACCATCAATTTAATAAAGCACAGAGGAAACATTGTGCATTCCAGAATATGTGCTGCTCCTTTTGCAGAGGAATTGATTGATGGCACACACGCACACACACACACACACACACACACACAAACACACACACACAGGTTTTCCTGTATACTAAAAACTGAGACATCGCATGAAGGAAGTCCAGACTGAGTGTATGTTGTTAGTTATCATCATTAAAGTTATCCATCTGTGCAAAAATGACATGAACTTCAGTTCCAGCTCCATTAGTCATCAACATTCATGGCAATTGTGTAAAAGTCTTCAACTCACTCCGCATGAGTTCAAATCAACCAGGATTTTGTAATCAATGTTTTTAAGCTGCATTTGGTGACCTTTGCACTTTGTTGGACTCAAATGAAAACTCAAATATCTTCTCCCATCTTAGTCTGGCCTATCAACCAGGCTGGTCTGTGATTCTTCCATTCTTCTTTGTTTTTAGAAAGTGGAAAGAGTTTGTAAAAGGGACAGCCACTTTGAAAAAAATACTTGCTTGACAATTGGATGAATCAACTGTCAATCAAACAGAAGCCAGTTGGGAGAGGAGCGGAAAATATCTTTTCCATGGAGAAGAATTCAGTGATGTTCTTTCCTCCTCATTCAATGAAGAAATAATCTCCAATTCTAACTGATGGATCTGCAGCATCTACGCTAATCCATTTAGGAGCCTCTCAATAACAAATCATGTAACAGTGCTAACCGTGGCTGGTTTGCACTTTTGTTGACCACCTCCTATCCTAAAAATATGTTGATGGCACCATTTCATTTGGCCAGAAAGGGTGTATATAAAGGTCTTTTAAATAGATCTTACTTTTGTAGTTTTGTCCATCATCAGTTGATGGTTATCAGTTATTACTTTTATACACACAAAGATTCACAAATGCACACAGAAGGATTTACAAATAAATTAGACTCACAAATGCACGCAAAACGATTCACAAATACATTCCAATGTAAATGTAAATAAATTACGATTTGTTTGTTTGATGATCGCACTGCATTTGTTTGTGAATCGCTACACATTTCTTTGTGGATTTTTGCCCTCGATGCGCAAAATTGTTTTTTTCAACATAGACCTATTTCTAGCCAATCAGACGTCGCCCAAAAACCAAAATATATTCGGATGAAAAAACCAAAGTAGTTCTATCATGTTATTATGCAAACGTTCGTTAAATTAAAAGATTTATACAATTGTCATGCCTGATGGTTGGCTTAGCTTAGCTTAGCAAAAAGACTGGAAACAGCTATCCTGGCTCTGTAAAAAGGTAACAGTATCCACCAACCTGCAACTATTTATAACACACTAATGAATACAATATATTACACTGATCCTGCAAATATCAAATTGAAAAAATTATTAATTGTAATTTTTGACAAAACCTCCAACATACCAACTGCAGCTGTAACTCTGTAATGTGCCTTCTAAAAGTTGCAATACTAACAGTAGTTGTGAAAAGAATGAAAAAAAATAGAGCCATGGTCAATCACTGTGCGAGAGGAGGCCATTTGTTTATGTAACTCTGTAACGCTGTTCGTTCTGTACACATGACATCTATTGCTTCTGTCCATCCGGGGAGAGGAATCCTCCTTTGTTGCTGTCCTGAAGGTTTCTTTACTTTTTTTCCGTGTGAAAGGGTTTTTTATATTTCTTGAGAGTTTTTTCTGATCCGATGTGAGGTCAAAGTTCAGGGTTGTCGTATGTCTTCAGATTGTAAAGCCCTTTGAAGCAAATTTGTGATAGTGGGCTGTATAAAATAAACTGAATTGAATTTAACTTGATTTGATTCAAGAAAGTTACTAAAGTTGACAAAAACAGCATCCTTAATTCCAACATTGGAAATGTGTTGGGGGAGGGTGATGTTTCAGGCCCATGCTCGACAACCAAGGACTTTGTTTGAAGCACAGTAGCCCCATCACAGTCCTACCACTTAGCAATGATGGAATGCTCTTGCAATCACTCAACGTTGTGCTATGTGACGTGCTTTCTGTAGCTTGTGATATAGGTCTATGAAATGCGTCTATTTTAACATGTTAAATTAAGCTTTAACACTCCGCTTTCCATTTTATTCAATAACAACGTGTCCCACAACGACTTGACGTCTAAACGACGCGACTCAAGAAAATCATTTACAGCCGAGATGGATTGCGATCTGGAGGAGCCGAATAAGGCCTTTTAACACACACACAATAATGGTGCTCATTCCAAGAAAAAAAGAAGAGGGAAAATAAGAATAATAATGACTAGATTGTATACAAAATAATGAAATACAAATAATCCAAATAAAATTATTAATTTAATTTAATTTAATTATCGACTCCTGAGTATAGTAATGTATGTGCTATATATGCTTTTCAAAGAGGATTGTGTATGGTGTGTGTGTGCACAAAGAGAGTTAACGAGAGCAGTTCAACCAGAGGGCCGAGCAACATACAGTAATAACAATCATCGTAGTAATAATGCTTCGACAGGACCCCATCGTTTAGTAAAGATAGGCTGGAGCCTTAATGAATATGAATGTGGCCCTTTTTGAGCAACTTTCCATCTTTGCGGCACTCTCCCGAGGTATAGGTAAGTTAAGGGGAAGCAGTCAAGGACCTCTCTCCAAGATGCATGCTGTCCGTTTGAAACGAAGCAGGCTGTTCTGGCTAACATTAACATGCACAAACATTACAATTAAATGAGCTTTTTTGTGACAAGCACAAGCAAAATGCCCCCCCTCACCCCACCCTCTCGTTAACTGATTTAGAGACATATTTCATGTGATCGATTATGGCCCATCCCTCACCTTGAGACTAACGCCGAAACTAAAATGTGTCACGATAAACAATCCCAGCTGCTCCCCCCCCCCCCCCCTCCTCAGACACACACACACACACAAACAAACACACACACACACACACCTAAACACACACACACTCTCTCTCACACACACACACACACACACACACAGGCTCTGCTACTCAGATAGAGACTGTGTGGGCCCTTTTCACTCCAACTGAAGAAATGGAAACTGCCCATACTGTGGTCACTGAGAATAGCCAACAGCTTTTCAAATGCAAAAATCTCTAACATCATTACTGCTATTGCTCCGGCACACATGCTGCTGGCAGCAGCGAATTCAAGTAAAACAAATCACAAATTGCAACTTCATATTGGATGGAATTCATGCGAAATGATCCGTCCGGTTGTTGCAGCATTAAAAACAGGAGTCAGCATTAATGTGAGCATTAAACAGAAAAAGTGCTGATATGCCAGCAACCTTTACTGCATTTTATCAGGAGTTGTTGCCCAAAGCTGAGGTGATGCAGGCCAAATGCATCATTCTTCTCTTGGAACAACCAAATGGGAATCCTTCCAGTTGTTTCCCCCCCTCTCCCAACCTGACCCCAGTGTGGGTTCATCAGGAACCCACTCCAGTTAATCAGGAAAGCATGTTGCCCTGAGTTCAGCCATCCTCCACAACTGGAGATTCTCTGCACTGCTCCACCATTCCCCTTATTACACTGTTCATAACTCATTTGAACACCCCCCCTCCTCCCGCCCCACTTTCCCTCATTACCCACGAACTCCAAACTCCTGCCGTCTGTGACAGAAACATGTGCTGGAGCGCATATGTTGTCTTTATGTTGGTTTTGGGTAAGAAATATATATAAGAACATAATAAAGAAGCTGCAAGGTCTAGGGCTTTGCTAGCTGAGTGTTTTTGTTTGTTTGTTTGTTTGCATTCAAGCTGCTCCCCTCCATAATTGTATTTTGACCATCGATAAAATTCTTACATTTCATACGAAATGTGTGACTATAATGTTGAACCCACGGAGAACGATCACCCAACGCTATTGTCAGAGAACCAGGCAGTAAGCCCCCAGTCTGCCGGACTGTAAGTGTTGATCAAATCGTAATATTATGATCACAACATCCTTTCATGAATACAACATGTTACCCACAACAATTGTGTGATCAGCCATATTGATGTTTAAAATAAGGAGAGGCAACCGAAACTTCCTCCATACAATTAATCGGCAGGTTTGAGGTCCAGGCTTGAAACAGAGAGAAGAAGACTGAATGAATGATTGAAGAAGCTTAATATTGACACACTGTTGACTTAACTCAAGCTTCTCTTTAACCTATATGGAGGCCCTTTTTAAAAAAAAATCCAAGTACCAGAGGCACAGCCATGTCGGTGACTGGAGCTATTCCCAAGCCATCAAGTTCCCAGCCCCTTGTGCACCATGGGAAAGCCAGCCAAGTGAGCGTGGGTCAGGTCAACCTTGTCTCCTCGCCTGACTGTCAAAATAACAGTACCTTCCCCTCCGGCTTCCAGCACTGTCCGTCAGAGCCGGGCTGCTGAGAGCTGTGGCACAGAGGGGTGGAAAAGCAATTAAATCAAACATGGGTGAGTAGCTGCGGGACAAATGCCTCGTCAGCGTTTTTCAGCTCGGCTCAGAGAAAAGCTGCTGTTTTGTTGTTTTCTTGAGAAGGGGTATTGAAAGGAAGTGTATTGAATGTGAAAAAGAGAACCCTCCAAAAAGAAAGCTAAGACATTTTGTGTCAGCGGGGGACCATTGCAGGAGTTAGCAAAAGGGTTAAGAGAGACATTGGCCCAATTCAGAGCTTCTTTCTTCCCCAGTGATGGCCTAAAACTTGGGGTCAGACACATACTCCGACCCCTGACCCTCCGGTCCACATCTCCTCGTAATTACCTTTGCGCATCAACCCCTCGGCCACCCCCACCCAAAGACAATGCAACAATTTGTCTTTTCAATTGTCTGTCAGTCACTCTCTCGCAGGCCTTTTCAGTGGGCGTATATGGTTTCTTTTTCCATTTGTATTTATTTATTTATCTTGCTTGGAGAGGTGGGGGGTTGTCTGGCCCCAGAAACAGGGAGTCTTTGTTTGGGCTGGTTTCACATGGATATAACCTCACCCCCCACCCCCTCCTCTGCTCCCCCTGCCTTCTATCCAGATCCACATAGTCAGACCCAATGGATTTGTTTAGGGGCTTGAGGGTGGCTGATCTCAGGGTCATTGTACATGGCATTTCCATAACCATTCACCAATCAATGAGACTTTTCTCCTTCCCGTGGACCACTGAGGTGCTTTTGAACTGCTCCCTACAAGGTATATGCGTCTACTGTTACCCCCACGGCTAAACTACTTTGCCTCCAAGTTTACCTGCAACCAAGTGGTGATTTTGTTACGTAACATATTTAACAAATGCATGCCAAACTTTTGCTGCTCAGAGAACAAAAAAGCATGCATGATATTTCTTTTCTCATGGTCATAGTACTGTTAGTAGAAGTGCTGTTGAAGATGTTGGGCTGATACAAGTAACTTTGTACAGTTCCAACTGCATTTTACAATCTTCATCAGCAGAAGCAGTTTTGCCATTTATCGAGGAGGCTCAGTTGTCATCTTCTAATCAGAGTATGGAAATATGTCAAAAGATAACAACTGGGCCATCTTCTTTACTGATGAAAACCTTTTACAATGCAGCTGAAAGCTATAGTGAAAGGAACTTTTCCGCTCAAGAATACATGATGCTTTTATTATTTTTTATTGAATTGGAGTAGTGAACAAATAGAGGTTCAGTGTTTGAAACCATGTGACTGCAGGCATGCCAGCACACCCACCCTGCTGCAGTGCCATTGAGCAAGAGATCGCCCATTATGTAGCTGACCTTGACCACCAGTCTGTTCAATCCTGTATCACAAAAATTACATTCCCCCAGACCTTAAATGCAATTTGCAGTTACGTTTGACTGAAACGTATTTCTCTCCAAATTACGTTTGACTGAAACGTATTTCTCTCCAGATTACGTTTGCATTTGACGTATTATAATTACAAATACGTCTCTGATCAACGTATCTTTGCCGTTTGTTAGGCCTATCTCTCTTTTCTACAATGCTGTTATGAATTGTAAAAAGCGTCCTCTTGTCTTATTTATTATTATGTTATATGTTGTTTCGCCTGCGTATTATGACAGCAATAGGCGTTGTAAATCATATGAATTGGCGTGAAGACTTACTGCTGGTGATTCTCCTTTATTTTCTTTTTTTAGGTGACAATACATTGATTAAAACTCGTACACTATCACCACCTCATCACCACCGCAACAGAGTTAGTCCCATACGGGTCCAATCAACTATTACACTTGTTATAAAATGCGCATCTGTCCGTAATCTATACCATAAAATTTGCATTTTAACCTAAAAAAAAGTGCGCTTCCTTTTAAACTTTCAAAATAAAAGTCCGATTTATCTGTTAAGCGGAAGTAGTATAAAACGTCTATATTTATTCAAACAATACAATATAAAATGCATACATACATCAAAATCAATAAGGAAAATGCCAAACAGTCAAACAACTCAAAACAATAAACCCTTCATGGCGTTATTTACAGGCATGTTTACTTCTCATCAAACAAAAAGAGCAGGTACCCGGAAAAATCTGGGAAATAATTTGGGAATTGTTAATAAAACATGATTTACCCTTCAACTTCCACTGATATGCATACAAACTAAGAGATCATTTCACACACACACACACACACACACACACACACACACACACACACACACACACACACACACACACACACACACACACACACACACACACACACACACACACACAGACACACACTCTCATACGCACACACTCTTACACATGCACACACACAGGCAGAGACTCACACACACACACCCACACACACACATTTACACATGCACACACACGCATACTCTGCAGACTGACCCTTGACCTCCCAATTGTCTCTCAGATATAACCCTACTGCTTTATATTAAATATATTATATCTACCTAAATATAAGACTTTGAGGTCATGGGGGGAATCCCCTCCAAAACTTTCACAAGAGAAAATTGTCACCGTGCCAATAACCCTTGTACGATCCTTAAAACCAGTCTTTTAGTTCATGTTTTATACTTTCAATCAACTTAAAGATCTGGATTCTTTTCAGATTCAAAGAGGGACCTCTGAATATGAATACCCTAACGTTTTGGACCGATAGCTCTGAGTTAAGGGCCCCAAAAACAGGTCCAAAGGGTCAAATTGGGTAAACATGTCAGAGCTTAGCTTTCTTTTCCAGGTTGTAGCCACTCCCAAATGGGGTAGAATACAATTGAAATTGTTCATATAGTACAAACATTTAAGGAGTTGTTAACCTTTGAAGGAAGGAATGGGACACTCTCTCAGTATGGGACACCACAAATTACTCTCTCACCTCCATACATGGCATGCGAGTATTGTTAAGACAAAACAGAATACAATATTCCAAACCCTTTGACTCATCCCAAAAAGGACAAATACATTCGATAGGCCACTTGTGTGTTTTCTACAGTTTCTGATTATCCTATATATATATATATATATATATATATTCAGATAATATCTAGTGTGCCACACATCTGTCAGTATGGAGATGAATTGTCCACAGACGCAGCATATTAGTTACTTTTAACCTAACCATTATATGACTGCACTATTGTTTTTTATTTAAGATTTAGCCATAACATTTAAACACTTGATTTCATCTTGTGGCGGTAAATATTTTGGAAACTTGGCTGCAAATTACAAGCTACAGTTTCTTCGATCCACTTGAGAAATATGCTCTTTGAAAGAACTCCTGATATTACAAGATATTGAGGGGCTTCTTGAAGGGGAGCGGGGGGTCATCTTATAGTCCCTAATGCAAGCCCGCTCTGACACCAGCAACTTATGGTTTGGCAATGACTTCATGAAATGACATGGAATGTACCATTTCCCCACAGAAGACACAAGAGTGCCGAGGCGAGGTAATGAAAGCGAGAGGAGAGAGTAGACGATTCAATCTCGGACCATGGTTTGCGCGAGATCTTCATTGGGCTTGTCCATCATCTCTCTTATGAAGATAATTATGACAGTATTGGGAGGGAGAGCTGTACAAAGGCTGCGGTTTGCCTTGATCAGTCTAATTTGCTCTTTTCGAGAGGAGTGAGAATTATTTTTGTTGCAATTGGTTGCAGTTGGTACCAGTAGAAACAGAGCAATGAGATGTCCAAACAATACAATGCAGTTAATCGCTTGTGGAATTTCAAATTGTGCAACATGTCTGCATAAAGTCAATTCAATTCAGTTTATTTTGTATCGCTCGATAACACAAATTACGAATTTGCCTCAGAGGGTTTTACAATCTGCACACATACAGTCCCAGGACCTCACATCGGATCAGGAAAAACTCCCCAAAAATAGAAAAAGGGCCATGACAGGAGGCATCAGACACAGCCAGGTCCAATGGACCCTATGAGATGTGAAGTCACAAAGACTCCAGGGAGGAAGCAGAGTTAATAATGTGCAACGGAGAGAGTAAATAAAGAGAGAAGAAGAAGAGAGGAGCGCAGTGTATCCCAAAACGTCCCCCTGCAACCTATAAGCCTCTAGCAGAATATCTAGGGGCTGGACCAGGGCAAACCTGATTCAGCCCTAACTATAAGTACTATTAAAGAGGAACGTCTTAAGTCTACTCTTAAATGAAAGTAAAGTAAAAGTCTTAGGAATAAAGTAAGAGTGGTTTCAGCATTGGGATATTGGGCAGATTGAATGTGTGCTTCTACAGACAGATCTGCACTGGTGGCCAAAATAATCCCAACGGTTGATGAAAATAATAATTGCAGAGCAAGACAGGTTAACACTTCTTTTTTTTTAGAATAAAAAGCCTTAAACCTTTTCACTTGGTGTTAGCAAGACAAAATCAAGATTCTCTGAAAAATGCTTTTCTGTGGTATTTTAGTCATGCAAGTAGCGTGACTAAAGATGACAATTTGTGCGAACCATTGTTTGGATATTAGGAAATCATGATGTCACTCGTTGGTTTGTGGACTTGCAAAGTTTGGCCATCGTGGCTTTTTGCAACCGTGCACGCAAGTGACCATATTTGGACTGCGGAGGGGTGACGTAGTGGCGCTTTATATGGCTGTGATAGCAACATGTCAATCATGGTAGCCCCGCCCCAAAGCAAACTCTGCTTTCTGTTTTATTTGACGAAATGAACATCATGCTGTATTGAAGAAGACTTGAAACTAGAGGTTGAGACCATAAACTTATGTTAACAATATTTATTGCGGGAATGAATCAAGAGAGAAGTAGATTAATTTGATATAGACTTCTGTACAACCAGAGTTTCCCCCTTATCGTCAGTTGAGAGAATGCAGCTTGAAGATACTTCCTTGATTCACTTCTCAGTATTGGAAGTTGCCGTCTGATGCTTTTCTGTGTATATAATTTGTTTCTAAATATAGGAAAAATAAAGGCAGCTTTAATTAAAAGGTGTAATTTGTAAGACCTGGACAGAATTAAAGCTAGACTTCTCATAGACTTCTATACAACCAGACTTTTTTTGCAACCAGAGGAGTCAAACCTCACAACAAAGACGACATCGACGGCAAGAAAGTCAAGCAAATGCATTGCATGTGGTGGAACATAAATGGCAAGATGACCTGCCTGCAAATAGAAAGTGAACAAGCTCTAGTTATTCTCTAGGACTTAAATGATTCATATCTATTTATTTTTGGGATAAATACCATGAAATCTGAATTGCTATGGCCACTTATTTCTGCAGTCTATAAAATGAGCAGAGCTGTTGTTCTAAGAAAAGTCAGAGATACCCACAACTCAGAAGAACAGTATGCATAGTACATGCAGTACATACATTGAAGGCAGGTGTCTAGAGGTAAATTGCCTGGTAATAACTGGTAATAACGCTGGACTGAAACTAGACAGGATGTGGCAGTTCCAGTGTGCAAAGTCGGTCATGGGAACAGCTGAACATTTGAACTCAAAGTAAAAAAAGAGACAGTGTACGACCAAGCCATTTGTGTTGCTCATCAAACATTTAATTCAAATGGAAAATACAGCTTATGATTAAGGATGAAGTGGAATCACTTACAGTACTTCTTCAAAATCTGTTTTGTTTAATGGGAGGGTATGTTGCCATAGACGGCAACATTCATATAAAACATCTGTGTGTATCTCACCAATCAGCGCCACATGATTGTTTGGTCTCTTCCATGAGATACAAGCCAAGCGTCTCATTTCCGCCTTCTCCCTTCAACTAATTGCAATAGTACTTTTGCCGTAACACAAGTTTTGTCCCGCAGCACATTGGTGTATACTGTAAACTTCAAATGCACTATTTTTATTGTTAGCGTGTAATCAGACCGAGCAATATGAGCAAGAGGAGCAAGACGAGCAATATGTCTCTATGGTTTAATTCCAATGCATTAGACAATTAGCTTGGAACCTGCATGAGTTTGAAATATAAGGCCTTTTAAGCTAAATGCAACACATAACATGAAGCACATTCTTTGACAAATCGATAAATAAAAAACTAAATGTTCTCACTTGCTAGCTTTTATTGGAACTTTCAGTCATATTGTATCTAGTGGTCTTCCAAAGGATATATTTCTTTATATTTGTTTTAGGTCAAGAAAGAGCTTTCATCATTATCTCTTTTGATGTCTGGCAGACATCGACATGATTTTAAATATGAGTTTCGTCCAGAACACAAAAATATCAATGCATCCCCAAATCACTTTCCAGATCTATAATCAAAAATCCATCTTTTAGTTAGTGCACAGCAGGTCAGCTGGGCATGTAGAGCATTGTTTCCAGGAAAACAAACGTTGATGTCTTTTACAGAAGCCTGTCTGAAAACCATAGAAGGAAAACATTCCTGGACAACAAACAATGTTTTTCTGGGTAAAGAAATGACAAGTATTTGTCAATATTAATACAATCTTGAATTGCTTTGGATACATTTTCATATGGTTGAATGTTTACCAGTACACCCTGCCAACTGTACATCTTTGGAAACAAGGTTTTATTCTGACAGTAGATATATTGTATGGTTCTTCAGGTAGCAGATGGTAGCTATTAAAAAAAGAAAGAAAAAGGAATGAAATGACTTTTTGTTTAGTGTGAACGCTTTGGCCACTGTTTTTTGTGAAGGAAGGTTTTGGCCACTGGAACTGTGAAGGAATGGCCAGCTGCAAAGATGTCTGCTTGTTAAGTTGGACATTTGGGTACGCAGGTCTTAAATGAGCAGCAGAGTTATGTGGGTTTCAGCACTCTCACACACAACACTATAAAACTGTCTGGATTTAACGGGATGATTAATGCCTCTCAGACTGCAGAATGAAATATGAGGTAATCTGACTCCCCAAACCCAGTCAAAACATGCCCGACATGAGGGCAACCCACATCCTGCTGCCATGAATAAAGGGACCTTTTGCTATTCTGTGTCTCAATTTGCGCCACAAAATAAAGATTACATTTTTGTTTTTAAAAAAAAGTAAGTGTACAATATTACTTTTGGGTGCAAAGGTTGTGTGCACATAACATGCCATGTGGACTCTGACTTAGATCATTTGTATGGCTTGGCCAGAGGAGAACACTGGTACCTACATGAAATGGTGACTTAAGGGACTTAATAACACTAACATGATAAAAGACACCCTAAACAGGATATTAAACAGCTAATAAAAATTTAGAGGCATGTATATTTCTTTTTAAATCCTGCAGGCATCTTGAGGAAAGTGATTGTTTGAATTCCCACATTCTGTATAATGCAGACTGTCGACCACCACTGAAGCAATTGTGAGTCATATGGAGGTGAGATAATAACGTCATATCATTAGACTGGTAATTTGGGGGTGGCATGAAGGATTCCTGGTACACATAAACCATGTGTGACTGAGGCATTCATGCATGAAATACAGTAAAACGATTAATTATTTAATTCATAAGAAGCTTTGAAGAATATCCCAGCTCTTTACTCAATTTTTAAAAGCCCAAATTAAAAGAATAAATGATTACCCGGAGTAGATTTGCCCATGGTGGTTAATGTGATTGTCGATAAATGCAAATGGCTAAATAATTATGTGGGCAGATGCTGAGATTTCTGGCTTTCAGCATGATTTGCAACAAAAAGTCCACACTTGCTGGAACATGTTCAGCTGCTCAGTAGTGGAGGCTGATAAAAAAAAGAGCCTAATCAGCAATAAATAAACACATATATACATGAGCATTAGTTAATAAAGTTGTACATTACGATCTACAATTTCATCCACAGCCAGAAAGAGACTCGCTATATTCTCCAACTCTCCCCTTCTCTCAACATTCTTTCTCAAGGAATAAATAAAAAATTAAACCCAAACCGAAGTATGTATTATATGTGTATAAGTTAAGTTGTACTTACCTGAATCTAGAAAAAAGCTATTTCTGAATTTCAACAATTCTATTTTTTCAAATGATTTGTGAATTGTTAGTCCTTCCTGAGTGAGACCTTTTTTTTTCATCAAAGCAGAATGCTAATCTCTGTTGGGATTTCCCACACATGTGCCAGATGTATTCAAATGGCTTCAGCTTCTACAGGCTGCCAATAGAGGTCACTAAATGGCAGATTCCTGTATACCGCTTTTATAATAAGTGAATGTCGGAACATACAGAGAACACACTGGCTTGCTGGCTGCCGTCAGAAACAGCTCAGCTGGTTGGCTATCGGTTCATGTTCACGGGGGAGCAAGGGTACATTAAGGGTACATTAAGGGATTTCAAACTGCAGCATAAGAAGCAACTTTCTGTCAAGGACATGAATTTGGCCACGCATTCCACTTGTAGATCCTTTGTTTTTAGTCAATTGAATATAAAGCACAGTAAAAAGGACCCGCTTCTATCTGGAGGAACTCCTGCATGTGTGGATCTTCGGCCTTTAGGCCTCACTGGAGGTAGAACGCTTCAGAATGAGAGGATGGAATAAGGAGGCCAGCAACATGCTGTTCCACAAGTGGTGGAAGACGTATTGCCATCCAAAACTTAAGTACATGTTCCAATACCACAACAGAAAGCTATTACATAACAAGTAAAAAGCCTGCATTGTATTGAGTAAAAATTGTTTTTCTTATTATTGCTTGAGTTGGATGTTTTAGTGGCTGGAATGGCCAGAGGGGACGGCTGCCTTCAGATTCATCTGAAAGGAAAGTTTCCTAAAACACAACCAGTTTAGAAACCAGTTGTGCTGTTCACAGTTCGATGCACAGAGAAAGAGCTTTTCAGTAAAGTAGATTGAGGAAGATCATGTTTGTTCAAATCCACAACCCTTTTATTCACAGATTGTGAAGCGTGAGAATGAGAGAGACATGTAATTTAATATCAGACACAAATGAATACTAAGAGATTTAAAAAATCTTTTTTTATTCATATATACAAGTTTGATAGTATCTTAAGCAACATGTACTTAAAAGCATCAAAGTAAAAGTACCCATATAGAAAGGTTGTGTTATTTTTAATTATAATATGGGAGCCTTTAGTTATCAAGCTCCTCTTTTATGGAACCAGCTTCCAATTTCAGTCCGGGAGGCAGACACAGTCACCTCGTTTAAAAGTAGACTTAAGACCTTCCTCTTTGACAGAGCTTATAGTTAGGGCTGAATCAGGTTTGCCCTGGTCCAGCCCCTTGATATGCTGCTATAGGCTTATAGCTGCCGGGGGACATTTTAGGATGCACTGAGTACCTATCTCCTCTTTTTTCTCTCCTTAAGGATGAATTTTCATCTCTCAATCACACGTTACTAACTCTGCTTTCTCCCCGGAGTCCTTTTGACTTCACGTCTCATGGGGTCATCGGACCCTATGAGACGGCATAGATCCTATCTGCCTGATGGATCATCGAGGTCTGGGTCGTGGAATTCCTGCTCCTGACTGCGCCACTGTCCTGTTGAGGCTCCGCCCACTGTTGAGCCTCCGCCCACTCCTCCTCCCCACCGCCATCTGCCTGATGGATCGTGGAGGTCTCCATCGTGGAATATGCCTACTATGAACTATTCATACACTCTGTCATATTCATTGAATGTATTTTAACTCTAAATCTGTCCTTCTGTACACATGACATCTATTGCATCTGTCCATCCTGGAGAGGGATCCTCCTCTGTTGCTCTCCTGCAGGTTTCTTCCCTTTTTTCCCCCTGGAGGGTTATTTGGGAGTTTTTCCTGGTCCGATGTGAGGTTTTGGGGCAGGGATGTCTATGTGTACAGATTGTAAAGCACTCCGAGACAAATTTGTAATTTGTGAAATTGGGCTATACAAATAAACTGAATTGAATTGAATTGAATTATTACTGATCATTAGCAACTAAGCATTGGTGTACTTTTTATTATAATGATCTTATAATCTTGAGGATATTATTATTTAGTACTTATTGTTATCTTTACCAATAACATTGTCTTATTTTATAAACTGATGTTTGGAGTATATCTGAATAGTAATAGATGTCAGATAAATGTAGTAGAGTAAAAAGTACCGCAAGTACTTAAGGTACCCTAAAAAGTTTACTTAAGTGTTGTTCTGAAAGACATACTTTCATTTCACCACGAGAGATAAATGTTTTTTGGATACTGTCTGCAGTCTGGACATGGGGTGCTTTTTTAAAATGGTGATGTAAAAATTCCCCCTTCTTTCATCTTTGGTGTGAGGTAGTCTGTTTAATTTGTTCCTACCTTTGGAGGCAAATGCTCAATGCCTGAGTCAAGATGTCAGTGATTATGGTTCAACACGGGCGCTTCAGGCTAAGTCATCAAAACCAAAAATGGCCAGAAATCATTAAAATGTAATTGAGCAGATTTTCCTTCACAGATTGAGATTAACCTCTACCTCTCATGTTCACACAATGATGTTTGGTGGCTCGTTTTAGTTCTTAACCACACCTAGACCTTACTGTTAGTGCTAAACTCTCCCTTTTGTCCTCTGCGTTCATACCTCTTACCCCTGACACACCGGGGTGTCTATTTATATATCTATAATTTTTTTAAATATATATATATATACACACACATTCTCTCTAAAAGTGACATTTACTGAGCTGAATGTTCCAGCTGCGGTTCTACGGAGGATGTATAGTGTTTCTATTAGAGAGCCACTTCAGACAGAGCGGCCCTAGCAGCAGTAAAACTATTGTCGTGGGCTATTAACCAGCATGTGTTGTAAATGAATGGCCCAAATGGTGCTCATTAGTGGTCTCTCCCACACCAGCCACCACATAGGAGAGGGGCTTAAAAGGCCCAGCCCCATGCCAGCAGACAAACAAGCCCGGTGCAGGAGCAATAGTTGCATTTTTACATGTATACAGATCCACTAATTACCCACTGAAAGCTGGGATCAGGCCTTGTGATGCATAGGGATGCCAGGCTGTGAAAAACGCATTCCTCACAGGCAAGGCACTCAGATCTCAAAACTGAACACCGACTCCTGACAGGCTGTGAAAATGTGTGTCCAAAGTTGTTATACTGTTGCTCTAATTCCCTAAGAGGCATGCAGTGAGGGTCGTTTTTCTTATGCTCGCTGTCAAACTAATTACACGACATGGTGTTTTGAGAAGGCTTTAGTGGCTGGCTGAATCTCAAACAACAAATCCCTCCGGATGGGTCCACTTTCTATTCCAAATATTCAAGTAATAGCGATATTTAGTTGGTTGCTTTGTTTTTTACTCAACAACAGGGAGCCTGTTTATTTCTAGGCTCGAAGCCCTTTCCAAAGATAGATTTTTACTAAAATTTGAAAGTAAATCTAGTTGCACAACCGCAGCTGTCTGGGTCTGTGAGGGTCCGAGGCCAGAAACATGGCATCTCTTAGATATTAAGGCCGAATGCTGTCGTTGAAATAGAAATCCAAAATCAGTTCAGTGTGTTTTTCATACACACAAACAAAAACTTCTGTGTCGTATCTAATCTTCTTGTCTTATTGAAAGAAACAGTATTTTAATGCAATACTTTGGCCAATGTAACTATTTAAAAAAGATGTTCAATGTTGGTGTTCATTCGTTTTCAATGACTTCAACTTCCATCCACAAAAAAGCTAAATCATAACTGTAGGGATATATATATATATATATATATATATACAGAAATATCCGAATGATTAACATATTTATAATGTATAATTTGTATATGATTTTGGGCAGTGCATTATATTATATTGTTTACATTTTAATCTACGAGTAATTATAGCGTTAAGGTATCATTTATAGCATTCATATAGTGGGGCTAAATGTGGAGTTAGAAAGTAGCACACTCAAATAATATACATCAGAATTGCTTTGGTACTTGAGTCAATGTAGAGTTAATTTCCATCACTCGTTACATTGTTTCTTTTGCTACAATCATTTAAAAACTCGTTGGTTTAAATTTTGTGAACGGTCCTCCAAGACCGGAACCCTTGTTATCACAACAATGTTCCTCCCGGAAGGGTTACTTCGTAGCACACAAAAATAGCTTCGAGCGGAAAATAAACAGAAATCGTGTTCAACATGGCAGAGGTAGACTAACGTTGATAATCCCTATTGTTTCCTCCGTCAGTGTGGTATGAACATTTGTTTCCCTTACGTATCATTCTCTTCCTGTTTTCTGGGAGTGTGAAGGATTAGAAATCAGAAGGGTAAAAGCCCGGTGTAGCTCTCGTCACTCGGTCACGTGACAGGTTAACGTAATCATAATGTTGTGATTACGACTGTTAGCAGTCGTGTCATCTTTAATAAGTTCGAGGTTTTCTGACAGTCTTACATGTGACGTCGTCGGCAAGCTGTTTTTCATTTGAACGAGGAGCGTTTTTCATATCCGCTTAAGCTTCTTTGCTGGATTTGAAAAGGCACGGTGTGCGGTATTAACTGGTTTTTGAATTAACTGGTTTTGGTACGCGTGCATGAGGCAGATGTGACGTAGGAGTGGCCTCGAGTTGCCTCTCAGGACCCGTCTCGACTAACTAGGAAATGCACATTTCCATCGCTTAGCCTCTCTGTCACGTTCTTTTTATGTAACGCTAATGTTTTAAAGACTAAACACGGATGACTTTGCTGTAAAATGTGATACCTGTTCGGGAGGCTGTAGTTGAGACGCCGAGGACACGGAGCGAGGACAAAGTAGGTGACTCTGCTGGTGCCTGTTCAATATACGACTAACTTCAATAAATACTTGACAAAATGCTCTTGTTGTCAGTCTGATATTTATGTTATACGTCGTTATCTGACGTCAAGTCGATGTGAGACCAGTTTACTCTTCATACAGTGTGTAATGAAGCATGTAGCCGTTGTTTACACCCAGCTCGCCCACCGCTGTCAGCTGGGAAACTGTGATCGACTCAGATTAAGTTGTGATACCACAACAAGACTTTGTGCTGTCTTCACATCTCTTATGTTTTATATTCGAGACTACGGATCAACATATATCCTCGTAACTATACTCTACCCTGTGCAGCACTCACTGTCCAGATTAAACATGACTGTTACCTGTTGTTTTGTTACGATAAGGACACACATAACTACACACAGGAGTGAGCGTGTCTTTTGACACATGACGGGGGAGCAGCTTGCTCCAGCCTTCATTTAGGATTTCGACGGCATTAACGAAACGTTGTCCACCTTCATGACTAACATATCACTTGTTCACTACTTTGTCCTCGCTCCGTGTCCTCGGCGTCTCAACTACAGCCTCCCGAACAGGTATCACATTTTACAGCAAAGTAATCCGTGTTTAGTCTTTAAAACATTAGCGTTACATAAAAAGAACGTGACAGAGAGGCTAAGCGATGGAAATGTGCATTTCCTAGTTAGTCGAGACGGGTCCTGAGAGGCAACTCGAGGCCACTCCTACGGCACATCTGCCTCATGCACGCGTACCAAAACCAGTTAATTCAAAAACCAGTTAATACCGCACACCGGTGACTGAATTGGCAGCGTGCTAATGACACATCTGGCTACACAACTGGACCACAGTGAGAGGGGGATGAATAAGGCTTTGGGTGACGAACGTTATCGAAACTGTGCCTCCTGTCGGGATGGTAACGCTAGTGAGGATAGTTGGTGATGGGTGATAGTTATTTATTCGTCGAAACGCCGACGCTGTGTGGAGACCAACTAACTGCTGCTGGTGTACTGGTGCGTCGATGAATCAATTAGCCTAATTGATGCCAGAAATTGAATATAAACTCATAAATGTACTAGTCGTTTAATTACAGGCCAGAGTGAGAAAAGCAAAGGCGTGACTAACGGTGGCTCTGTTCTGGCCAAGTGTCCCAGTAAGGCAGTGGCAGTGAGCTAGTATGTACTCTACCAACTAACTGCTGCTGGTGGTCTGGTGCAGTCGATAGATCAGTTAGCCTAATTGATGCCAGAAAATGTATAGACACTCATATAAACCTACTAGTCGTTTAATTACAGGCCAGAGTGAGAACGGTGGATCTGTTCTGGTCAAGTGCCCCAGTGTGGCAGTGAACTAGTATGTACGATACCAGGACTTTGAAAGTGTAGCAGTTAAATGGAATTCAGCCACTATTAATTTGTATTATTTACTGCTTTGATCACATCCATGTCTTCTGTGAAAAAAGAATACCTTACTAACTTAAGAGTTTTGTGAATTTCCCCTTTTGTGGTACACTTACCACCATGTCTTCATTAAATTAATAACGAGTATGTGCAACATGCAATATACTATTCTTTTACATTTGCAAGCCAATATATTGTAGTGATGATAACAAACCTTTCTATCATAGCACATATGCAGCTATAAGTCTGACTTATCAGTTTTTCAATTATAAAATCGAGAAATAATGAACATGCAACAATAAGTGTTGAATATTGTAAATAAGTTGTTCATATGCCTTTTTAACTCTCAGTCTTTATATGGTAACATATAACATGTAACATGATGAATAGACAGAACAGTATCAATGTATGATCATGTGTTAATCATCCCCTTTTTTCTCACAGACCCACAGCTTGCATGACATGAGACAACAGGCAGCCATCGCTGCCAAAGTCTTCATCCAGAGGGATTATACCAACGGCACTGTGTGCCAGTTCCAAACCAAGTTCCCCTTTGAGCTGGAGTCCCGGGTAGGACGCACCTCCTCACTGTCCTTCAGAATGACTTGTTCATTCACAGTATTGCACTGATTTATGGCAACTTCATGTCCATTACATCCATAAGCTGGTTTAAGGGCCACTCTGGATAGCACTCCAACAAATAAAAGTCTTGGGGATCATCCACAATTTGAATACATATTTTTAAATGTATTTAATTATGTGTCGCCATGTGAAAGATAATGAAGAAAGAATAATAAACAGACCTGTATGTTAACTTGTTTGTACATAGCACTGGTGCTACAGAAATTGGCCACAAAATAAAAGCATCAAGTAGGCGTGGAGCTGACGAAAATACAGTTCAAACAGTCAATTTCCATGACAATATATTAGTAGTATGTATTTATTGTTATGATTTATGCATATAGCAGGGCGTGGGAAACAGTTGTGTTGAGGGCGCTACAGCACCTCCCAAAATCCGGTACTAGAGAGACTATTAACTAATAAAAAAAAGTATGTTAAAACTTTCGTGTTTCCCCTTTTTTCTGCAATACAGGCTATATAATATAATGTAACTGCAAGTATGTGTGGTGGGACAGAGGGATAGCTTTGTTTATATCTATAATAGTCCATGATGAGATTCCTCGTGATGAAGATTATATTGCGCATGGATACAAAGAATATTTTTCAAATGTCCCACTAAATCCATCCGCTCTATAGACTAGGACAGCGATGTGCCTTACATACACACACACACACACACACACACACTCACTCACTCACTCACTCACTCACTCAAACTAACTGCCCCACATACATTCATCAAACAGGTGCTCGCAGCATTTCCATACATTTTCAGAAAATAAGGGTTCATAGACTAGTTTAATAATCAGCTTTAGCACCGAAAATCCTGCACACTAATTAATTTGTGCAGATACCTAACATTCGTGTCAGCTACGCAGCGAGTAGCTACAGTGTACAATCTGCACACTGCACAGACCTGTGGGAGGAAACCCATGTCGCTTTCTGGCATAACTTTACTAACTGTGTGTGTGTGTATATATATATAAAATAGAGACACTGCTGACATGAAGTGTTTATCATAGCAAACTATCTAGTGTTTACCATTAATTACCTAGACTGCGACTAATGTGGTAATGAACCGAAAATATTTCTACACTTCTTAACGGGTGGTTGTGTCTGTGGGATTCAACTCAGTGGATCGTAGACGGTCATTCGGTGTGGGAGGATCCAAAGTATGTCTCCATGGTGCTGGCTGGCCCTCTGTTGGCTTCTAAAGGCTTGGGGTGAAGGTGGGTCACCTTGCCATGGACTTTGTGTTCGCTGCGCTCCCTCTCCAGGCTCCCAGACCGACGATCCTCTGCCTCCACCGATTCCGCCGGGCCCACCTTGAAACGCGGACCCCTGGTCTGGTTTACCATGCTTTGTGGGTGTCACTATTTTAAGAGCAGGCACCGGCAATGATGCAGATTCGGGAGAGCAGGTCGCTGAGACTCGACAGCTTCTAATGCCACATTAAAAAAGGTGCCAGCCAAAAAACTGTTCAGAGTTTGAAGGACAGAAGACTTTGGCTTTTAAATGCATAACCACATGAAAAGAGCAGCCTCAGAACCCCTTAACCGCTCACTGGGGGTTTATTGGCACTTCCCTCTTGATTGGGTGGTCTCCAATGTTTTCTGGTAGGATTCAGTTCACACAGACGCACTGAACTGCTGGACAAATGAAGAATGTTCCCCCTTTGGGAGGGTAAAGGCTCAAGTATCCTATCAAACTGTCTTCCCATGTATATTTGTGATGGTTATATTGTAATCCTAGTTCAAGAAATATGCAGTATTATGCCAAGCTGTTCAGTGGCTTCAATTTTTCATTTATGTCTCCACAGTTCCTTTTAGCCAACATTTCTTGGTTTTACCATGCAGTTCAGCTTTTGAGTTGCACGTTGTAATATCATTATTCTTGCACATAATTATCACAGGCTGTGGACTTTATTATTTTTGGCAGTTTGTTCCTTTTTTAAATGCTTTTGGAGAATTGCACCAAGGAACTTGGAAAGCACTCGGTGTTCTTAATGTAATTTGGCAGCTAGATTGCCAAAGCATTCGATAGAGTTTCGTTAATTTCTGACTAACAGTCTACACTAACCTTCTGTCTAATATTTATTTCCTCGTTTCACATCATCATTCATATTCAGTGATGGTTACAATTAAACCCTTGTGTAGGTAAGATATTTTAAAAACTTTAGAACAATTATTTTCAGGAAAAAGAAAACTGGCTGTCGTTGGACTCTTGACAATGATTGGACGGACTAGCTAATTGCCTCCCTGCGCACACTCATTGAAAACGTTCACACGGCAGAATGTAGTTTGAATCAACGCCTTTTGAATTAGGAAAATTAGAAGGAAAACAAAGGCTCTCAATGGCGGCAATCAAACACGCCTTAGATCACTGATGTGTTGGAGCTTGTTGTTGCATTCCTCGGGCACAAGGGAGCAGAACATTGGAGGGCTTAGAGAGCCTCAGGAGGCCCTCACAGGCTCCACTTCTGATCTGGAGGCTCCTTCTTTTTCCCCTGAGTATCATCACCAGATCCATTCTGGACACCAGCGTGGAACTCCTTTCAACAACCCAGTGAAAACACCAGAAGAGTCCAGAACTTCTTCACCCTCCATCGATCGTCCCCGCAGCGAGCCTTGACTTGAGGAATTTGTGAGGAAAACTGATTTGATTTATCAGCCAGTGATGGTTACAGTTGGAAGCGTTCTGCAGTCTGCAGAGCATCAGAGATATGTCTTTATCGTAGTCACGGTGGGTCAGAGCCAAGGAAAAATCTCCAACATCCTTTCCTGGATTGTCCCTGTGTGTGTATCCTGTTTACAGTATGTTTGCCCCGTCAGTTTATTAAGTGAAATCATTCACACAGCATATTGCCAAGGAATCCCAGTAATTTCAGTTGGTGTTTCCAGCAATCCCATGATGTATGACCAGAACATAAAATACACCTCATTTATCTAAAGATGGAACAAATGGGGGAAAACAATCTGGTGCTAAGTTTCCTCTCGAATATCCCAACGGAGACAGAAAGCTCTCAAACACTTCCAGTCCAGATCTACATTTGGCTCTGTGTCCAAAGGTTTTCATCTCTTTGATCCATATTTATGTTTCATATATTTCAGATCGACAAGCAGCAGTTTGAGGAGACGGTGCAGACACTGAATAATCTATACGCCGAAGCGGAGAAGCTGGGAAGCCAGTCATACATTGAAGGCTGTCTGGCCTGCCTCACAGCGTACATCATCTTCCTCTGTATGGAGACTCACTATGAGAAGGTAAGAGGCACTTTATGCCTTTATCCAGCGTTGTCAATGAGAGTGGACACAAAAAAAAAAGTCAAAGCTTTGATACCTGCAGTTCTACCATGTCAAATTGCTATGGTGGTGCAGTTGTTACCTCCGCTCGTGATTTCTAGGTGTGGTCCTGGGCCTTTTCAGGGCCAGGGGTAGGTGTTAACGGGCACCGCAGAATTTTACATGACTGAAAAAGTCACGGTTTACATCGTGGCAATTGACAGATCTTCCTAAATAATTGCAGTCTGGAGTAGTGAGAGGCGTCTTTAAACCTGGCTCACTGAAAAAAGCAACATGACATCCTATGAGTCAACCAAAAGCAAATTGGCACATACATTAAACAAACTATGTCCAGATTATACAACGCATTAGTATGAGCCCTGTGGGCATTTCCAAAACAATGTCTTACCACTACATAATGGCCAGACATTCCTGTGGTACACTAGAATTAAAATATTATGAATTTGTGGTATATAAGAAAATTGTAAATGTTCAACAAGTTGTTACATGAGACATACCTCGTTTAAATTACCTCGAGTCATGACATTTAATGTGAAAATCCATTTAGCTTCACGGTGACATAGCAGTCTTTCCAGATTACCACGACTAAGTGAGGGATCACTTTTCTACACCAATACGCCTAAGTTGGGAAACAAAATGACTGCTTTCTTTAAAGTGAGGAGCAACAGGACTCCTTTCCAAAGCGTGGCGGATAACTACGGTGGCCTTCAAGCTCTGTTTGGATTGTCTCTTCTGGACTACTGTAGAAAGATGGTGGTACTACATGACAGACCATTTTTAGGTAACATAAACACAACAATTCTTAGTTTAAGGTCATTGAAAACATATGAACATGAACATTATAATAATAATACATTTTATTTGTATCCTCACGTTCGCCATGTGTTAGCGAGCATCTATAATTAGCTGAAGCACTAACACTGCACAGGTTCCTGATGAACTCCATTCCACCTTAACACAAATTCCACGCTGTGAAATAAATTTGAGCCTAACAGAATTTAAACATTTGGACAAAATGCGTGGGGTCGGCAGTAGCTCAGTGGGGAGAGTGGTTGTCCCGAAAGCGCAAGGTACCGATGTCGAAGTGTCCTTGAGCAAGACACTGAACCCCCAGTTTCTCCCCAGGCGCCCACTGCTCCTTAATAACTAAGGATGGGTTAAATGAAGAGAATACATTTCATATATGTATGTAACTATATGTAATATGACAATAAAATATGGTTTTCATTGAAACGTGGGCTTACTGAATGTCAGGATCGTACAGTCTCCCCTTCCTGCTGAGCGGTCTCAGTGCAGACAAAACAGTCTGGAGCCAAATCCAACAAGAGTATTTTATTTGTCTTGAGCAGAAAATAAGTTGATTAGTTTATAGACAGAAAATAGAAACTTCAGTTGTGTCTTGTGTAAATGCTAAAGTAGATTAAGATTCTTAAAAAAAAGTACATGTTCTGTTATAATGATTCTGTTTTACATTTACACAAAAATCAGTAATTATACACTATTATTTGATACTGGTCATTAAAAAAACATATTTTGTTTGAATGCATTCTGCATTAGGCCTCATTATGATCGTAGCATTTTCCAGTTTCCGAATATGTTTGAATTTATCAGGTTTTTAAGAGCATCTTTTGGACATACAGCACATTGGGGTGTCTCAATCAGGAATTTAACCGCAGTTTGCATCACTCAGCCTCTTCATTGGTCACAGCCAGCTCTGAGCATTGTACACACAACAACTAGCCAACTCTTCCAAGCGTGAGGTAGAGTAGCATGCCTAAAGCATACGCCCACTTTTCTGGTCACAAGGAGATACACACCGTCTTTGAAACATTATGAAAGACTTGGACATCAACAGATTGTAAATATAATCACTTATTCAAGTCAATTGAATTCAATTCAGTTTATTTGTATAGCCCATTTTCACAAATTACAAATTTGTCTCAGAGTGCTTTACAATCTGTACACATAGACATCCCTGTCCCAAAACCTCACATCGGATCAGGAAAAACTCCCAAACAACCCTTTACGGGGAAAAAAGGGAAGAAACCTTCAGAAGAGCAACAGAGGAGGATCCCTCTCCAGGATGGACAGGTGCAATAGATGTAATGTGTACAGAAGGAATCATTACACACAAATTAAAACACAGTAATAACACAATGAATATGACAGAGTGTATGAATAGTTGGTAGTAGGCATATTCCACGATCCAGACCTCGATGATCCATCAGGCAGATAGGATCTATGCCGTCTCATATGAGACGTGAAGTCAAAAGGACTCCGGGGAGAAAGCAGAGTTAGTAATGTGCAATCGAGAGATGAAAATTCATCCACGCAAATGCATGTGAAACTGATTGCTGTGCCCCTTTTAGGTTTTGAAGAAGATAGCGAAGTACATACAGGAGCAGAACGACAAGATCTACGCACCACGAGGCCTCCTGCTCACCGATCCCGTCGAGAGAGGTCTGCGAGTCGTATCCTACCAAAAAGTCTGGAAATACTTTGTTCTCTTCACTCAGCTAGGATTATTTTCCTCAAACCGTAACTGTTGAGCCTTGTGTAACTGTTTAGAAAATAAATCTGCAAACAATGACCCCCTCAGGCTCGATCAAACAGAGTGCGTTTTAGCAGTCAGTTGCGGCTTTATGTGATGGATTTTCAGTGACCGTTACTGAGCGCCTCGCTTTTTTCCACCCCATGCACTTTGTGTTTTTTGTAGGAGTGCCCTGAACGTCTCAAGTTGAGAAGAAAATTAACTGAGCAAAAAAAGGTCCTGATGGCAGTCGTGTTTTTTCTCATTGTGGTAACTATTAAGTAGCGTATAGTTTATGATTCGTCTTACCCTCGTATTACGCTTATATTAGCACTGGTGGTATTTTTATTTTTGATAAGGCCTTCATAGATTTTATTATCTGACTCAAACTCAGATTGCCAATCATACAGATGAATTAGAAACACCGCCAAGGGTCAAAGAAACAATGTTTTTCTACAATAACAAAGAATCTTGTTATGCAAGAATGATCATGTCTAGATGAAGTGATTTATAGGCCTTCTGCCCCAACCACGTCCTACCCTTTAACTGCTGGATGAAAATGGAAAGCAGCAGTCTGAGCAGTTTACAGGAAATCCAACGCTATGTACGGATACCCTGTAAAAAACACCAGATAAAAGTTAGTATGTAATCCATAGCATCTGTGTAAAATCAGTGGGTGCACCAACATCCTGGCTGTGTGTGTGTGTGTGTGTGTGTATGTGTGTGTGTGGTGACTCAACATCTCAGATAATTGTAACTCGGCGGCAATGAGGGATTAGGGATAACAAAATATGACAGAAATTGTTCACAGCTGAGCTTTGTTCCTTCTCTCGCCTAGGATTCTGTAGAGTTGGCAGTCGTCTGGATTATTTCTCAGACACTGTCGGGCTGCTGTGCTGACTTTGGCATGGGAGCACTGGGAGATTGACAGGAATGTCTCAGCTGAACCGATGTGACTGCGTACACTACCATCTGAGAATGTACATGTCCTTTGAGTCTGAGACAGTGGCGGCGGGGGGAATTCTTTTTTGGTAGGGCCATCCAATCCATTTCAGCAAACTTCCCAGTATGATTCAAACCAAAAAGTAGTCTCAAACACGCATTTCTACTTTGTAGTTAAATATTTAAAATGTATTCCAACACTAACATAATAAGGACATATTTTTCATACAATTCAGTATAATAATTAGGGCTGTCAGCGTTAACGCGTTAATCTATGCAATTAATTTGGCCGCGTTAACGCACTAAAATATTTTAATGCAATTAACGCAACTTTGTTTTCTTCCGGTGTTCGTTGAAGTTTTTACACTCAAACCGAGTGTCAAACCGCGGCAGTACGGTTTAATACTGTTTCCATTTTTAAAACAATAATTTCTCCGCGGAAATAAGGAGCAGAAATCAGTTTAAACTCGTGGATGAATCAGTCGGGTTTCCTCCTGCTCCTCCTTCCTCCCGCCTCCCCCTCTGACACACAGAGGAACGGAGGGGCGACGTGTCGGGTGACGCGGCGCGGAAAGAACTCGTCACACGAAACCTTCCCCGTGATTGGTCAATCCGTTTGTCTGTCAACATTTTGGGAAAAAACAACCAATGAACACTCAGTAAATCACAAAGGACCTCCCACCTCACAGGTGAGGCTCGATAGCAGCCTGTCAGTCAGAGAGCAGAGAACACGGTACCAGGACAATGTGCCTCATTGAATAGAGCTGAGATTGTTCTGGAATGTTTGATGTATAACACGTGGGCATGTGTCACATGCAAATGATTTAAAAGGTGAATTGAATTTTTGTTGTAAAATGTATAAAATGCCCCCAGCCTCCAGAGGGTGAACGTGACATATGTGAATGTCAGTCAGTTACCAAGGCCACTGGTTCTGCTGCTGTTCAGTGTTAAAGATGACAGGACCAATGGGGTCTCAATATACTTCTTTTTTTTTACTAATCTGATGTTTCACTGAAGAAACAATTTATCATCCACAATATTAAATACCTCGCTGGCACTTTATAGGTAGGAGCCTCTTTGAAAACACAGCTCTGTGTGAAGTTTGGTCTTTAAAAAGAATGAACTTTTAACTTTTAATTGCGATTAATGAATTTCAAAATGTACGATTAATTAGTTAATTTTTTTACATCGATTGACAGCCCTAATAATAATAATATATAAATACCATCTAATGTAAATATACAATATAAATCACAGGTTCTATTTTTTATTTATAGAACATGTTTATATATTATGATGCCCCTATGAGCCTTGTTAGGGTTAAAGTGAGGCTGTTTTTATCCTTATTGTGTTTCTTCACCTCCTCATTTGTCCGTCGTCCAGGTGGTAGCGACGTTCAATTTGTCCAATATGGCTGCTTGAGGAGTTATCATATGTGTCCTGGTGTTCTCATGTTTTCTGTGTGCTTCATGTCTAGGGATGAGAATTGATAAGATTTTAACGATTCCGATGCCTTATCGATTCCTGCTTATCGATTCGATTCCTTATCGATTCTTTTATCGATTCTTATTGGGCAAGGGGTGAAAAAAGAGCACAAACGGGTTTATTTACATTAATTTTCTTTTATATAATTTTCTATAATGCTGCACACACATAATGCTGCACACACCATATACTACGCCACTGTCCTGTTGAGACTCCGCCCACTGTTGAGACTCCGCCCACTCCTCCTCCCCACCGCCATCTGCCTGATGGATCGTGGAGGTCTCCATCGTGGAATATGCCTACTATGAACTATTCATACACTCTGTCATATTCATTGAATGTATTTTAACTCTAAATCTGTCCTTCTGTACACATTACATCTATTGCATCTGTCCATCCTGGAGAGGGATCCTCCTCTGTTGCTCTCCTGCAGGTTTCTTCCCTTTTTTCCCCCCTGAAGGGTTATTTGGGAGTTTTTCCTGGTCCGATGTGAGGCTTTGGGGCAGGGATGTCTATGTGTACAGATTGTAAAGCACTCCGAGACAAATTTGTAATTTGTGAAATTGGGCTATACAAATAAACTGAAACTGAATATACAGTATGTATACAAACACATAAAAAAAAAAATTAAATAACCAAAAACATTTATACATATTCCTCTTGAACTTAAAATAAAACTATTTAACTTAAATAAAATGTATTCTGTTTAATTTAAACATGTTCCTAGAAATTACAGTGCTCCTTCCTTTTTTTTAAAGGGTATATGAACTGAGCTGCCAAAAATGAAACTAGCAGTGGCAAATACCAAGTGTGCAACCATCAATTGTATGGATCATCAACAATTCTTGTGCAGAAAAATAAGCATGTCTGCTTTCTCCGGGAGGATACGCGATCTCTCAGGACTTATTGTGTCTCCAGCCGTGGAGAACACTCTCAGATGGGGTGGAGGATGCCTGAACACAAAGATATGAGGAGGTGTACAAGACGTGCTAGCTGTAGCCTGTGACCCAGACAGACAACCAGCCTCTGAACTGGTCTGACTCTGAACCTCATCAGCTAAATTGGATGGCAATGCAGATTATTTATATAGTGAAAGCTGGTTTACACAATGAAACAGATGGCACTAACAAAATCGCTGAATTTGCTGAGCTGACATAAAGCCACATTAAGAGGGGAGGCAAACACGACCTCTGCCTCAATGTAGGGGGCTGAAAATGGAAGATTATATAGCTAAACTAGCGTAGCTATATGCTAAATTTAATAATGGATTAAAAATCGATATGCTCAGTTTAATAATGGGTTAACACGATAACACGAACGTTTGCTGATAACACACGCCCTCCGATAATTAACACCGTTACGATCAAACATTTCTCAAAACTGGACTTTCAATCCAAACGTGAAGTGATCAATAATGGGACCAATGCCGGAGCTCAAATGTATGCTTCAAACGAAGGGACAGAAGATAACTTGATCGACTCCACACAATAAAGGCAAATGGCTTCACACAGTGAGTGGTTGTGATCACTATTGAGGAGTTTACCTTGGACAGAAAGAGATGAAGCGCCGACGTTAGCTGAGCTGCTGCATCGAACACATGACATTCCTGTAATTTAATTCCATGCTGTGTTCAAATGCTTATTCATATTAGTTGTATTTCCTCCCTTCGACGAAATAGACTTTTTACACACGTTACAAGTGGCGTAGTTGTCATTTTGTCGTGTGAAATAGAGCCAAACTTTAGAACGCTTCTGCCTCGTTGCCATGTTTGCTGCAGTCTGAAGAAGAAACCAAAATAAATTGCGCATGCGCAACGCCACAGAGGACCGTTAGCAGAACCGTTAAAGAATTTGGCTGACGATCCCAAACAATCGGTTCACTGGGAACCGGTTCTAAAACAGAACCGGTTCTCGATGCCCATCCCTATTCATGTCCCTTACTCCATAACTGTCCTTGCTGGATCTTTTGGGCCAGATGACTTTGGCCCAAAGTGGATTGACATTTTTGTCTCCAACGCTGTATTGAGTTTTCATTATTCATCCATGATCCTTCTTCTTTATTTTTAATGGAAACTCTAATAATGCTAAAAGAGAGAAGCCTGATTTTAGCTTGAAGAAAATTTCCGTAACAGTCTAGTCTAGCAAAATGTAAGTCAGCTACTGCCATGATAAACAACCACAGAAAGGCAAGATGCTGTTATCACCAACCCGTCTGAAATCTGTTAATAATGAATTTAAAACACATGCTAAATAGCTACAGTATCATTATAGTTTGTATTTTCTTGCAACAATTTTAGTTTCAGTTGGCCTTATTTTAATGTCAAATGTGTCTTGTCCTTACTTAACTTTAAATATTCTTCCTTGACTGAATCCTTTTCAGATTGAGGTTACCATCTTTGAAGAGAGAGGCCAGACTAGATGAAAGCTGCCACGGTGAGTCTTGTAATGAGTATTTTATGTTTAGTACAGTATGTACAACACAAATGCGAAAATATTTTCAAAGCGTAGAAATACATTTTTACACTTACAAAACACATTTCCCTCCTTTTTGGTAAGTAGTCCAAAGAACAATCCTAGAGTCAAACAGCAGCAACTAGAACGGGCACTCGGTAGAGCGCATACCTTCGCCGCAGCCACTTTTTTGGTACTTGGCATGAGAGTGTGGGGAGCTTGATGTCATGTGAACATTTTGGCATTAGTTGCATGCCAATTGGATACAAATTGGTAAAAAGAAGATTTTGACCTTTTCATGACCTTGACCTTTGACCCGATCGATCCCAAAATCTAATCAAATGGTCCCCGGATAATAACCAATCATCCCACCAAATTTCATGCGATTCGGTTTAATACTTTTTGAGTTATGCGAATAACACACAAACACACACACACATACAAATAAATACACAGCAAACATAACCTTCCGCAGAATGCGAAGGTAATAAAAGAGGGCTCACTATTTGCGTACCATTGCTTTCATGCAAAATGCCTCCTCTACATTCAAAGCAGAATTCCACATCAAAGTTTAAAGCCTCTTCATCTGTGAGTAATAGTAGTTAACTGCTCTACAGTCAGGAGAGCTGTTTCATAAAGCATTAAGGGATTCTGGCTTACTTTATGACTTCATGTTGCACAGAACGGTGTCATTTGTTGCTCCAAAGGCTATAAAATAGGCACATGGAATACTGTTGGAGTGCTGCTGTCCATAGCACATGAGCAACCCAAACCTGAACACAAACAGCGATTCAGTGTTCTTTGAGCACACACCAGTCAGTAAGTAACAAACAGACTTCAGGCAAACCTGATTTGTTTCTCAAATCAAATCTTTGACTGTCCGCACTTATTTGCCAGTGATCAGATGGTATTTGTGTCTCCAGACACCAACCCTATCTGTATGGGTTGTTGTGGTAACAACATAGGCGGGAGTAAGGTTGCTACGCTGATGATGCAGCTTTCTCACCAGGAAACATTTCCCTTTGAAACAAACGTTCCGTCAAGTCGCATCGCAAAAAGGCCGGTATACATTTTGAGGGTTGTTCTACTCTGATGCCCTCCATAGCACTCTGCAAGTAGCAGAATGGATCCTGCTCAGCACCGCCACACTATGAAATCGGATTTGAGCGACCCGAGTATCCAGACTCGAGTCGACTCGAGAAGCAACTGTAGAAAACCAACTAGAATCACATTTCAGACTACCTTCAAGTGTGGTTTGCAAGAAGGTCTTTTAAGAAGGTCTAATCAAACAATTATTACATTGTTTACTTTGCCAGCCGTCAGGGATCTACCACATTCGAGTCATGTGGGTGAGTCAACCCTTAGTTTGAAAGCATTGCTCATCAGTGAGATACTTGTGTCCCCATAAACCAAACACAAACCGTAGCAGATACAAATTGATACGACTGAGCCTCTTCGACAGCCAAAGGAACCAACACCAGCCAAACAATTACAGATCCCATGAGATTAGCTTACCTATGACTAAGATTATAACCAACCATTTAGTAGCTGTTTATCATCAATGGGCACCTTTGAGAAACTGGCTCTAGTTAGACTTGGTCACTTTTAAATTTTACCCAATGTTTTCATCTTCTGTTCATTTTGTGAAGTAATTTGACAAAAATGTAAAATGCAATATTAGTCAAATAGGTTCCAACTCTCTCCATCTGGGTTGTGTACAGCTCTTACCTAGGTTATTGAAGAAGGCAAGGACTGTTTTCGAAATCACTTCCTAAACAGTGGACTATATAATGAGTTCTTCATTTTGTATTTCAAATTCCTACACAAAGTATCCCACAATGCATCGTGAAAAGTAGTGTGTATATTCCAATTGTGCATTACTCGCATGGCCGACGGAGGAGAGGGGAGAAAGCAGTCCAGAGTCCAAGAGTTGTGGCACGAACATTTAATGTGAGAAGAGCATCCCAAGACAAACGTCCATTAAGTATTTGTAGGTATTCATTTGGGGAAATCTGTTTTATAGATGTCAATGGCAGCACATACACAGGGTCCTTAAAAAGTCTTAAATTGCTTTGCCAAAAAATAAGGCCTGAAAAAGTCTTTAATTGTCTTAAAGGGGACATATTATGAAAATTCCACTTTTTTAGTCCTATACGTTAATTTGGGTATCTGGCATGTCTCCCAACACAAAAACGCTGGAAAAAAAAAACACGCGGCTTGTTGTGGTTCCGATATATCAGAAACGATATGCTTGAGTGCGTCAAATGGGATCACCACCAACGTCTACGTAGATTTTGAAGCACGCCCATGTAGGGAGTCTGGCTACATGGCCTTGGACCGCCCCCCACCACAACTTTGCAGGTAAAGTTTATTTGAAAGTTGTGTTCATATTTCAGACATGAGTCATCAAATAAGTCATAAGTCATCAAATACAATGATTTAATAAGTAAACAAGGTTTAAACACTAATTAATGGAGGTAAAAACATTACCCCCGCCCCTGCTTGGTCACTTACTGTTGTCAAATAACACTTTAGTTTCCAGATGGAACTTTACTCATGTAGCATTTATATCTTAATGGCGTTCCTGTTACTTGTATTTACACAAACACTTTCACAAATAGTAACTTACATAAACACACTGTATTTGCTATACTCATACATGCACAAACTATTCACGTACTCGAATCTCTAGCACCACTATGCTCTCAAAACCGCTAACAAGACTGAGACCTTAGCCAATGTACAAAAAAAATAATAATGTAGAAGTGACATTCAGAAACGTCCTGTTGAGCCCTAACTTCTCGAACTTGTTCGGGAGCCTCTTCTTGTTCAGGGTCTGACTCTGGTTCAAAACGATATCGTTGCACGACGCTATCTTCATCTGCAGGCAGCAGCTAGGCGAGCGCATCTCGTGGACGGGGGGAGAGGGGGGAGCTGGCTCATTAGCATTTAAAGGAACATGCACTCAAAACAGGTTAATCTGTGGGGAGGTGTTTTTGACAGGGTAAAAAGTGTGCTGTTTGAAATGATTCTTGTGGTATTTTGACCAAAATATGTTACAAACATTTCATTAAGACTCCAAGGAATCATATCAACTTGTGGAAAAATGGGCATAATATGGGTCCTTTAAATTCAGATTGGATTGGTCTTAAATTTTTTGGGTGTCATGTCACTGCGAATATGAGGTCCCATCCCCTACAACGTGAAGCATCGGCTACTTTAGAAAACATGGCAGGATGCAAGTTCATCAACGGCTTGAAAAGAACGAGTGTTTCTGGTCACGGTTGGTGAAATGCTTCTGAAGCTGCGTTATGTGTCGCAAGACTTTCCAGCGGTGGAATCTCATGTGCAGAGCAAGAAGCACAGAGACTAGCGAAGGCCGCCAGCAGCCCGCGGGGCTAACTGCTGCTCCGCCGCTAGCAACGACGTCAACTACAACGCTGGAGGTCACCTGAGGAAATCCAGCGCCGTGCAACAAAGAGCTCATCACCGAAGTCCAACGCTGCAGTGCGTTCTTCATTCTGTTCCAGGAGACTCTGGACCAGACCACCGAGAGCAGACAACTGGACTTCATGTGCGTTATTGGTTAAATGACCACGTCCAGTCAGGATCCTATGGAGCACAGCTCATGGGCCATGACACCGCCCAGGACCTACTTCAGCATCTCAAAGTAAGTCTGCCATAAATATATGTATTAACTATCCTCTTATATATGAGTATGTGTTTCATATAGTTAAGCTTTACTCATGTGTCAAGTTAATAACAGCTATGCATAGGCGCACTACACATTAATTAGACAAACAAAAAATAGTTATAGAATGGTAGTAAGTAGAGTGGTGTTTACCTGTCAATATGTCTACATAGTATACACTAGGCTCAAGGGATGGCTCGCGTTGCTTAATTTGTAAAAATAGTTTTCATTCATATTTATTTAGTCTCTGTCTGACATTAATCTGAAGTGGTGGTGTTATGAAGAGATGTGTTGACTCTTGTATGGCTAATGTCTGCCTTTTTTTTTCTTTTTTCCAGGAGAATGGACCAAATGTCAACTGGAAGCTTTTTTATTCATATAGTTTGAAAAGGATTGTTTTCCTAGTATATTCACAAAAGCTCAGGAGTAGACATGAACCTGTGCACAAACATCCATCACATAGAGACATGAGAACTCTCACTCGCTCGCTCACTCACTCATTCACACACACATACATTCTATTATGTAAATGTATTGCATTTTAAAAGCAACTGGAATTGTTATTTATGTTATTTTATAGATTTTTTTGTTCAAAAGGAACTATGTTGCCCGTATTTTTTAAAATATATTTACTTGATGTTATAAGCATTTGTTCATGGGACCTAAATGTTCTGAAAATGTTGTATTAATAAATATAATTTACAACAGCAATGCCATTTTTGTGTTATCCTTTCGCATTACACCATACTGTTCATTTTGAACAGACATCAGTGTGTTTAGATTAATGTATAATGTATGATTTGTATTTCCATCACAAGTTAGGTCTTAAATTTTATTTAAACGTGGTCTTAAAAAGTCTTAAATTTCACTTGTTTATTCCTGTAGACACCCTGCATACATGTCCTTCTGTTCTTACCTTTCAAAATAAAAGCAGAGACATGATGGTTGCATCACTTTTTACCGGGGGAGAACTTAAGTTCCCTCAACATTTTTCAAAGAGGCAATGTAACTGAATAGCTCCCAGTAATTGGCAAATAAATGCACTTAGTTATTTTTTATGAATGGTCCATCAGCCAACGTTGATCTTGCCCTTTTTTAATTCTGCGACAGCTATGATTGAGATGAAGTGTATTTTTTTTCTTCTCAGTTTTTCTGTCTGCCGACTGCCATGCTGTCTACTAAACAGACTACAGTAGCAGCGTTAGCAGTGTACTGGCTGTTATGTCTGCTCTCTAGATAAAAGAAAAGGTTCCCAACAAAAGGTGTTTAATTCCAAGAGATACTGTATCTGTCTAAGTCCTATCAGGCAGGACAGTGTCTGAGGGGGGAGAGACCAAAGATGGCTTTGATACACCTGCAGATCTTAACCCTGGCTGACACCGCACAGTCACAGCTCATCCCCCATAAATTGCTTCAATCTCTGTAACAGTAAATCCCTTTATTTCCTGCGGTGTACTGAAAAAGACAGAGGGCAGTTTGTTTTCGGGGGTGTCACCTAGGATGTACTGGGCCAAATCATACTGAAAAGTACTTTGTATAGCGCTGGACGGGGCCCAGTCTGCACTGTAGCGAAGACACTAAGCCATAAATATTTTACCTGTTGGGGAATGTTGGGTTTGGCAAGTGTTTTGAGACATACACCCCTGTGGATGGAGAAGCCATTGCCCTATTACTGTACAGAAGCATATAGGGATTTATCTTCTCATTTTAAATTCCTGCTGAGCGCCTGGACACATAAACATGTCCTATTGAGGAATGTAAACCCAGGACTTTTCTAAGTAGCTGTTGAAAGAAAAGTGTGTTGGAGCTTTGCCATGGTCAAAGATGGGATAAACCACAGCCAGCATATAGACAGTATCCTTCCCAGAGTTTAAGCCTCTTTATCCTGTCATGGTCTCGTCTTCTAGGTCTCCTGCAGTCTTGGACTGATACACCAGCAGACAGCGGCCCTTTATTAAATATAATTATGGCCAATAAATTGTAATTTAAGTGCAACCTCCAAAGTCTAAGCCTAAATCCACTCACTGCATAATTAAAAAAAATGTGGGCAAGGAGCTGAGAGATCAAACCACGTCCACTTGCGTTTGGCGAAAGCCTCGAAGCAGCGTTGTCCGACTTGACCTTGAAAAATAGCAATACGGGGCGGCGAATTTAATTAACTTGCTGTTTATCAATCACAAACGAGACGACACCCCTCCACCGGGAGACTACCTCGCCGAGAGCCGTTTGCTCTCCTCACAGCCGTAACGTTAAGCTTTATGCGGCGTGAAGCAGGGCCACAAGCCCCTGCTGTTCTTCTGTTACCAGTGTAAAGTTGGCATGCATGGAATCAGCATCCAGCTGCTAATAGAGAAAACATAAACGTAATGCTTCATCTGCACACTCTTGTCACACTCAGTGCGTTTTCATGATGGTATAATTCGAATCTTGCTTTAGTCGGACTATGCTATCTTTTGGGGGATCAGCTGTTATCCCAATATACATGGCAGTGAGTAAGTCGAATCATTGGCCGAAAGTATGTCATATCCAATACGATAGGCGGCGCTGTTTTCATTACAACTCGTGGTGATGCAGCCATTTCCGCTTGACCTCTTCACCACTACCAACTAGGGTTGGGTACCGAAACCCGGTGCCAATATAGTACCGGTTACAATACAACCGGTATTACCCGGACCGAAACGCAACGCACATTTCGGTGCTTCTTTCCGGTGCCTGAGCCGATTGAAATTGAAAAAAACTATTGTTGTGAACTTCTCTGGTGACTCCGCCCTGTCAGCAGGTTACGAGCCTCTCATATTTAACTTTGACAGCGGAGGCTGCGCCGTGTGTGACTACGTGAACCCGTGTCGAGCACACCAGTCAGGCTGGCCGCGATGGGGAGACCGTCACCGGTCCCCCTGAACACGTGGAGACCGATTATGACGAGCAGCCTGAACTCAGATTAGTACCGTAACGTTGATTGCAAGTCTTGCATTCATAAAAGTAGCCCAAGAAATAATAAATTAGCCATTATAACCATGCTTAAGCTAGCTCGTAGCTAGCGTTAGCTCGTAGCTAGCGCTAGCTACGAGCTACGAGCGTGACAGTCTGCTAGCAGATGTGTTGATGTACAGCGATCCCGGCTGTATACCCGGTGTTACCGGGAATATAATGACGGAGGAATAAAGACCGTGGGGCGTCACTTTGTTTCAGTGTAACTCTCGCTGTCAGAAGCAAAACTTTATTTGTCACGTGTCATCTTCAGTCCCTCTGATTGGTTGTTCTCTTTGCCCATCAAAACAGTGACAGGATTAACCCTATAAAGGCTGCACATGACAATACATATCACATCATATAACGGAGAACATGTATTGTGTCTGTTAACAGTCTGATATCCGTTGTGTGTCAGTGCTCCATGATAACGGCTTCTACAGGGAATATGGCCGAAGAGGTTTTGAATGTCCTCATTGTGCGTTTAAAAAAAAATAAGTATCGGTTCAGGCACCGTTTAGGCACCGGTATCGTTTTAAAAGTACCGGTTTAGCACCGGTATCGGAAATAACCCAAACGATACCCATCCCTACTACCAACAACAACATTTCGAGAAAGATGGCGAACAGAGAGCGAGGCGAAGCTACATCCCTCTACTATTCTTCCATGGTGTTAATAGGAGTACAGCGAATGCAAATGGAGCTATTGGCTGAGTTGATAACGGAGAGAAGACGCCGTCGCCGAAGGTACACGGAGAATTTAATTTATCGTCTCTTTCGACTTCCGGGTCACGACATGGGAGGAGGGAGGAGGGCGGCGGGATCTCGAGCATGCGCAAAGACGCAAAGTCCAGTTCCGAATCGAATTCAGAGTTACATGCCGCGAGAGTCGAATTATCAACTGGATCGGACCAAGCTATCCAGGGGTGTTAATCGGACCGAAGTCGGACCGCACAAAGTCCGACTAAGGTGTTTACATGAAACGGATAATTCGATTTCAGTCCGACTAAGCCAATAATTCGATTGCATGTAAACGCACTGACTGTTGTAAAGCTACACCACTACAACCCAGTGCCAATCAAAATAACAATTCTATCTTAGCCGATAGTTTACATTAGCCCCATTCCACCAGGAGACTAAAGTTCGAGGCAGAAAATACACATTGCATCTTTAAGGTGTCACAATTTCATTGTCTAACAGTTTCCTCTTTTGCCAGTTTAGCTCAAATCCTCAGTGACCGTGTTTACATGCATTCGAATAACTGGCTTAGTCGGACTGAAATCGAATTATCCGTTTCATGTAAACACCTTTGTTCGACTATGTGCGGTCCGACTACGATCCGATGAACACCCCTGGATAACTCGATCCGGTTGATAATTAGACTATCCCGGCATGTAATGGTGAATTGGATTAGGAACTGGACTTTGCGTCTTTGCGCATGCTTGAGATCCTGCCGCCCTCCTCCCCCCTCCCTCCCATGTCGTGACCCGGAAGTCGAAAGAGACGATAAGTTGTCACTGCCGGGAGCCTGGCCGGCAGAAAACAAACAACGCCAATAGCGCCATTTGCATTCGCTGTACTCCAACATCATGCAAGAATAGTAGAGGGATGTAGCTTAGCCTTGCTCTCTGTTCGCCATCTTTCTCGAAATGTTGATGTTGTTGTTGTTGGTTGTTGTTGGTAGTGGTGAAGAGGTCAAGCGGAAATGGCTGTATCACCACGAGTTGTAATGAAAACAGCGCCACCTATCGTATCGGATATGACATGCTTTCGGCCAATGATTCGAATTACTCACTGCCATGTATATTGGGATAATAGCAGATCCCCCAAAAGATAGCATAGTCCGACTAAAGCAAGATTCGAATTATACCATCATGTAAACGCACTGAGTGTCTGTACCCTGTCTCTAAAAAAGGTAACCTATAGTTCAGAAGTATGCACCGGCGTCTGCTAAACATTTTTTTTGCACAGCATCACATTTTTTTACCTCACCACTAAATGACTCACCGTGTTTACATGCATTCGAATAACTGGCTTAGTCGGACTGAAATTGAATTATCCGTTTCATGTAAACACCTTTGTTCGACTATGGGCGGTCCGACTACGATCCGATTAACACCCCTGGATAACTCGATCCGATCCGGTTGATAATTCGACTATCGCGGCATGTAACGGTGAATTGGATTAGGAACTGGACTTTGCGTCTTTGCGTATGCTTGAGATTCCGCCGCCCTCCTCCCTCCCATGTCGTGACCCGGAAGTCGAATGAGACGATAAGTTGTCACTGCCGGGAGCCTGGCCGGCAGAAAACAAACAAACAACGCTATGGAGAACACAAGAGCCACCACACATTTCTGGACCGAAGAGCAGACAGAATTTATGCTTGTTGTTGTTGGTTGTTGTTGGTAGTGGTGAAGAGGTCAAGCGGAAATGGCTGTATCACCACGAGTTGTAATGAAAACAGCGCCACCTATCGTATCGGATATGACATGCTTTCGGCCAATGATTCGAATTACTCACTGCCATGTATATTGGGAAAATAGCAAATCCCCCAAAAGATAGCATAGTCCGACTAAAGCAAGATTCGAATTATACCATCATGTAAACGCACTGAGTGATGTTGTTATTTTTTAGCATTTGTGTAACATCACTTATCGAGTGAGTTGTCCACTGATCTTTCCTTTCCCCATTATGGCTGAAGGCCTAACTGGCTTGGATCAGGCCTTTTTTGTGTTTTTTGGCTGAGAGCCTCCAGGTGAAAGCTGCATGATGGATCAGCATCTAGTGGGATGAGTGCACTGTAGGAAAACCAGACTTGGCCCGGACGGCTCCCGACTGCCAAGCATTTGTTCAGATGCTGAAGGCGCCAAGTCGGTGTCCTGGCAACTCGTCCAAAAAGATGTTCTACTCATCCCGACAAGGTGTTGCTTGGTACCGCGTACAAACTTGCTTGCTTGGCCACAGTACGCAAAAGAAAAGAAAAAGAAATCAGTAAATTAGGCTACACACATGAGTGTTTAGTGTCAGTGCGGAATGTATGAGGCAAATGAATAATTGGTGTTTATTAGTTTGTTGCTCTTTTCATTGACTGTATTTATTTTTATTTCACACCAGCCATTTTAAGACTAATTAAGACCGATTAAAAAAAAAAAATTTGTATTACTCATTTGATAAACATTCCGAGGATGGTTTGGTCAACATACATTCACTAATTCACTAACATAACATCATCAACAACTGCCTTGCTACAAAAAGTGTGTTTGTTGGGAAACATTTTTTTGTTTGATGCGCACTCAGTTTCATGTCACATACTAATCTATATGTATCTGTTTCAAGGTCTGCAGGAGACCAGCACCAGTACCCACCTCCCTGAGGACCTCCCCAATCTGCGTCTCTACAATTTTTCCACTGACTATCACGTTCATGTCCAATTCGGAGTAGCATCCATTGTGACCACGTTTCCTTCTTCAACTATTATTTTCTAATTATTTGTGACATCACTTTCCCCGTACATTAAATGAGGGGTTGTTAATTTGTTTGGAGAAAAACTACTTCACTTGCACAATTTATTAGTCATGAAAATAACTTGAACTTTCGTATATTTCTTTTTGCACACTCCTTTTTGAATAATGAAGCCAACTGACAGGGTAAGTTATTTTGTTGTTGTTGATAAAGTACCATGTAATTCATCCACACCCATGCTTTAATTGTTTGTTTGAGCTGAACTGAGGAATGTAAATTGATCAAGAAATAGAACTCTGCTTGTTATTTTGATTTGCTGCGTGTGCCGCGTCCTACAGTTTGTTTGCTTTGTTCTTATTCATGGATTCTCGCAAGAAAGTTTGGAGTTTATCAACTGACATCGCTGAACTATGTCCAGATCCAAACATTCCAGTCAAGCTAAAAAAGATTTAGACTTTAATGTCTTTTTATTTTTAATTTTTAAGAAAAGACAACATCTGTACTCACTCTGTATTAAGCATGCCATATTATTAATACTACTTCTCAAGCGTAAACTATGCTATGCATAGTATTCGGTCACTTTTCGACTGGTATTGAATAAGCATAAATGTATATATTGTGGAGTAATGAAAGTGCTCTTGTTAGTTGGCAGTGCCTGTAATGGTTTTGAATGTTGCCTTTGTCAAAATCTAAAGGGCTGGTCACCCCAGAGTTTTCCAGACATTCTAATTCATTCCAATGGAATTTTCCACAGCTGGTAGATTTGCCCATGATTTGCACCATCAAATTTAGTTTAACCTGCCATGTCGACGTATATACTTTTCCAAAAAAGAACAACGCTTTTGCAGACAGACTTGAGTCAATGGTACAACTATGTCCTTTGAATAAACTGTGTGAACGGTTTATCTCATTAGGTAGTGAGCGAAGCTAATGAGCTTGCTAACTGTGAGAAAGCAAGCTCGTTAGCGCTGAGAGCTTCATTTTCATTAATGTAGTCATTCATTGAAATGCTGCAAACTGATTATCAAATTACCAGAGCAGAATCAACAGAACATTTTAAGGAAAGGAGTGTGCTATCTCACCAGCTACATAGGTTACCTATAGCTAGCCCTGTGCTTATAGTCACTGGAGCTATACGTTCTAAAACAAACTACATTTTATAACTACGCAGATTAGTTTCACTGCACCCTTTTTCTGGAGTGACCAGACAGTTTACTGTGAAATCATGACAGTCAGAACTTGGCTTTGTTTATTTATGCTAACAAGCATCTAAAACCTAAGATTATGATATGTCATTGAGTTGAATAAACTGTAGTGCGTATGGTTGGTAAATTATTAAATAACTACATGTACAAGTATAGATTTCTGAATGCCATCACTATTAGATCATTTTTAAATATGTAAATACAATTGTATTCACTGTATTAATTTAGCTCATACTTTATGTATCTGGAGTTTGGTTAAATTGACTTTTTTTGTTCTTTTTTTCAGTTCAATCCTAACATGTTATTAATCTAAAACAAATAAAATGGGTACATATTTTACATCATGCTGGCTTCTCTTCTTGCACCTTTTGCACTGCCATTGACTGCTGACTCACTTCTTTTGACCGGTCCCTTGCCACTAGTAATCACAAGCATTAACACAGTTGATTGCCGAACCCCAGCCACTGGCCAGAGTAGGGGGACATTATAGACTGCATCTCTATGGGGAAATCATTTTGGACGTGTTTGCGCATCAGCGGGGCCATGAAAGGAGTCCAGCCCACCAGGCATCAGACACAGCCAGGTCCAATGGACCCTATGAAACGTGAAGTCGCAAAGACTCCGGGGAGGAAGCAGAGTTAATGTGTGATGGAGAGATGTGAATACATCCATAAGTAGAGAGAAAAGCGGAGATAGGTGCTCAGTGTATCCTAAAACATCCCCTAGCAGTCTATAAGTTATTGACACAAATATACTGAAGGCCTAAATAAAGGCTTAAAGTTGCAGCGAAGCTGGTAATGCTCTTTCAATCACACAATCCAGTAGCGCTTGTAATAGACACACCTGGAGAAGATCTGCTCTTATCTGATGCACCGTTCTAGTTTCAACTTGATTTGCTTTCAAGGGCGGCATTTTGTTATCTTTTAGACCCTTTTTCCACTGGATAAAAAATAAATTAAAAAAACAGCACCTGGCTTTTGTCTTTAGTGGGAAAGGTTGCATTCATTCCCAGAACAAATAACTCTTCAGTAGACACAGGCATTTATCGTCTCTGATCGGCAGTGATGGAAACATGACAACCAGGTGGAAACGCTTTCCTGCGCCTACTTCGTCATCTCAGCCTGTACCACATTTTCAGAGTGGTTTTCAAACAAAGAAGATATACATTTGCTGGGACCGGCACCAGACACAGCCAGGTCCAATGGACCCTGAGAGGCAAGAGGGCTCACAGGACTCGCTGAGTGCACCTTCTAATGTTCATGGCATGGCCATCCATGGTTATAGCCAATACACGGTAGACTTCTGTATCCCTTCAATCTGACCACACCATGGCTTCTCTTGCTGTATTGTTGCCGGAATTGAGAAAATCTGTTGTTTTCTTAAATAATAGCTGATAGACTATCTGCCTTTGGACTTCAGTCTATAGGCTCCGAGATGACCTTCCTTTTTAACATTAATTAAAGTTAATGGGATAGTTTGGACATGGGGTTGTATGAGGTAGGATTATCCATTTATATTACTTGCAGTAGATGGAGGTTTAGATGCCCCCAGTTATGAGAATTATTTCAGTCAATAACTCAGTCTTGAAAATACAAACAAAAAAGATCATACATGATTTTTTAAATGTGTATTTTGTATTTATATATTTGTAATTATATTATACACAAAGTATACTTTTTTAATACAATTAATATATACAAATAATAGCATGAATAAGTTTACTTCCTAATTCCAAAACAATTGGTATATTTGCATTCATCAAATGTGCTTTAATACATCACAATATGTTGGAAAACAAATAAATTATACTACTGTGCAATTGTTTTAGTGTGTTGAAAGTTAAATTCTTTTAAATAGGTGAAAATGTGACTTTAGTATACTTTTTATATATTTGCAGAAAGTACATTTCTTTGATAGTATATTTGAAATACATTAAAATATATATATTTTTCGCCTGGGATATAAGATGAGAATGTATAATTATTTGTATTATTATTTAAAAGGGAATAATAACAATTATACTGATTCTAAAAGGTATACCTTTTAAGCAAACACACATACACTAAACACAACTACAATGATATGTTTCCTAGTTTCATTTAATATTACGCAAGGGGAAAAAAGATCCATTGTGCAGCTTAACGTTTCGGATGGGTTATTTTTACTTTCCTGAAGCCTCCCTCGTCCTATGCCTGCCGACCAGTGCCTAAAAGCAAAAACATCAACAATTACTCCGATTGAAAAGGAACAATTCCAGCAAGCTTGTTCCAGAAGTCAACTCGAGCTCCACACGGAAAACATGCCTGACTCTCCATATCATCCATCAAACACACCCTCACAACTAGGCAGTCTAGATAAACCACTACATTTCCCTTCCCTCCCTCTGACTTTCGACGTGCATCTGTATTGCTGCAGACTGCTCAGATTGTAGTTTGTACCGTCATTGCTCATTATCTACCTATTCTACTGCATTTTATTGTATGGCTTACAGTGAGCAGTTTTTAGAACACACATGGTTAGTATTAATAAATGCATTTTTTGAGATTAGGACAATAATTAAATTCAACCTTATGATTACATTAAATTAGGCCAATAAATAGCAATGGAGTGACTATAATTACACGAGAGTGAGGAAAAACGCCTGTGTGCTCACTTATAAATGGTGGGGCCAAACAATTTTAGATGGAACTTAACTAAATATTCAACTTGACAGGATTCTTGTTTCTGCTCTGCTCTGACGCTAAACTGGAACTGTACAATAAGACAGTAATGCAATGACTAAATTGGGCAAATAGTTGGTTTAGAATATTTTATGGACTTGTGATGCAACATTCATTCTGAATGTAAGATCTAAATATGAAGACGTGGAAGTCTTTCCAATTCTGAGTAAGTCGTGCCCACCATCTAGTGTTCTGATTAGGTAGTGCGGTTGATTCTACAATGCACTGTTTGCAATGGTGGCAATTCAATTCAATTCAATTCAGTTTATTTGTATACAATTTCACAAATTACAAATTTGTCTCGGATTGCTTTACAATCTGTACACATAGACATCCCTGTCCCAAAACCTCACATTGGATCAGGAAAAACACCCAAACAACCCTTTACGGGGAAAAAGGGAGGACACCTTCACTCAAATAAATGACTCATTGGATGAACTCAATTAAATTGTTGGCAGGTTTTCCATCCAATAATTATATGCAACTCCAACTCAAATTTAGCACATCAGTGCAATAAAATGTAATTAAGTTAGTCCAACTCATTTGTATCAAATACATCTAAAATAAAATAACGATGTTCATTAAATTAATTTGTGTTTGTCCAACTCAAAATATAAACTAACTAACTAAAAAAATATGCAAACTACACACAGAAGGAACGCCCCTACTGGGAATTGAACCCACGGCCCTTCGCGCCAGCGCCGTGTATAGTAGTCCTTAACTTTCCTTAACTTTTCCCATTCATTCTCTATGGTAGTTCTTATCACTACCGATGCGATATAACTTTGGCCACACGTGGGATTTTGGGGGCGCTGTTTCCCCCCTGGACACGAGGCAAAGAGACCCGTATGTTCCCCTTTGAGTGATAGACGACCTGCAGCAGCACACGCACCTGAGCTTCGCGCAGCATCTTTTCATAGTTCTTTTTCGGACCAACAGTTACACGTAAGTACGCCGCATTTTCTCAATGAAGTTACTTAATGAACGGTTCTCAGTTGTATATGTTGTTCAAATGCTTCTATAGTTTACTTTACTTGTGTTGGTTAGCATTGTAACACTGTGTGTTGTTAGCACCGTACGGTTAGTATCAGGGCCGGAGTGGGGCCACTTTTCAGCCCGGGAATTTCAGGCTCAAGACCAGCCCACTTTTTTTATGGTAGTGGAAATTGGATAAATGAAGCAAGAGTTCAGCTCTTACTATCCTGTAGTTCTTTTATTAATACCATGGTCCAACAAATAATGTAAAGGTTAAATACAACAATAATAATCCACTTAAGATGAGAAGTTAACAAAAAATATGCATAACATTAAAAAAGGCAGAAGGGCATAGCAGGGGTGTCGGACTCAGATTAGGCAGTAGGCCAGATTTGTTGGAGTGAGACCTCATGGGGGCCGTCATGGTCATTGTCATGGTCATTATCATTTTTCTGCATGAGTATTATATAGTGGTGATTTACTCCTTTACTACACCCACTTCTGAGCAAACAATGCATATTGGTTCATCAAGTACTGTCATATACTGCTCTTTCTTAGAATATATAACTTTAATTCATATAGTTTCCTCTGTTATCCTCTCTACCTGTCCCTGTAGTCATGGCCTCCTCATTGCAAATGTCGGGCTCATCATTTTCAGCAGGAGACTGTCTTATCTGCTGCTCCGAAGCTACAAAGAAAAACGAAGAGTCATATTACTGCATACTTCAATATCAATAGTATACATCAATATTTCCATAATATTTGCAAAGTCTATGGATCGCCATATTTTGGGTGAGATAAAAAGGCTAATACTTTAATTCAATTTAATATTTTGCTTGGGAATAGGTTGACAACGCTACAATGATATGAATCAAGGCTACAACGTTAGCCGAATAGTTATGTTGCTAATCATTAGGCCTTTGTCTCTCTTTACCAGTTGCCACTTGTGTTTGTCCTCTTGAAAATAAATCTGTAAGCTTGGCACATTTGGCAGCATCCTCCTCCAATGCCTTTCTTTTTTTCAACCTGGCTTTTTCAGCCCCTCCTGCCCTCTTCCTCCCTTCCATCCTCCCTGACGCGTATCGTTGCGGTCGGGCCGGCCCAGATTATCAGGAGCTGAGAAAACTTTTTGGAAAAGACAGCGAAGGGCCGAACCAACTCGATTAGGAAGTGCTCCTCTCCCAAATTGAGTTGGTTGGTTCCATAATGGACTGAACCAACTCTATTATTTGGGAGGGGTGAACTTCCTCGCATGGTACAACCCATGCAGAGGCTGCGGTGTCAGAATGCGGTACGTGTTTAGCCCACTTTAAGAGAAGATGGACTAACGTGAAAAATGTCAACAAATACAATCCTCGACCGGCCCAGAAGTGAAGCGGCCCACCGGGAACTCTCCCGATTCTCCCGATTACCGACCCCGGGCCTGGTTAGTATTGAATGGGACGTATTTAATGTATATTGTTGTGTGTGTAACGTGGTCAACATCAACAGGAACTCATTGACTTGTCTTTATGAATAATATTAGTTTGAATGGGTAATTACTACAGTTCCCCACGTTTAAGATGGGTTCAAGTTCTATGACAAGCAGAATAAAGAATAATGTGGAAAACACTTAGTTTTTTTTGTCCGTCTGCCTACATCTGTGTAATAAATGAAGCTGTTACCTAGTTATTACAAATGCTCATCACTGTTAACGTGAGGGACTCTGTCTATGCGCTGCGTTGTGTTTTGCTGTGCACAGGAGATGATGAAGAAGACCACCAACTTCTTCCCAGGCAGGAAGACGTTGTCCTTCAGAAAGGCCCATCGGGTCATCTGCGGCAGGATCCCTCCGATGAGGCCATGAGAATGAAAACTGATCCCTCGCTTCAGGACAAGTCTCCTGCTCAGCTCCAGCATCATGTGAGCACCAATGCTCTGACCGCGGTCCTTCAGCGGGGAGGAGATGTGGGGAAATCATTCAGATGGCTCCTCGAAAATGACATTGGCTACGTCATCTACCTTGTGAAAACGGTAGAAGAAGAGGAGAGAGTCGGTAAATTCAACCCCCAAGGAAACAGCAAGGACAGCCTGCTGTCATTTCTGGACTATGCCAGGAGCTTCCAGGAAGTTGAGGACCTGAGGGAGTACCTTTCCTCCAGGAAGCCTGCATCACCTGTGGCTTCAGAAGGGGACACTATTGTCGGCTTTGGAGTCAGGGCCAAGGACACCTGGGAGCAGATCTGGAAGAGCAGGGCTGACGGTTATGCGGCCTTCATTCTGGGAGTGAAGTGCATCAAAAACAGCAAGATGTCCAACCTGCAGCAGAGGGCTGAGTCCCCCCCCCCCCCCCCCCTGCAGCCACATCTAGAACTCTAGGTCAGCTCGCGAACACATGCACATACAGCTCTGTAGTGACCATGTTATGTACCACACACACACCTCATGTTCATGTTTCATCTCCCAGTGATCGAGTTGGAGCTGGAGAGAGAGATGTTGAATCTGTCTCCCTCTAAGTTCGACACTAGACTAAGTAAGTGGATCTACTCTAACAAACGGAGCTTTTTTAAATCGTACTGTACATGTTAACAATCTAATTTCATCGCCTGTGCTTTCAGGGCCCCCAGCAGCAGTCTCCAGAGCCCCGGATGTGTCTTCACCAACAGGTTTTTCTCCACCCGTGTGAAGGGAGGATTCGGTTTTCACCAGAGTCCTCCCTGCCATTACATGATCACGACATACACGGATGAACACCCACACACGACCATCCCACCATGTGGCTGCTTCCCTGTCAACCCTTCCAACAACCCTGGATCTGAAGAGCCCCAACACTTCGCTTCTTGAGTCCAGGACAGCCCAAGTCTCTGGACATGAGGGCTGCTTTGAAGTGAGGAGACAAGGAAAGGGACAGAGAGGCAAGGACTCCTACAGGAGGACCAAAGGACTCTGGGCCAAACTCCAGCTAGACAAGGTCTGGAGGTGTGGTCTGGCATGAAGCAGATAGCTGTGAGAGCAGATACAGGGAGACATGAGGGAGGAGGGACAGAGGCAACAGCTTTTGCTGTTTTTCAGGTTCAACACCCTTCCCCCTCTCCTCCTCCTCCACCTCACACACCTCCTCCCTCCTCCCTCTCCCCCCCCTGCCCCCCTGCCCTCTGTCCCCCCTCCCTCAAATGGGCTCCTCTCCCTCCCCTCTCCTCTCCTGGGACTGACAGGTGAGACTGAGAGCCTGAAGACACGAGAAGCATGAGCTGAAGGTCCTGATGGCATCAGCCCCAGGGTCCCTAGGGCCCTAAGACCCAGCTGTCCCCTCTGCCTGCGCCAGCTCAACCTCAGCCTGAGGAGGCTGGGCCTGGGGTGCTGTGAAGTCGGTGCTGTGCGGTCCCTGTCCCCTGGTCAGCATGACCACCGACTCTCAATCGACAGGCAGTGGTGATGAACCTCCCCATGTGATGAAGGTGCTGGAAGGCTGGAGAGGCTGGCCCTCCGGCCCTCCGTGAAATCATCGTTGGATTTGCTTACCAGCTTACCAATTCAGCCGGGAGTGTGTGGGTGGCCATCATCCATCTGCTGGCGAGCTGCCTCTCGTGTGGAGTGGAACTCTTCGATGTGAGAGTGACTTTTGACTTCTCCAGTGCATTTAACACCATCCAGCCACTGCTGCTGAGGAGAAGCTGCAGACTGGGTGTCAATGATCAGCGTCCACCATCTCTCGACCATCTGACTACCTCACAGGCAGACACGGTTTGTGTCAGAATGGGCCGTGTGCTGTTGGGTTGGTGGTCAGTGATGTGAACCCCACAGGGGACTGTCTCCTTCCACTTCCCTTCCCCAGTCCAACACGACCAGGTGCTTCATGGAGTCTGATACTCTGATGGTTCTGCAGTGATGATTCTGCAGGGGTCGGGATGGGCAAGAGGGATGGGAGGAGAGGGAGTACAGTGCAGTGGTGGTGGGCGTGTGAACGTGGCCGATGAACCACCCAAGACCAGAGATGGAAGACCAGAGAGGTGGTGTGGTGGACAGGAGGGAGGAGTCGACGTGCCCTACGTGTGTCCTGTGGGTGGGGTACAGTACCTGTGGAGGAGAATATACATGCCTGGTCTCCATGAGCCGACTGAACTGGAAGGCCAACATCAGCGCTGTCGTCTCTGAGTGAGTCGTCTCGTTTCTTCAAAAGCATGGCTTCAGATGCTTGTGCAAGATGCAGAGTTATGGCTTATTCTGTGGGCCAGTGTGCCTGCTTTTGTTTGCCATGTCGGGGGGAGCAGGGAGTAAGCGTGACACCAGCCCAACAAACTCTTAGCAGGGAAGGCTGGCTCCATCTCCGGCATCCAGCTGGAAGGAAGGGGGGTGGAGTGGAGGTGGTGGAGAGGTTGTGAACTCCCGGTCCTATTGGACAACCCGGACCACTCCCTCCAGAGACTACAGGGAGGCATTCTTCTCCAGACTCCTCACGCTCCCTCGCTCCAGGAGAAGGAGAGGAGGGAGAACATTCCTGCCCGGCTATGAGGCTCTACAACAGTTCACCTCTTGCCAGATCACTTCCCTTCTTATTTTTTTTTTTTTGTTTTTTTTTGTTTGTGTTGCTGCTACTGACACCAAAAAATTCTTGAGATTAATAAAGTATATATCTATCTATCTATCTATCTATTCTTTGAAATAGTTTGTTATTGTGGCCGTGTTCTGGCCTGTTCTGATGTGTTCTTACTCTCCTCCTAACTGAAGGATTTAACATGTCGCCTATGATGGTAAGTGTTTTCCTTTTTTTGCATGCTTTCTCTAGACTGTCCCTCCAGGATGTGGCATGTGAACAAAAACCGTTCATACATGCCACATCTTTGATTGACAGGTTGTGTGCTATATATTGCTATTGTTTCTCTGCGTTACCTGACAAACAAAATAGCAACTTAGAATTAAAGTAAAGGGTATTTTAATTCTGAAAAAGCAGCAGGTAAATATACACTGAGAAGCATTAACACACTTTGTGTAAGGAAAATGACAAAGAGTTGTTGTTCCAGCCCACGGAACCAAGTCACCAGCTGCAGCGACTGTTTCCAGACCTGCTCAGCCAGATGAGCCCCTTGTGGCTAAAGCTTCAGTAAAAGGTTATTATTTAGTTTTGCTCCTCACGTTCCACCATCCTGAACGTCGTTCTCACAACGTGTCGTTTCGTTGTTTTTCTTTCGATCCCACAGCGAAGACTCTGCTGCCGGTCCCTCCTCAGCTGCTCGCCATCGCCCCTCAGCTTGTGAGGGAAGATCAGGAACCCAACGTGTTGAGGCCAAGTGTGTAGTGCTCCTAGCCTCGCAGGGTGTTATAGAGTGTATATTAATCATGTATTGATAACATCTGCTGTTAACAATTAGTTTTTTACATCTGTTGTTCAAACTTTGTTCCAAAGCACATGCAAAGCCAGCATCCCACACTTCTTCTGCAGAGCCGGGGATACGAAGTGACCACACACATATATATAGTTCTAGTCATACTTTTTTATTCATTTCATTTGTTTTACATTAATTCTTTGAGAGGATTTTAATTTTGTTCATTTTAGAATTCAGCTGTGTATTTTCAATAAAATATATTAAAATCATCCCTTTGACTGTCTTCACTTTAGTGGAATTAATACATGGAAAAATAAATAATAAAATATTTAGATATGATCAGCTGTACACTTAATCATGTATACAATAAATGTGTAAAATAAACATGTAAAATAAACATGTTGTGCCCTAATAAAAGTACATCTGAAGCATTATATTTAAAGATTAATATTATTTGCATTATTACTTTAGGGCTATAAATGATTCTATTTCGATTCTTTAATTTTAAGTAAGTGATGCATGCTAAACAAATAAAGACATTTCATTATTGAGATTAAATGTAGGTGTCTTCTCACATTTTGGATAATTTTAAAATAAAAAACGCTCTTGTTAAATTAGTTAAGGTGGGAATTGAAGCGCCTCCCGGCTCTCCAGCATGAAAAGTCTCCTACTGGTATACGCGGCTGGCCTCTGGCTGTGAGGCGACAGTGCTAGCCACTACACCACCGTACAGCCCTGAAAATGTCTTCACCTCATGCAAACAACTGATTTTCAGAAGGCGCATGCGCAAAGGGTAGTCCTCAATGAAACACATTTATTTTGAGTTGATATGCACACCATCTAACCTAAATAAATCTAATAAATGAAAGTATTCATACATTTTGTGTTACACCCATTAAATATAAATATCTATTTTTGTAATTGATTTATTTAAATGTATCAAACAATATTTAAATGTGTCACCTCTAAGAAGGGCTTGAATCGTTTTTGTGAGTGTAACCTAAATAAATCTAATAAATGAAAGTATTCCTACATTTTGTGTGACACCCATTCAATATAAATATCTTCGTTTTGTAATTGATTTATTTAAATGTATCAAACAATATTTAAATGTGTCACCTCTAAGAAGGGCTTGAATCGTTTTTTTGAGTGTTCAGGAGAGCAACAGAGGAGGATCCCTCTCCAGGATGGACATGTGCAATAGGACAGATTTAGAGTTAAAATACATTCAATGAATATGACAGGGTGTATGAATAGTTCGTAGTAGGCATATTTCACGATGGAGACCTCCACGATCCATCAGGCAGATGGAGGTAGAGAGGAGGAGTGGGCGGAGTCTCAACAGTGGGCGGAGTCTCAACAGGGCAGTGGCGTAGTTGGTAGCAGAAATTCCACGATCCAGACCTCGATGATCCATCAGGCAGATAGGATCTATGCCGTCTCATAGGGTCCGATGAACCTATGAGACGTGAAGTCAAAAGGACTCCGGGGAGAAAGCAGAGTTAATAATGTGTGATGGAGAGATGAAAATTCATCCATAAGGAGAGAGAAAAGAGGAGATAGGTGCTCAGTGCATCCTAAAACGTCCCCCAGCAGCATATCCAGGGGCTGGACCAGGGAAAACCTGATTTAGCCCTAACTATAAGCTCTGTCAAAGAGGAAGGTCTTAAGTCTACTCTTAAACGAGGTGACTGTGTCTGCCTCCCGGACTGAAATTGGAAGCTGGTTCCATAAAAGAGGAGCTTGATAACTGAAGGCTCTGGCTCCCATTCTACTTTTTAAGACTCTAGGAAATACAAGTAGTCCCGCATTTAGTGAGGCAGCTCTCTATTGGGGCAATATGGTATTACAAGCTCCTTAGATATGATGGTGCATCACCAATCAAGGCTTTGTAGGTTAAGAGAAGAATTTGAAAAGTGATTCTTGATTTTACGGGGAGCCAGTGCAGAGCAGCTAATGCAGGAGTGATGTGATCTCTTTTCTTAGTTTTAGTGAGAACACGAGCTGCAGCATTCTGGATCAACTGGAGGGACCTAAGAGACTTATTAGAGCAGCCTGATAATAAGGAGTTTTTAATTCAATTCAATTCAGTTTATTTCTATAGCCCAATTTCACAAATTACAAATTTGTCTCGGAGTGCTTTACAATCTATACACATAGACATCCCTGAAGTCACAAAGACTCTGGGGAGGAAGCAGAGTTAATAATGTGCAATGGAGAGATGTCGATTGAGAAGAGGAGATAGATGCTCAGTGTGTCCTAAAACGTTGTTTTATCTCCTGTGTTTTGGTCTGGCCGGTCTGTGTTTCGGCTCCCAGCGAGATCTTAGTGTCTGTGTGGATGTTTTACTCCTACAGCTTAGAGACATGCGTGTTTGGTGGATTAGAGACTCTAGACTAAGAGAGTGGATGAAATGGGAACAGTTGTTAAATAACATTTACTTTTCTTCAGAGAAAAATAAATGCAATCTTAAAGTTGAGTCACCAATGTCCACTGATGCACTATTTTAGGCTTATGATGAATGGTGATGCAAAAGGGATATCGTTTTTTTTCTCCAGGGTATTCATGGGCCTTTAGTGAAATTCCCATTTTAATATTGAAAATTACACAACAGGTTTTAGATTTAGGATTTAAATCCACAGCTATTATGGTCAACAATAATGAATCGCATAAATACAACCACGTGTTCATTCAACCATCAAGCTAAAATAAAAATGTGAGCAAACAGCAGTGTCATAGTTCTCGTAGTAAAAAAAACAATTGTGGTGATGCAAAAAAATTAATAGATAAAAAAAAATTAATAATAAAGAGAATCAACATTGAGCATCACAGATGTGATTGTTTTATAACTCCTTTATTATAGTTTAATACACAAAGCGAATCGTTTTACGCTCTCTTCAAGTATACTGTCAGTATGCATGATGTGGCTATTCAACATGTAGCCTACTACACCCTCAGAAAACAGAGGAGCAGTTTGATAGCACCATTCCAAAAGGTACAATAAAATAGGATTCACACACACATTAGTACGCAAGGTTATTATTTTTTTTAAACAAGGATTACAACTTTAACAGAAAGTCGGGAATATCTGCAACTCTTGACTGTCTAAACAGGTGGACATGCCATTGGCTAGCAGTGATGTTGGTACAATGTGCGCCAGCTGACTAGTTAAGTAGCTCTCTACCCTGCAAACTGCCTACAAATGTATAAAGATAAGGGGTACACCTCGCCGCCTCACTCTCGGGGCTCATTCACATGAACTGAGGAATGAAAATGATTCTGGATTTGTGTCTAAGAGTACTGTTGGAGCTATTTATTTCGACATTTGTATTTAGTTTTATTGTAAAACAATATTGAGTATTCATTGCTTATTTAGGTTATATTGTGATTTGTTAGAAGAGCTTTTTTCTTATGATAGTTTTAGTTTAATTCACTGATTGGGTAACACTGGGCACCTGTGGTTATATCTAGAGGTGGGTAGGCACAGGACCAGCATACACCAGGGTGGCCTATGGTTTTTTACCAGCATCAGCAAAGATTGTCAGCGTTTTGTTTCTTCTTTTTGTTTGTTTGGAAAATAAATGATAAGAATCTGTAAGGGTCTGTTCTGTGTCTACTCTGTCTCCTCGGTGTCAACTGTGTCTTCTCTGTTTCCTTGATCGTTTCATTCCCTGCACCTGTCCTCAGCCACTCTCGTCTCGTTACCATCTCATGTCGTACACCTGTTTTCCCTCCTATATATTGTGCCACTCTTTCCCTTGTCTGTTGCTGGATTGTTGTCGTTTTTCCATCGTCCTGTGTGTGTCGTGCGTTTACCTGATCCTGCCTGCCCTGAACCCCGATTCTCTGCCTGCCCCTTTTTGGACTTTGTTGTTTTTTGTGTGGAAACGTTTGCCTCATTAAAGAGCGCCTTTTTGTTTATCTACAATGACTCCTCGATTCCTCTGCACATGAGCTCCTGCACCTCGCTACCTGTGACGTCGGCGTGACAGATAGCGAGGTGCAGGAACTCATGTGCAGAGGAATCGAGGAGTCTGTGTAGATAAACAAAAAGGCGCTCTTTAATGGGGCAAATGTATCCACACAAAAAACAACAAAGTCCGAATCGGGGTTCAGGGCAGGCAGGCAGGGTCGAAACAGGCAGGATCAGGTAAACGCACGACACACACAGGACGACGGAAAAAAGACAACAATCCAGCAACAGACAAGCGAAAGAGTGGCACAATATATAGGAGGGAAAACAGGTGTACGACATGAGACGGTAACGAGACGAGAGTGGCTGAGGACAGGTGCAGGGAATGAAACGATCAAGGAGACAGGAGAGGCCGAGGGCAGTTGAAGGGGATGAAACGATCAACGAAACAGAGAAGACACAATAGACACCGAGGAGACAGAGTAGACACAGAACAGACCCTTACAGAATCAACATACCGAAATGGACATAACTTTCTTTTTTTCTGCGTCAACTCCAAAACCCACGGTGCGTCAGTGGCAATTTGATTTATAGTTTGATTTGATTTCTATAGACCACTATAAGTACATTTTACACCTTTTTGGACCTAATGTTTTAAATAAGGGCTATTCAAGTGTTCATACTGGAAAGCGGAGTTCCCTCTACTGATCTACAGGCGTCTCTTTACCAATGCCAAATGACGGCCCCTGAAGTCTCTCTCTCCCTCATATAAATTGATGCCCAAAAAGGATCACAGTGCAATTTTGCTTTGAAAAAAAAGGTTGACTGACTTATTCAGACTACAGAATTGTCCATGTAATTATCGGAGCAATTTCCGAGAATATATGCTCCAGTTATTTAAAGTGGGTGTTGGGGCTATTCAGTATGTAATATTTCAGCCTTAGAGGACTATTTTAACAACTGAATAAGTTAATTAGCCCTTGTATGTTGTGATACAGTGGGCTGTTGGCTTTTTGAGCACCTGATAATGCCACAGCTTGATTTGCATCAACTCCTTGATGAAGATGTGACATTTCAGCTTTAATAACTCATATCCAGAATAAATGCTCAGTCCGCCTGTGTAACAAAAACTCAACTGTGTAAAAGTCACTTTATGAAACTCTTGGAAAGTGGAGGAATACTGCATTTATTTCCAAAGAAAGACCACAATGATTCCTTTGAATTGCCTGGCAGGGTTCTGGGTAAGTGCTGCGCTGTAAATACCACACATTCTTGATGACATTTGCCAATGCTGCACTTTGATAAAAAAATGCCTGCAACTTCCAAGCAAGTTTAAAATTCACAGGACGTTGACATTTTCTTGATCTTAACTCGGGAGTTGGAACGTGTCCGTAAGCTGCCTCTGTGTGAGGCAGGGGGTAAAATATTCTTTGGGATGGGAGGTACAGGAGAGTGTAGAGTTGAAGAAAGCAGCTGACCTCATTGGGTGATGGAGAGCATGAAATAAGAGTTTGACCAGGGCAGGGCTGGCTGGTTAGAATCCACTACGGATGGAGATGTGTAGTGGTCGGTGGGCTGCAGATGGTCCGTCTGCACTGCTTTGTCTTTACCTGTGGGTCACCTGGTTGTTGAGGAGGCCTGGGAACGTCTCTTCAGTTTCAGTGCTCAATGAGCCACCTAGTAGAGACAGAGACCGTTACCACAAACACGCTCACATCAAAAGCGTTGATGTCAGTAGATGTCATGCATGGTCAATGCACGGACGCGACTGGTTGCGATTTAGGCTAATTTTCACCTGGCAGTGCGAATGATGCGACTAGAAAAATTTGAAGTTGAAAATATTCGGACGATGAGTATATTGTTCAGTAAAAGACAGTATACCATTTATTCCTTCTGAAAGGAATCATAGCCATGCAAGTTGTAAATGTAAATTCATTCCAAATGACTGATGATAATTCCACATGACTTTAATGCGCTAACAAGTAACGTCAAAATGAATGCAGCAACTGCATGTGCTTATCAAAAACATGTATGATATATTTACAAATCAAAGTCATCTTAAAGGGGCACTGTAAGAATTGACCACTAGGGGGCAGCAGTTCACCTCTACTCACACAATCCAAATTTAGGGGGAAATTAAACAGAAATACGAGATTTGTTTTGTTTCAGCCACTTTGGATTTAATCTAATATGTCTTACCATTATGGCAGCTGTACATCCACACACGATGGCCATCATATCGACATCTGCATTTCATGATGTTATTGGTGTAGTCTGACTCCGCTACCTCATAGTTTGGATTAATTGCTATCTGTAAGAGGAATAACATGTATGTTAATGCTGTGAGACGCCAGTACTGTAAATAATGTCACTCTTTAGATAAAAAGATTAGTGGAACATGGGAAACAATACCTGGAAAATGTAGTCTCCAGGTTTGATTTCAGTTATGTCGATCCACTGGCAGTCAATGTCGTGCCGGTAGGTATCCCAGCAGCCCACAGTGATACCCTGCTCTCCAAAGTTAGCACACTCATACCTCTTTTCAATACCTGTAGTAAGATATTGCAAAGTGAAGAAAATGTTGGCAAAGAGAACCATTCTAGGAACCATTCATAAAGCTGCATGGATATATTTATTTGTGGCCACTATGGGGCAGAATAACAAGCTGTAAACACAGCATTGACTCATTATTGTATTATCGACATATTATGCAGTTGATGAAAAGGTTAGTGTTAGTGGAAACGAGGTTGAGGCCAGTGAACCAAAGAGTAAACCAAAACATTAAAGCTGCTCGCTGTAAAAAAATTAATTATACATGTTTTGTGAGGTGCGGGGCTACTTGTGTTTCCTAGTCTTAAAAAGTAGAATGGGAGCCAGAGCCTTCAGTTATCAAGCTCCTCTTTTATGGAACCAGCTTCCACCTTCAGTCCGGGAGACAGACACAGTCCCCTCATTTAGACTTAAGACTTTCCTCTCTGTCCCATCTCTATAGAGATGCTGCTATAAGGCTTATAGGCTGCTGGGGGACGTTTTAGGATACACTGAGCACCTCTCTCCTCTTTTCTCTGTCCTTATGTATGAATGTTCATCTCTCCATTGCACATTATTAACTCTGCTTCCTCCCCGGAGTCCTTGTGACTTCACGTCTCATAGGGTCCATTGGACCTGGCTGGACATGGCCCAGCTGATGCCCCGCCCATTCCTCTCTACCTCCATCTGCCTGATTGATCATGGAGGTCCATGACTACCACCAACTTGTCATACTCATGTTATGCGTTGTAACTCTGTAATGTTTCCTTTTGGTCACATGATATATATTGCACCTGTCCATACTGGAGAGGGATCCTCCTCTGTTCTCCTGAAGGTTTCTTCCCTTTTTTCCCTGTGAAATTGTTTTTTGGGAGTTTTTCCTGATCCGATGTGAGGTCCTGAGACAGGGATGTCGTATGTGTACAGATTGTAAAGCCGTCTGAGGCAAATTTGTAATTTGTGATAATGGGCTATACAAAATAAACTGAATTGAAGTCACCGTTTCCTTGATCTTTAACCACCATTCTAAACCTAAAGTGGATGTTTTTACCACATTTGAGGAAATTCCCATCTGCTGAGATATCAGGTTCACAAGAATGGGTCAGATGTTGACCAACACAATCTAATCAGTGTGTCCAGTCCAAGTGGACATTTGTGCCTAACTGGTAGAAAGTTTCCTCCAGTTGTTGCTGCGTCCACGGGAATGTGGCGGGCAACCCTAAACACAGAAAGTCTCCAGACATTTTATACTGTACACTTTCATACTTAGTATTACCATTTTGTGTATAATTGAATAAGCTTGCTGCTGCTATAACCAAATGAGGATGAATAAAGTATCCATCTATCCATCCATCTTGCTAAGTGATGGAGTGGGTTGTTCAATCAGAAGATCAGCGGTTCAATTCCCAGTCTCTCCATTCCATTAACCTCAGATTCATCCCGAAGGCTGTGCCATCAGTGTGTGAATGGTTAACTGTACCCTCCTTCCATCAGAGCTGATTGGACGTACTAATAAAAGTGCAAGACTATTTTCTTTAAAACCAATTATTGACTGTGAAAAAGGGGGTTCTCTGCCACATTTCTAAAAAGTTAAAGCACATTCACATCTTGAAATCCAAATAGGAATCCCTCTTTTTGTTCTCACCTTCATCACACTCTGAGTCCTCCAGGCAGAAACTTGCTTTGTGCCCTTCTGCCACTTTGGTTCCATTGAGGGTGAAGAGGTCATAGAGCGTAAACACCTCCATGCTGTGATAATGCCTTCACACAGACAGAAATACAGGTTTACAATCCCAGCCAGTCGCAAAATGTACAAGGATGGCACTTGTCTGTTGTAGCTCTAGTCTGGTAAAGAAAGAGCACCAACTAGCATGACCGCCTTTTGGGTGTTAGCCTCCGCCAGTCAAGTCTGCCCAAAATGTTATCACTTCAGCATGTTATCCTATTAGGCATGTGTGTGAAATTGTAGCATATTAAATAAGTATGACCCTTTGAACAGCAAAATGTAATTAGTCCATTATTCAGAGTATGGACTAATACTAGATTATTTGAGATGTCATTTCTGAATGATTCAAATGTTCTCTTCTGCTAGTGGTTTACAAAGAATGTAGTGCTTGTTATAAATAACTAAGTTGCATTTGATATGTTCCTGGATTATAAACTGGTTACAACTCCTTCCCTGTGAGAAGATTTCTTAACACTCTCACATGTATTTCAGTGGGAAATCCTCCTCGGAAAGGAGGATTCACTCCAAGTATAGTTTCAACATTAGTATTCTCCACACCACCAGATTCTCTTTCCTGTTAGGGGAGAAAGGGTTTTTGAAACATAATTTTTTGATATGGATTAGAAATTTAATGAAGAATTATTCTGGAAAAATACACCTATTTGCTTTCTTTCTGCGAGTTTCATACAAATCTTAAGGTTGGAGTCTGGTGGTGATTAGCCTAGCTTAGCATGAAGACTGCAGTCTTTACTAAAAACCGAAGTACAGAAGTACAAAAAATACTTCTAGAGTTCAATTATTCAAACATTTTGTGTCTTTTGTGTTTGATCTGTAACCTAACTTAATATTAAATTGGTTGTTTAGTTACATGGTACATGCTGCAAATACACTTTTTCTATCCACTAAGCACTTCCAGGTAACCTGGTCCCAGCAGTTGTCAAGAAATGAATGCAATTCCCTCTAAAACTGTCATTATTGCATTTGTGTGCTTATGTACCTTACATACATATCGTTTTATAAGCCCTATTTTATAACTTTGTAGACAGCCAGGATCTTTATGCTAAGCTAGGCTAGTCGCCTCCCAGCTTCAGCTCTGTAGGCTACTAAACGAAATGTTTGACTCTAGAAAGATTATTACTGGATATCACTGTGGAATTATCAACTCGTGAATTCAGGGAAGAAATCCAAGGACAGATAAAATAGGGCAGTGACACTAACCTGTGACATTCGTGCCACACCCAGGAATGTCTGCCCGCTTTGGGCCGGAAGTCCGACTGGCCGTTGTTGTGGATCTGGGAGGAGAAGCGAAGCAGGCGCCGGTAGGTGTTGGCCGGCGCCTGGCTGGAGGTGGAGGAGAGACAGTTCTCCTCATATGCACACTGCAGCATGAACATGGGTCTGTCCTCCATGTAGGTGGTCTGCTCCACCGCCTGAGGGTTCAACACCAGGTCAGGAGCCGCTGTGGACCGGAGGATGAAAGAGAAACACAGGGAAGCAGACAGAGACAAGACATACTTAGTGACATAGAGGCTGACGTTGGCAAATATTAATGGAAAAAAGCTCTGGCACCGTGATGTAAATGTTGTTGTTTCAAAGTGGAGAGCCCCCTGGTAATTCCTGAGGGATAGTTGGGTTTCAGCTATGCAAAGGTAGAGCTATGCAAGGTAGAGCTTCTCCAGAGGTAGAAACTATTTTATGTTATTAAATTAAAACTCAAGAGTCAAAGCTGAAGGCTTTAGTCAAGATCTGATGAAAAAAATGATTAGTATTATTTGTTTTAAATGTCTTCACTTTCATTCATGACTCTACAGACTGCAGGATCTTAAAGGAGCAGGAGCCCTCTCGAAAGCATCAGGACATCATTTAATTGAAAAAAAGGCTTTCAATTGATATGTAGATATAAAAATCTTTTGAAATCATTGGTTTAAGTTTACAACAATAAGTGGAAAGTAAATCAATGAATGCTTCGGTTTCAATAGAGAAGAGTTTTAAGGAAAATATTTATACACTTAATATAACTAATTAACTCAATGAAGTTAATTAAATAACCAAATTACTAAGTTATTTCCATGACACTTCCTCCGTGTGGTTAGTGAGAAATTGAGTGCACACAGCAATACATTGATCAAGATCTTGGAGATCTAGAAAAGTACTAATTTGACATGTAAAGTATAGTAACAATTTGAGCTAAACTGAAACTTTCCCTGTGAAAGATCCTGTGTTCATTCACCAGAAACCACGTATTCACTTGTGTTTCTTACTCTCCGAGCAGGAGACTCCGGCGGCGTTGCGTCCGCCTCCTTTGGCGCAGCTGAGGTGAGCCCCGTGATGCAGGCAGTGGGACAGAGACATCTCGGTACCAGAGCAGCGAACGCCGCTCATTACCACAGAGTCAGCGCTCACCTCTCCTGGCCAGTACCAAGTCTCCTGTGGAGAGAACATGACACCCGTTCACAGTGGATGAGGGGAGGGGGGCATCCATATGTCATTCACCTCAGGTATTATGAACTTTGATTGATCACGTACCTGTAGAAAACTGATTTACACAAAAGCCCTGATGCTAAATTGTAATGGAACCTTTTGATGTTTATATATATAGATACCTGACTACTTTTTATTTTGTTAGAAGTAAACTGTTATGGAGGATTTTACAGTGAAACCTTATTTAAGCAACATTTCAAGTACTTCATGCAAGTAGAAATTCTTCCATCTAAATCTACACCATTATAAGTGAAAGTCCTACAGTTAAAATGTGACTCTAGTAAAGTACAGAGGTATTATCTGTATAAATAAATTAACATTTTTTAAATTTGTGTCGCCCAATATCTTTAAAATCTCTAAAATGTGACTTCCTGTGTCCATAGACCTCAGTCACAAAGGTAAATGTTCTTATTATGCGAAAATAAACTATATTACTGTGAATTGTATCACTAGATTATTATTACTAATGTTAATTACTAATATGAAGCTAACGCTGATTTTTTCATTAACTATTTAATTAAATCTATAATACTTTATGAAATAATTCAGTTATATTAAAGGAGCCAGACACATACTTTAAATTACACTTACTTTACTATTATTTCGACCGAGACCAAGGTTACTCTCTAACTTGGAAGAAAGTATACATTTAATTTCACAATATTTATGTTTCTAAAATAATCGGAAAAAAGAACTTGAAAATGTCGTTAATAATGGATTTGTAAAAAAATGGGTAATTTTTTAAATATTAGAACAAAGGAATAATACATCCAGTCCCAGCGTATTTCCACCACTATTTTACAAGGAGTTTTGGAATACCGAGATGGCAAAACTACAATTTACTTTCACGATGCCGATGAAGCATTCAGTCCTCTTTGAGTAAAACCATTGTAAAGAAAAGCTTTTCTACATTGACCACTAGAGGGCGCGCCCTATCCTTTTATATCCTCACTATACTGTATAATAGTTTTTTGTTTAAATAAAACAATTTGAGCTGCAACGTTTTGGTCCTTATGACTAGAATACATTAATTAGTGCTGCCAGATAAAGATATTGGGGGGTGTTTAATGTGTTATGGTCATTAGCATAACACAGTAAACATACCCCAATCACTTCTGATTTGTAAAATCTTAAAAATTCAGCCGCCATAAAATTGACCACAATAAAAGGACATTTAATTTTCAACAGAAATAAACTTCACATCAGAACATAATTCAATTGAAAAAAGGCTTTCAACTGATATTTAGATATCAAAATCATGTGAAATCCTTAGTTTAAGTTTATAACAAAAAGTGGAAAGTATGAATTCTTAGGTTTCAATAGGGAAGAATTTTTAAGATAACTATTTCTATACTCGATATAACCAATTAAACTCAATTAAGTTAATTAACTGACAGAAATATGAAGTTATTTCCATGACACTTCCCGTGTGATTAGTGAGAAATTGAGTGCACAGAGCAATAATTTGATCATGACTGGAGTTTTAGAAAAGTACTAATTTGACATGTACAGTAAAAATGTTAGCTAAACTGGAACTTTTCCTGTGGAAGATCCTGTGTTCAGATGTGCGCTCTACTAGAAGAACATTCATAATTAATTATTATCATTCTAAATAATTTTTAACAAACCCAAACAGACAGACTTTGACCCCATGGCTATTCTGACTTGTGATAATAATAATGATGATAACTTGTACCTGGAAAGCATTGCTGGCGAAGCCCAGTCCCAGCTGCCTGCAGACCACCATAGCCTCCATGGTTCCCCAGCTGTCACTGCACACCGTCCCCCATACCAGAGAACCGTTCCTCTCCACCAGCACCTCCACACGGCCCTCGTAGGGGTTACGACCTCCTTTCAGACGCAGCTACATGGGCACAAAAGTACAGAACCGACTCAGAGGCTGAACCCACACTGTTATGACATGAAGCCCCTAGATATGCTGCTATAGGCTTATAGGCTGCTGGGGGATGTTTAAGGAGCACCCATCTCATCTTCTCGCTCTACTTAAGGATGAATTTACATCTCTCCATCACACATTACTAATTCTGCTTCCTCCCCGGAGTCTTTGTGACTTCACGTCTCATAGGCTACACATTGGACCTGGCTGTGTCTGATGCCTCCTGTCATGGCCCTGCTGATGCTTCTGTCCATCCGGGGAGAAGGATCCTCCTCTGTTGCTCTCCTGAAGGTTTCTTCCCTTTTTTCCCTGTGAAAGTTTTTTTCTATTTTTTGGGGGAGTTTTTCCTGATTGGATGTGAAGTCCTGGAACAGGGACGTCGTATGTGTACAGATTGTAAAGCCCTCTTAGGATAATTTGTGATATTGGGCTATACTAAATAAACTGAATTGAATCTGTGAGGTTTGACTGGAAGCATTATTTAAATGTTGAGGAAAACATAATGCAGCCATTGATTCTAAGGTCTTGGAAATGTAATATATGCATGATAGGTTTACTTCATCTACTACTACTTATGATTTATGGAGCACTATGAGGATGAACAAAATAAACGGGCAGAAAAAAAGAATGCTGAAACTAGAATTCCCGCCTCTAGGTTGTATGCCTCCGCCAACCAACCAAGTATCCATGTCAGTCCAACAGGGTATCGCTTCATCATTTGAGACATTTACGTGTGGTAATTGGCATTTGGATTCTTGAGTTTGGACCCAAAATGATGTCACATGACTGTTGACCACTGAATTCTAATCAGTTCACCCTTGAGTCCAAGTGGAAGGTTACACCAGATGTAATGAAATTCCATCATCATGATGGTGCAAAGGTATAACACACGCAACTATTCAGTGAGAAACTGGAAAAGCAATATATTTACGACAAATTATATTTAAATATTTATATATTATTAAATATTGCAATATAGAAAATAGACAGTTGCAGCTCAGCAGGCTATTGATGATTGTGATAGAAATGTAACTAACATCGGCAAGAGTAACATTCATAAGACCAACAAACATCACGTTTCTGAATGAGTGTGTTGCTCACCGACTCCTGGAAGCCCATAGCAGGAACGTTACATCTGACGGCTGCATCCTCCTCATGGCTGCAACCAAGAGTCTCCTTGTTGAAGAAACACTCTGTGATGGACTTCTCAAATCCAGAGCACTCCACCTCGTTCATATGGACCGGGCCCATTCCTGGAAGACACGGACAGGAGCAACCGACTTCCATTTAAAATAAATGCCCTGGTTAAGATCTAAACCCTAGTTCAACATTTGTATTTGCTTAGCTTAGTATAAAAAGCTAGAAGCAGCACATAGAAAATGTCTAGCCTATATACATTAGCGTTCAAAAGTTTGGGGTCACCCAGACAATTTAGTGTTTTCCCATGAAAATTCACACTGTAATTTATCAAATGATTCGCAAAATGAATAGAAAATAGTGTCAAGACATTGACAAGGTTAGAATTTTAATTTTGTTCTTGAAACTTCAAGCTCAAAAGGCCAGTTTTATAGCTTCTTTATAACAGTTTTCAGCGGTGCTAACATAATTGCACTAGAGTTTAAGTGTTTTCTCATCAACCAGTAGTCTTCGAAGGCAATTAGCAAACACAATGTACCATTAGAACACTAGAGTGATAGTAGCTGGAAGTGGGCCTCTATACACCTTTGCAGATATTTCATTAAAACCAGACGTTTCCGCCTAGAAGTCATTTACTACATTAAGAATGTAAAGAGTGTATTTCTGATTAATTTTATGTTATCGTCATAAAAAACCCAGAAGTGTCCTTATTTTCAAAGAAAAGCACTAAGTAACCCCAAACGCTTGAACGGTAGTGTATCTATGAACATAGATGAATATATAAATTCTTCCAGTCATTATACTAAGCCAAGCAGCTGAAGCTTCATATTCAGTGTACAGACATGCGATTGGAGTTGCTCTCATCAACTCCCATCAAGAATATTTCCCCAAATTAGTTTAAAAGGTCAAATAAGCACGATGACAAAAATAGTAATTTTTCTTGTCAATATGGGAAGGGGAAAGCAAAATAGCAATAAAGGAAAAGAGCAGCTGACCATACTGTACATCGATAGGAGCCCTGCGATAAACCCCACCTAGTCTGCTGGGATTGGGCCCCGCAAAACTAAACTGGATAAGCGCTTCGGATGATGTAATCGGGGAAATTCAAAACAGCTCCGATAGCTTCATCAGATATTTTACATTATTATTTCCATCTGGGTTTCTTTTCTTCCAAGGAAAGAGAGACAGCCACTGGATGAGAAATCATGCTGGAAATGTATGCTCTGTTTCAACATTTTCCACGTATAATGTTACTGGAATGTGTTTTTATGAAAAAGGAAACACAGACGCATTTCTTTCCACAGCATATCCTGATAACAGGTGAGCTAAGGCTTTACAACACTGTAGAGCACAGGGTGGATTTATGCCGAGTGTGTGTTTTAGAAGTGTCATATTTTGTTATTGGGCAGGACGGTCCCAACTTCCAAACCTGCTGTAAAACTCTCCATGCAGGAGGTGTTAGAACCCTACAGGTGCCGTCTGGGAAGAGACCATAAAGTGAGTGGAGGCCTCCATTAGGAGGCAGGAAACACCAGTGGTATACTCGTAAGAATCATTGTTAAAACATGCAAGACCCAAAATGTGAGAAAACAGACTTCAAAGTATGAAACAGTCAATTTAGACAATCAAAATGTTACAATTAATATTCATGGACTGAAACAAAACTATTTTACACGAAATGCTCATCACCAAATAGCAGATGGAACTAATCCTGTTCCACCAAGCTAAATCCCTTTCACCATCAGTTTCTTCCCTTTTTTCCATGTGAAAGGGTTTTTTGGGAGTTTTTCCTGTTCTGATGTGAGGTCCTGGGAGGCTAATTTGTAATTTGTGAGAATGAGCTATACTAAATAAACTGAATTGAATTGAAAAGGTCCGAAGTGGCGCACAAGGGTGATGGGAGGAGGATTGCTGAATTTGTTTGGGGATTGGGGATTTGTAGATTTTGCGACACAATCATAACCTTCTGTCCCGTGCCATGTAGGAAATATACATGCAACAACAAAGACGGTCATTCTAAATTCGTTGGGATCGCTGACGGTGTCAGGGCCACCCTGTACTTGTACCACCTTATTCCAGACTGTTGTAGCTCACAATACACTTTATTTATGCTGTGGCCTCTATTCAGCAGTCTAGTTTAGACTAGACATATTTTAATACTGTAGTTTGTAATGTTTTGCCGTGGAAAAAGAACTTTGTATGAACTTTTGGAGCACAGTGAGAATGTAAAACTGGTATACCTTGTCCCAAGCGACCTCCGGACAGGGCCTCTATGGCCGTACCAAAGCCCAGCTCTCGACACACCACGGTGGCAGATAGCAAGCTCCAGTTGTCATCACATATGGTGCCCCACTCTCCATTTTTCAACACCTCCACTCGACCCTCGCCTACGATGGCCCCCCCACGAAGACGAACCAGCGGTTGCTGAAGAGGAAAAACACACGCACATCTATGTAAAAGCTGAAATGTTCAAATTCTAAAACCAGATGTACCACATCGTACTTTTTATTTTGGTTCCTTCGAAAAAAGAACAGCCTTAAGTGGAACCTCAACTTTTCCCTTTTCTGTGGAAGCTGAGGCAGCAGACTGGGTGGCTTTATGTTTATAGAACATGCTATAAATGTGGTTCTCCCATGAACTGTTTAGACAAACTGGAAGTGTTTATTTTTACAAGTAAATGCGTTAGTCCCAGTTTAATCTGACACGCTGCTATCGGTATTCACAAAGCCCAGACATCAGAATGTTTATGCTCTGTAATAAACATACATCCACATACTGAAATTAACAATAACATTAATGTAAAGCAGTCATCATCGGTAAATAATCCTATAAATATCAATTGTCATGTATTGTCCAACTATGTCCGATTCCAACTTGTTATGTTTAGTCTGGCTTTTATAAGAAATCGTTGTGATATTGAATGTAACATATTGTTTTGGGTAGTTAAAACAATCTGTCACGACAATAATTTCACATATTTTGCATTATCTGGGCAACCATCTCATGTCCTGAAGTGATCAAGGTATTTTCATCCATTCTTGCATCTCTTCTTGTCTTGACTGTCATATTCTTGTTTAAACCAAAGTCTTAACTCAGCAGAGATCCCTGTTACTGCATTTCAGATCTCAGCTGTGGAACGTGAGGCAAGCTCAAACCTCACCCTGGAATGTGGATGGAGTCACACAGAGAGAAATCGTGTCAGCTTAGAGGAGCTGATCTGAAAGGTGTTGCGATTGTTTACGGACTAAGTGAACTTTACATCCCCTGAAGCCTAAAAAATAATGCCTATTTTAAATCTGCAATGGACATGGGTGATGGAAAAATCCCTCTTTTACACACTGGGGAGGTCAAAGGTAGGAAGCACAATATGTGTTTTCTTTATCAGGAAGACCTGTGAAACCAGTAGGATGTCAAGTGAAGACTTACCAAAAATGCTAAGAAAAAGTTTCGGTAGACAAAATCAAAAGACTATAATGCTTTGGGTTTTCATGTCATGATGCCAGACAAATCAGTCCACCTTAGGTTTGATGGGGTTCTAAAACTGGGAAAACCATTTCTTTATGGGGCCATTGTCATGTTAGGGCAGGGTCAAAAGAACTACCAAAAAGCAGGAAGCACGCTATTTGTTTCAAATATGAAGCTTCCCTAAGGTTCACCTGGTCCAGCTCCTAGAGATGCTGCTATACGAGCTCAGTCGCACCTGGATGGAACCGGTGTCTCTGTGAGAGTCACTTTCTTTGACTTCTCCAGTGCATTTAACACCATCCAGCCACTGCTGCTGAGTGAGAAGCTGCGGGTGGCCGGTGTGGACGCGTCCACCATCTCCTGGATCACTGACTACCTCACAGGCAGACCACAGTTTGTCAGAATGGGCCGTGTGCTGTCTGGAACGGTGGTCAGTGATGTTGGAGCCCCACAGGGAACTGTTCTGTCTCCCTTCCTCTTCACCCTGTACACCAGTGACTTCCAGTACAACACGGAGTCATGCCATCTGCAGAAGTACTCTGATGATTCTGCAGTGGTCGGGTGTATTAGTGATGGACGGGAGGAGGAGTACAGGGCAGTGGTGAGTGACTTTGTAAAGTGGGTCGATGAGAACCACCTGCGGCTGAACGTGGCCAAGACCAGAGAGATGGTGGTGGACTTCAGGAGGAAGGCGACAGCTCCTACACCTCTGAGTGTCCTGGGAGTGGACGTGGACATGGTGGAGGAGTACAAGTACCTGGGCGTCTCCATCGACAGCCGACTGAACTGGAAGGCCAACATCAACGCTGTGTACAAGAAGGGGATGAGTCGACTCTTTTTCCTGAGAAAGCTTCGATCCTTCAACGTGTGCAGCAAGATGTTGGAGTTATTCTACCAGTCGGTTGTGGCCAGTGTGCTGCACTTTGCCATTGTCTGCTGGGGGAGCAGCATCGGAGTCAGCATGATCCAAGATGGCGTCGCGACAAGTCGCAGAGGCTCACCGCTCTCCCGTTTGGTGTTTTTTTTTGTTATTTATGTGTGTGTTTTTTTTCTCGTCCTGCTGGGCGAAATACAGCTATAATAGACAAGACCTACTAGAAATCGGATTACGCAGCAAAAGCACCGTCACAGCCGAGTTTATCCACGGAAATAACATCCCGGTAGACATCGCCAGGAGACCCGGTACTCCGTGGTTCAACATACCCGGAACCAAGTACCGCAGACGGAGGAAGGAGCGTAAGCAAAAACGAGGCTGCAGAGCCGGACTGCGAGAGAGGCTAAGGAAACGCCCGGACAAACCATCGCTACCGAGTATTTTCCTAACAAATGCAAGATCTCTGGCAAACAAGATGGACGAGCTGAGACTCCAGGTTGCAACTAACACCACGGTGAGGATAGCTGTGTGCTAATAGTCACCGAAACCTGGCTCCACTCGTCCATCCCGGACTTAGCTATCGAACTAGCAGGCCGCACTCTCCACCGACGCGACAGAACAAAAGAGGCTACAGGCAAGTCGCGAGGCGGGGGCCTCCTAATATACACAAAGGACACTTGGGGGGAAAACACAAACATAGTGAGTAACCACTGTTCCCCAGACGTAGAATATATGACTGTTAAATGCCGGCCCAGATACCTACCAAGAGAATTTAATGTTGTATTGATAACCGCAGTGTACATTCCACCCGATGCTAACGCTAGCGTGGCGCTAGGTGAGCTGCACGATACAATTAGTAAACAACAAAACACATACCCTGAGGCTGTCCACATTATTGCGGGGGACTTTAACCATGCTAACTTAAAGGTAGTGCTTCCCAAACTCTACCAGCATGTTAGATGTGCCACTAGGGGAGATAAAACATTAGACAAGGTATATTCTAACATCAAGCTGGGCTATAGAGCCAGAGCACTAGCACACCTAGGCCAGTCAGACCATGTGTCCCTACTCCTAATCCCATCCTACACCTCCATCAGAAAAAGGGCTCCCACCACATCAAAGACAGTTAAAACCTGGCCTGAAGGTGCCACTCCACAGTTGCAAGACTGCTTTGAGTCCACCGACTGGGGGGTCTTCGAGCACGAGGACCTGGAACAGTACACTTCAGCGGTCCTGGGTTACATCAAGCACTGCATAGACTCCGTCACCGTGGACAAGCGTATCCGGGTACATCCCAACACGAAGCCGTGGATGACGGGAGAGGTGCAGCGTCTGCTCCGAGAGAGGAACACCGCCTTCAGCTCCGCAGATGGGGAGCTATACAGCACGGCCAGAGCCGACCTGAAGCGGGGGATCAGAAGGGCCAAGGCGGACTACAAGGCGAAGATTGAGGACTGCTTCCAGAGTAACGACTCCAGGCAGGTGTGGCAGGGGGTCCAACACATGACAAACTACAGACCCAGCCACCCCTCGGCCGACGGGGGCGACCCTCAGTTGGTGGAAGAGCTGAACTCCTTCTACGCCCGCTACGAGGTGGGACCAACGGAAGCAGCCACACCACATCCACCAGCCCACAGCAGCCTCATCCTCACGGAACACGAAGTGAGACGCACGCTGAAGGCCGTGAACCCGAGGAAAGCAGCAGGGCCGGACGGCGTCTCGGGACGGGTGTTGAGAGACTGCGCCGACCAGCTGGCGGGGGTCTTCACCAAGATCTTCAACCAGTCCCTGTCCCAGGCCACCGTCCCATCCTGCCTGAAAACCTCCACAATCATCCCGGTGCCAAAAAGAAAACCATCAGCTGCTTAAACGACTACCGTCCAGTGGCACTCACCCCCATCCCCATGAAGTGCTTCGAGAAGCTGGTTCGTTCCCACATCATCTCATCCCTTCCGCCCGGCCTGGACCGTCACCAGTTTGCATACAGAGCAAACAGGTCCACGGATGACGCCATCGCCACAGCTCTCCACTCTGCCCTGTCTCACCTGGAGGGGGGGGGGAGCTACGCACGGCTGCTCTTCATGGACTTCTGCTCGGCATTTAACTCCATCCTTCCTGACAGACTGGTGACAAAACTGTCAGACCTGGGATTATCACACTCTACCTGCCGTTGGATTAAGGACTTCCTGTCTGACCGCCCCAGAGGGTGAGGATAGGTCCCCACACCTCCACGGCCCTCAGCCTCAGCACCGGGTCCCCAGGGCTGCGTGCTGAGCCCCTACTTACTCCCTCTACACTAATGACTTCACCGCCCACCCCAGCAACTCCATCATAAAGTTTGCTGACGACACCACTGTGGTGGGCTGCATCTCCGGGTGACGAGACCGCGTGCAGCGACGAGGTGGAGCAGCTGTCTGTGTTGTGCAAAGCGAACAACCTGCAGCTGAACAAGCTCAAAACCCAGGAGATGATCATCGATTACAGAAGGAAGAAAACTGTCATCCAGCCCCTGTACATTGACGGCACTGTGTGGAGAGAGTCTCGGTCTTCAGATTCCTGGGCGTTCACCTGGCTGAGGACCTGTCCTGGAGAACCAACACCACGGCGATCGTCAAGAAGGCACAGCAGAGACTCTACTTCCTGAGAATACTCAGGAATTACCACCTCAGACAGGATCTGCTTGTGTCCTTCTACCGCTGCTCCGTGGAGAGCGTCCTCACCTATTGCATCTGCGTGTGGTTCCTCAGCTGCACAGCCGCAGAGAGGAACGCGCTTCAGAGGGTCGTCAACTCGGCCCAGAAGATCATCGGGTGCCCCCTCCCCTCCCTGCAAGAACTGTACAGCTCTCGCTGCCTTAAGAAGGCAGTCAAGATCCTCAAGGATCCATCTCACCCGGGCAACGAACACTTTGTACGGCTGCGCTCAGGCAGGCGCTTCAAGACTATGTATACCCGGACCAACAGATTTAAGTTCAGCTTCTTTCCGAGGGCCATAAGCGCACTAAACGCTGCTAAGTTTTTAGAGAGTCAAATGTCGCATCCCCGTTCAATATGAGGAATCGTGCAATAAAAAACTTAGGTTTACATTAAGAAATATGCCTAGTTTACATACGTAGTTTATTATACTTATTTTTATATTTATATTTACATCGATAGATCTCATTTATACTTATGTACAGTTCCCCTATGTCTATTTATGATTCATTTTGGTTTTTATATTGTCTTGTTTATATTGTCTTGTTGTTTTTATATTGTCTATTGTCCTATTAGCACCTTGGGATTGCATCTAAATTTCGTTGTTCTTTTGCACAATGACAAATAAAGATCATTATCATTATCATTATCATTATCACTATCATCGGAGCCGGTGACACCAGCCGTCTTAACAAACTGGTTAGGAAGGCTGGCTCCATCATCGGCTGCCAGCTGGAGCTCCTGGAACAGGTGGTGGAGAGGAGGACGTTGAAGAAACTGGTGTCCATATTGGACAACCCGGACCACCCTCTCCACCACCTCCTACAGGGACAGAGGAGTACTTTCTCCAGACGTCTCCTCACGCTCCGCTGCCACAAGGACAGATACAGGAGAACATTCCTGCCGACGGCTATGAGGCTCTACAACAGTTCACCTCTTGCCAGATCACCCTAACCCTTCATTTCATTTGCTCTGCACTCATACACACACTTTGCTTTTTGCACTCTGTCTATATTTAATATTTTTGTATTTGATTTGTCAGTGTTGTTGTGTGTTGTGTATGCATGTGTGTTGTATATTACATATATATTTTGTTTTGTATTTTACTTTATCTTACTTGTACACTTATATATCTTTCATCCCTGTTTCTTATATTTTGTGTTTTGTTTTTTATTCTTGTGTGTTGCTGCTACTGTCTCGACAAATTTCCCCTTGGGGATTAATAAAGTATATATCTATCTATCTATCTATAGGTTTAGAAGCTGCTGGGGAACGTTTTAGGATACACTGAGCACCTCTCTCCTCTTCTCTTTCTACTTATGGATGAATTTACATCTCTCCATCACACATTATTAACTCTGCTTCCTCCCCGGAGTCTTTGTGACTTCACGTCTCAGGTCCATTGGACCTGGCTGTATCTGATGCCTCCTGTCTGGTGAGCCGGCCTTCTGTCATGGCCCTGCTGATGAACCCAATCGGAGTGATCAACTATAAACTTGACAGTGCTCTTTTGGAGGGCTTGTCTACACCATATCTTTCAAGATTAAAAAAAACCCTGCAATGATGGTGCATCTTTTCTGACTCCGGAGCCTACCTTCATACTCATTGACGAAAGTTTCTGGAGAAACATGTTTTTCCTTGTCATGTCCAAAGACTTTTACTACATTGTGTCATTATAATACCTCAAGATGACAATAATTCACTTTAATGGGAAATAAGATACAGTACACAAAGTGACCATGATAGCAAACGCCACCTTCGGCCTTGATCTCCAACCTTTACTAGAGTCAGTGAACTGAACAGAACCAGCGCAGCCATTTCTAAAAACAGCTTTGTTTACAGCAGACATTCCACATTTCATTTGCCACTGACAGAAGACAGTAAACACTTACTGTTACAGTGGCTCATTATACAAGGACAAATATATTTTTTAATGTGTTTATTGTAAGGTCAAATATTTTCATGGCTGAGAAAGAACTGGAAAAGCAAGTCAATCTTTAAGACTATGGAATTACTGAAGTACTTAAGTAAAACTATATCAATAGTGGCAGGGCTCCAGACTAACTTTTTTTACTAGGAGCACAGTGGCCCCTAACTTAAAATTTTAGGGGCGCAAGCAGAAAATTTAGGGGTGCACACTATAAATCGACTTGCAAAGTTTTCCCATCATTTTTACTGTATTACTGATCAATAATTTGACAATATACAATCTTATGCCTGTTTTCCTTCATGAACTGCAAAACATTCACAACAGAGAACTCTTCAGAAGTTACTGTATTGAGTTTAAACATATTTTAAGAGAAAACATACCTTGAGCATGTGCATGTTGCACTTCGATGTGGCCAATCAAAACATTTATTGGTTTCTAGAGATGCACCGATTAGGTTTTTGGTGCCGATCACCGATCACTGAAATCAGTATCTGCCGATCGCCGATAATACCGATCACCGAAATCAGTATCTTCCGATCTGATAATACCGATCACGGTGTTGATTGAAGCATTCTATTTATTGTGTAGCATTATTGCCTAGGACTATGAGGAAATACATATATAAAGCAACTCAAACATTAAATAAATTACCGATTTCTTTAAACATTTAGGACTTTTACTTTGAAAAATGTCCTAATTGATACATTAAAATTGTTTGATTGCTATTGTAGGGGATTTCAGATATGTATGGAACACATCTGCATTATTCATTTCCTGGAACTCTTGGGGAAATCTATATACAGGACTTTTCTTAACATACAATAGACTGACTAATTTTTATAAACTCTTCCTTGGTCCAGTAAAAATGTTTTAATGTTAGCATAATTTAAGCTAAATCTCAGAAACGATCTATAAAGATACAAAATCAGTTCATTGTTTACTTTTATATGTTCGTGTATGATTTGTCGACATCTTATTTTGAAAAACGGATGTTGTTTCACGTGGTTCTTTCCGCTAACTTTGCAAAACCGGATGTTGTCACTTAAATCCTTCCGCTAACTTTATCAAAACCCTCGCGCGCTCCTGATCGAATGTGTTTGCCGTCAACATCAGTCTATAGGGGCTCAGACATGTGAGAGTCGGCTGAGTCGACCCAGAGATTCAACTCGGGGGACGGGGACGCCGCTCGGTGGTGAGGATCCCCTCTGACCTCTCACTCTGCGGCCCTCCGCTGCAGTGAGCCTGTAGCCCCCCCCGCTCTCACACACAGGCCAGCCTTCTTCTTCGGTTTTCGTCTCCTTTCTTCTTCTTCTGGAGTTAATGTCGGTTAGCAAACCAGTCATTCAGGCATTACCTCTAACTATAATGGGCTGAAGTGTAGAACAAGTTTGTCAGCAACAAAAATATTTAATAACAACAACAACAAAATCTGCTAATTTACTGGTCGCGCATGCGCGAGTTGATGACACATTTACTCGCACTGTGTCTAATTTTAGGCGCAAAATGCGACCATTTGGTCGCAGTCTGGAGCCCTGAGTGGGGTATTTTAGATGAACGGAAGAAGATACTTCACCTCTTGTCTGAAAGCCTTTCTAAATCCCGTCATGGGTGTCGGGGCGAAGTCTTTGCCAGGCACACAGCTCACCACCACAGGCAACCCTCCAGGACAGGTCTCATTGGACTTCATGGATGTAACCTGGCCCAGTTTACAGCTGGACAAATGGGCTTCATTGCCAGTGCAGTTCACAGCATAGTCCCAGTATGTGGGCTTTCTCCGGCGAGCAAACATCCTGGACAGAAGGAGAAGGAAAGGACGGTCAACAAATCTTTCAGCGGTTGAACCTTTTTTTTAACCGGGTATATCAAACGCAGAAAAATTAGACAACTAGCATGAGAAAAAGCACAAACGTAAAACTGCACTCATCTAAAATACCCCACTATTGATAGGGTGTTGTTAATTCCATAGTCTTAAAGATTGACTTGCTTTTCCAGCTCTTGCTCAGACATGAACATATTTTTAAAATAGATTTGTTCTTCTATAATGAGCCACTGTAACAGTAAGTGCTTAGGCTACTGTCTTCCCTTAGTGGCACATTAAATATGTCTGGTGTCAACAAAGCTGTTTTCAGAAATAGCTGCACTGACTCCATCACAATATTTGTCCTATGTTAATGGGCTAAAATATTTTTCCTTTGACAGTGGGTTAAATGACCATAAGTGAGGTTTTGCTAGTAGTAATAAAAAATATGTTTTGGTCTTGAGTTAGATGCTTACAGAAAAAGTAAGACCAGCAGCTAATTATTTTGGTTTCACTAGTTGCAACTGTATGATCATAATAACAATAATAGGGAACTGTTTTCCTAACACTTGACGTTAGCATAGCCATTTGTAAGGCTAGAGTGTGACATTTACTTAATAATGGAGTACTGCAACCAAATGGCAAAACAAAAAAAGGTTAATACACATGATGGTTAATGATGGCACTATTTTTCTTAATTTACTTTACATTCATGGAATCTATAAAAAAAGGACTTCATAAACTGCAGTTGAAACTCTAGATCCAGATTAATAGTGAAATAAGGAAACTTATCACAAAGCGTTATCTTCACATCACACAAGGGCAATGCTGTTAGCACACTGTAATTTACAACAAAGGTGAAAGGTCAGCTGACAGCTGGAGTGTTCACATTAGAACACACTGGGGTAATGACACTTTTTCAGGCCTGGTGGGGTGAAAATTTCTTCCTTTCCACTTAGTGAGCCCATATTATGTATTTAATGAGCGCCATTGGCAGAGCGGCCTGTCTTATCCTTGTAGCTCGTGTCTGAGGTGTACGTGAAAAAAAAGAAAGTATTAAAATTGGACAAGCTGCATTTGTTTTTCATTTGGGAGCTGGTGAGAGGGAAGCTGTAGACTGGAAGCTATCCAAAACTAATGCTCTCAAATGCAATTTAAACACAGCTGTGATGCATATCACTGCTGTTCAAATGGAACGGTGATTGAATGAACTGTTGGTCCCGAGGCTGTGAAAGTTCTCACCAAAACCTCTTTAAATGTGTTCACATTCAAGGTTTTTCTAAACTTTTAATACATTTAACTAACTTTCTACCATCAATAATACTTCACATGAATATGGGCCTTTAAATGCAGGAGAACTCCATTTATAGTAAATATCAGCTTTTTTGTCAAGGTGAAAACAGTTGTTTAATGCCTTCTGTGGCTATGAAGGAGCTCGGCTCGGGTCTTAAGACTGGAAATCTAGAACAGAAAGTCTCGGCATGGATTGTGAAAGATAGGAATAATTACAAAGCAGGGTAAGGTTTGACAACTCCATACCATTGCATTATGGAAAGTAATGGGTTCGAAGAGCGATATAACATTTTCAATAATATATTGTGCAAGGTATTAGTATTTGAAATTCAACAATTTAATAAATAACATTTTGGAGGTCGTCTGGCTAGGAACTCTGTCTACAAGGCCGATGCTTTGCAGACACAGATACCTAGCAGACTAAATACCTGGATCTGTCAGGGTGATATAAGCAATGAGAGCACAAGACACAGCTTGAAGGGGGAGGGGTCACTTGTAATTGAGTGCAATGGGTTACATTTGCACCATAAGCTATCAAGCTCCTCTTTTATGGAACCAGCTTCCAATCTCAGTCCATGAGGCAGTCGCCATATTTAAGAGTAGACTTAAGACATTCCTCTTTGATAGTGCTTATGGTTAGGGCTGAATCAGGTTTCCCTGGTCCAGCCCCGAGAGATGCTGTTATAGGCTTATAGGCTGCTGGGGGACGTTTAGGATACACTGAGCACCTCTCTCCATCCGGCGAGAGGGATTCTCCTCTGTTGCTCTCTTAGCGGTTTCTTCCCTTTGAAAGTTTTTTTTTCTATTTCTTGTGAATTTTTCCTGATCCGATGTGAGGTCCTGGAACTGACTGCGCTTTTAACTATATTTTTCGTCCCACACAAGTTTACCAACGCACCGGAAAGCACATCTTCACTGTAATTAACCTCACACAGCACTAAATATGTGTCATTTTGTAGCGTGAAGCTGATCATTTCCCATTTAGAAAACTCTACAGCACACACACACACACACACACACACCACAAGGACCCACATCTTTTTCATGACCCTCCTCCTTCTCCCATACAGACACAGGTGTTGGATGAGCCACACCTGAGCTGGTTTGGCCTTAAAGAACTTCTTCATTTGGCAGCCGGGTCTCTCTGGAGGAGGACATCCTCTGTGTCGCTGTGGCTTATGTTTCAGTTCTGTTTCTTCGTGCACACTGCCATATGACTTCACCACTGGTACCTCTAATTTACATGGTTTCACTTGTGTTGTGGAAAATTAAATCACTTCTTGTTTGTCTCTCTGTTTGTTGCCATCTCTGGTTGTGACAATTTAGACATTTGAATTTAAATCCGTTGTTCCCAAACCGACTGTTGGAGCTATTTATTTGATATTAGTATTTAGTTGTATAGACAAGTAGTAATCATTCAGGTTTTTTTGCATATTTAGGTTAGATGTTTTGATGTATTAGAATAGAGCGTATTCACGTGACGTCAGAATCTCAATCGCGCCATCTTGGGGTCCACTTATTAAATGTCAGAAGAAGTTGACCTGGCTATCGTGTCCGCTGTTTGATTATGCGAGAGCCCAGCAACCTCATGTCCTTCTGCATTACCAAAGAAAGATTTCAGCGGTTGGAATTGAATATTCGCAACGCTTTTTTACCTGATTTTATTCGCTCAACACTTTGTGGTTAATTCGCTAGTTACCAGCACATAGCCCGGTCACATTCCTGTAAAACAGTTTTCATTTCCGCTATCGACCATGGGACATGAACAACTATTTCTGCGTCATACTTGTTGTGGAAATACCACAAATGTCGGAACATCAAGCGCCCCGTGTCTGGGTTCATACTATGATCCGTAGTCGCACAGCTCCGCCTCCAGGACGAGTGTCTGGATGAAGCCGCTTCCAGCTCCTTCAGGACCAGCAGTGCCTGGCTGGCCGTGCTGAGTGCTGTTCCCATGTAGCCAGTGTTTTATTTTACCTTGAAATGAATCACAGAGTAAAGGCAGACATCGCCCGACGAAGTTGCCATGTTCATGGCTTCCTCCCAAGTTTCCATCCACAGTTCCTTTTGCGCAAGTGAAAGACATTGATTTTCGCTCGGCGAAAAAAGCAAAAAGAGATTATTGACGAGAGTGTGTCAATGGAAACGTGCCCACAACCCGATGTGTCAACAGAAACACATGAGAACAGTCCTAACTTGGCATGGGAATCGAGAACCGGTTCTGTTTTAGAACCGGTTCCCAGTGAACCGATTGTTTGGGATCGTCAGCCAAATTCTTTAACGGTTCTGCTAACGGTCCTCTGTGGCGTTGCGCATGCGCAAACTTTTTTCGTTTCTTCTTCAGACTGCAGCAAACATGGCAACGAGGCAGAAGCCTTCTAAAGTTTGGCTCTATTTCACACGACAAAATGACAACTACGCCACTTGTAACGTGTGTAAAAAGTCTATTTCGTCGAAGGGAGGAAATACAAAAAATATGAATAAGCATTTGAACACAGCATGGAATTAAATTACAGGAATGTCATGTGTTTGATGCATGCAGCAGCTCAGCTAAAGTCGGCGCTTCATCTCTTTCTGTCCAAGGTAAACTCCTCAAAAGTGATCACAACCACTCACTGTGTGAAGCAATTTGCCTTTATTGTGTGTAGTCGATCAAGTTATCTTCTGTCCCTTCGTTTGAAGCATACATTTTAGCTCCGGCATTGGCTAGTGAGAGTGCTCACCTGTGTGCGCGTATCACGGCTGAGCGATGTGCGCACCACTCGCTGTGAGCACTGCGCGTGCAGACAGCATTTAACGGAGCGGAGCAGCGCGTGCGCTCTGATCGCTCTTTTAATGAAGTATCGATACTAAAAATATGCTAATTCACATTGTTTTTAACGTACGGGTACTTCGTTAGTATCGCTACACCGTGCAGCGTGACAGCAGCAGATGTAGCGGACTAACATTCAAGCTAACCCAACTTCCCAAACACTGTCGACATCTGAACGCTGATTGGCCGAGACGCGACACGTCCCATCAAAGATGTTTTATTGCGAAGAGCACCACTTCACATTTTCTCCGCGTCTCACTGCAAATCTCAACGGCAGCGGGCAGGGTGAAAAAAATAATGAATCGGAACGCGTCTCTGGTATTATTCAGGGGGCCGGTCCAAATGTGGAGGCGGGCCGAATCCGGCCCGCGGGCCGTAGTTTGGGGACCACTGGGCTACAGCTAGCACGTCTTGTACACCTCCTCATATCTTTGTGTTCAGGCATCCTCCACCCCATCTGAGAGTGTGTTCTCCACGGCTGGAGACACAATAAGTCCTGAGAGATCGCGTATCCTCCCGGAGAAAGCAGACATGCTTATTTTTCTGCACAAGAATTGTTGATGATCCATGCAATTGATGTGCAATGCACACTTGGTATTTGCCACTGCTAGTTTCATTTTTGGCAGCTCAGTTCATATACCCTTTAAAAAAAAGGAAGGAGCACTGTAATTTCTAGGAACATGTTTAAATTAAACAGAATACATTTTATTTAAGTTATGTAAGTTTTATTTTAAGTTCAAGAGGAATATGTATAAATGTTTTTGGTTATTTAAAATTTTTTAAATGTGTATGTATACATACTGTATATGGTGTGTGCAGCATTATAAAATATTATATAAAAGAAAATTAATGTAAATAAACCCGTTTATGCTCTTTTTCCCACCCCTTGCCCAATAAGAATCGAGAAAAGAATCGATAAGGAATCGAATCGATAAGCAGGAATCGATAAGGCATCGGAATCGTTAAAATCGTATCAATTCTCATCCCTAGTCCTAACGCTCATACGCTGAGTGAAGCCGAAGTAGATGCATGACAAGTTGAAGTAATAGCCTGTCTTGTTGAGCTGATAAACCCATATTCTGAATCATTAGTCCCACATCCAACAGTGAGGCACAGTACCATAATCACAAGGCACACCGTTTTGAACTGAAATTGTGTCTCCTTCAGGATATAATGGTCATTTCTAAAGAAGAGCGGCATAAAATAAAGCAAAACAATGCCGTGCATGGACCCCAACATGGCCGCCAAAGGTTGTTGTGGTCACGTGATATAGCTATTTCTTGTGATAGTTATTCATTTTAATTTGTTAATTTTAATGTCTAGATACATTTAGTCTCTTGATTGTTCATTTGTTTGCTAATTGGGTAACCCTGTGGGCACCTGTGATTATATGTAGGTACAGGACCAGCATGCACCTGGGTAGACCTATGTTGTTTTTTTACCAGCACAGGAGAGGCAGCATTAGGAGTTCCTTTTGTTTGTTTGTTTGTTTTGTTTAGTTAAATAAATGATCAGAATAACGGAATCCTGAATGGACAATGCTTTAATTTGGATTATGATTTATTGGACAAATGGCCACTACACCGACTCTGGAAGAAGTTAAGCTCTACAAGGCACATCGGCACAGGAGCCGGTTCAGGATTGGCACCGTGTGACTACAGTTTCAAGTGGCAGCCTGTTAAAACAGACGTTTCCCCCGGGCTAAAGTGGGAGTGGGCTGGCACGTAGATGGAAATTGAGGGAGCCCTCGTGCTCTGCTGCGGTTACCAAACGCAGACAGTAAATTCAAGGTTAACTTGAGTTCTGGATGTTTTATGGTAAGCCGTGATTAACTTGCGGCCTCTTTGCTGCAAGCTTCCTCATGTAAGCAAGATTTAGATCCCTCACACATAACGACAACTTTGTGGAATGCACTAATGTTGGATATGCAAGAGTCAGGTAAAAATTCAATGGGCTTTTGATGTAAACACATTGGAACATGTACAATTTAGAGTTATTCCAATGTACTTTAATCTTTCAACACCAACCTTCAGTGGTAGTGTTCCTAAATGATAAACATTTGTTGATTAATTTTTTAAAGATGTATAGCCCCGCTGAACTGATGGAATGTATGGATACTCTATGTGAACTGACATTAGGTCCTTGCAGGATGGGCTGTTAACCAAGGGTGAATTTACCCAACATTCAAAGCAGTACATTCTCTGCTTCAAGCTGGTGGAGCATATAAACTGACATATGTTTAACCAATGAGAATTATATTAAGCTCTACAGTTTAACCTAACCCTCGAACACAAAAGGGGACATGAAGCCAAATCCAAACTACACTTATAAGCTTTTTTGGAGTTTAGTGTCAAAGTTAACATCTGAAACCTCCCCAGAGACGGATTATCCAACAATACACCCACTGATTGACACCTATAATAATAATAATAATAATAACTTTGTATGACCATGAACTTCTTTGGCCTTTCTCAGGCATGAAAACGGGTCAGGGGTGAAAAAGGTGAGACGGATAGGCGCGTTGTATGATAATCTGTAGGTCCTCCATTCTGACACCAAGTATAATAATAGTAATATCGTGTATAATATGGTCATTCATGAACCAACTCCCTTTTTTTTTGGCGTGAACAAGTCTTCAAGTCTTGTGCTCTGCTGAGCCACGAGTCTGTTCCACGAGTCTGTTCCTTGAGTCTGTTCCATGAGTCTGTCCCTTGAGTCTGTCCCTTGAGTCTGTCCCTTGAGTCTGTCCCTTGAGTCTGTTCCTGGAGTCTGGTCCTTGAGTCTGTCCCTTGAGTCTGTTCTGCCTCTACCTGGTTGTCACGATCTTCTCTACCATACCTGCCATAAATATCATGATACTGATACAATACCATAAAAACAGTATACCATAAATAAGACACTGGTATATTTATCTATAATAGTAATAAATAAAATATCTGTATGGTTCACTTTTTACCAACTTTTTCAACACTTAACAAATGGCAGTAATATTAGTATTAGCATACAAGATATTAATGAAACTACATGGAGCCATCATAGCATTGATTATACACTATGAGGCCTTTAGTCTGTATCTGACCAGATGATACAGAGTTCATCAGGATTAGCAGCTGTAGAGTTACAGAACTTTACAGACTGAATTTAAACATTTCACTTCTGGCATCTTTTTTTATTTTTATTTTTAAAGCCGAAAATTCCGCCACTTAACGCCACTCTCTGTTAGTGCTGCGCAGTGTGCGCAGACAGCTTGACACGGAGCAGCGCGTGCGCTCTGATCCCGAGCTCTTTTAATGAAGTATCGATACTAAAAATATGCTAAATCACATCGCTCTTAACGTACGGGTACTTTGTTAGCATCGCTACACCGTGCAGCGTGACAGCAGCAGATGTAGCGGGCTAACATTCAAGCTAACCTAAACCACCAAACGCTGAAGACATCTTGACGCTGATTGGCCGAGACGCGACACGTCCCATCCAAGATGTTTTATTGCGAAAAGCACCACTCCACATTTTCTCCGTGTCCCACTCCAATCTCATAAACGCCGGCCGGCCAATTGACCCCCCCCCCCCCTACCCCAAAACAAAAACTCTTCGGATCTACACGATTCACGTAAATCACCTATTTTGGTTTTAAAACGGCGAATTTCGCCGAAAGGTGAGGGATTCTCATGCCTGCTTTCTAAATTACTGATACTAAATGTACGTCCCATGGGCAAAATCTGTTTCCCAATTGGCTGCAGAATGTCCAATTTTGTGATTCATAATACATTATTTTGTATTAATTTTAATGTAACTAAGGTAATATGGAAGCCCATTTCCGTACTGAACAAAATTAGGATCATGCAAGTCATAATTATGACTGATAGGATCCTAATTGTGTTCTCAGTGGCGGAGATGGGCTTCCATTGTGTTTCAGATTAGCAAGAGACTATCAAAAAAAAAAGTCATTTCAAATAAAAAAAGAGAAGTTATGGGCTTTTTAATGTTTATTTGTTTGTGAAAAATATTATTAATGCATTTATTATCTGGCCCCTGGCCTCCTGTCAGTGTCCAGTAGTGGCCCTAAAATGGCATATCCCTGCCCGAAATCCTCCTGTGCTCTTTTTGAGTGACCCAGGACCACACTTACAGTAGTGGAGTACTCACTTGTAAACTCTGGCATTGTACTTCCTCTCCCCGGGGAAGCCAAACATGCCACAGATGATTCTGCTGTTATGCTGCGTCCACTCTGTGTTACAGATCTGCTTCCATTTACCGTCATCCTTGACCTCCACGTAGCCCTCAGTCACAGGGATCCGCTTACGGTAGGATGACAGGATGGCTCGTATGCGCACGTCCTCCACTTGAATATCGATATTCTGGGGACAAAAACAAAAATGCACATAGGTCAAGAAACTTGCTTTAAAACCATGTGAAAATATAAAACCTGTCTAGCGGCAAAATAAATAAATACATTTCTTACTGACATATCATTTGTCAAAGTAAGAATCAGAATCAGAATCAGAAACAGGTTTATTGCCAAGAATGTTTTCACAAATGAGGAATTTTCTTTGGCGGAAGGTGCAAGATTCGCGCACCAAGACACCGAGGCGCTGTCCGCGGCGCCATCTTGGAAAGGGTGGATGAAAGATTACAGCATAACATGAGGGAAGAGAGGCGAGAAAAAGAAAAAGCAACCCCCCGACTATGCCCCTAGAGGGGTACAGTGTGGGAGCAGGAGAAAAGAAAAAAACACCATTGCACATAAGCACATACATCTTAGACATGACTTGCAACGAGTAGGAAGGGGGGGAGGGGAGGTAAGCCAAAGACTGGGCGATAGCCCCGCCATTGGGGGCAGAAGGTAACCAGCACCGACAAGCAGCCAGCCCGGTCCGTCAGCCATCACGGCGCCGGACACAGACCCCGTCCTGTCACCCTGGGGGGGCAAAGCAGGCGAAGTACATATGTTTATGTGTGTAATCCATTAATAAACATATTTGTCCATTTGTGTTTAATTTGCAGGTTAGATTACTTGTGATCTGATGATATAAACAAGCTATATATGTATATGTACATATATACATATATATGTATATGTCTAGAAACAGCATTTCCTGTGTTATGTAACACTCAAAGATTCTGAACCCCCTAAATCCACATTGCAACCACAGCCGCTCCGCCCCGTGTTTGCACTGCTTGCAAATTCTTCCCCCGATTTCTCCCCAAAAAATTACGGACAATCACCTTATTATTTCTTAATGCCATGAGCAGCTGCCCTGCAACCGTTTTTTTTTCTTTCTTTAAAAGGTGAAATTCTAAGAGTTTCCATGGTTATGTGTGCCACACGTTTCTACGTGGAAAGCATCAGTCGGAAGAATTTTTTTTTACAAAATCATCATTGTGAGTGTAGGAGGCAATTAAAGTGACCGCCTTTTTTTCCAGACGCCCTACGTACACATCATCACCAACCACAGACTTGAGTAGAAGAGGCAATGGACAGTCCTGTACTACTATGAAAGCACACCAGTTAGTTTGTGTTGGAGTCCTTAAAGTTTTTAATTTCACTCGCCCAACATCCCTGTTGAGCAAAGGGCAGCCCGGGGGTTGCACTAAAATCACTGAGATCCAAGCTGCACTTGTTAATATATTATTATATATTCCCAACGGATGGAATTTGAGAGATGTTTTGTAATGACGTACACACAGATTAATCAGGAAAAACTAGTATTTAGAGTTTAACAATAATTTATTACAATTGCATATTGAAATAGTGCAAAGTATTTAGGATCTTTTAGGTCTTTAAGTTTAGGATAAGCCAGGGGTAGAGATGTTGATATCTGCGAAGGCAGAATCCTCCCATGGAGTCCAGACACTGGTGGTGGTGTAGAAGAAGAATTGCTGTAATGCTGATTGGAGGAGCCTGGGATGGAGGAGGGTCGCATCGGTTTGAGCTGAACCAACAACTGACAGCAGCAGAGAGGAGAACATATTTTTTTAATATTTCCAACAATGCTGTGATTGGCTTACAGAACTGTGCTGCCTCTGATTGGTTCATTCATCGTACACGCCCCCAGTCAGCTGATGGAGTAATCACTGCAAGACTAAGAGAATACTTATGAATGGAACCAGTGTAAAGAGTGTCTTCCTGACTGAACTTTTGCTCGAGCGACATGCTATTATCAAACCAACTATGCAGTTCCCTGCTGTTCTATTAGGCTTTTCATCATTTTAAATTGTTTAATTTTAATGGCACACAACTGTATTGTTGGGTTCAATCTTACTCCTTTTATTCGTCCCTTTTCCTGCTGTAGAAAAACATGTTTTGAGCAAATGTCATGTTTCTGTGTAAGAATCTAAAAGATATTGACACTAAAAATGGCATCCCGTCTAAGACCCTTTTTTGGGGGGTTGAACATTAAAACATTAAGATTGGAGCTATTTAAAGATATTTTACAGAACTTATTTCCATGGCCTCATACAGCATGCACACAAGGTTTGAAGACATGTGAATATAAACCTCCATCTGATTTGAAAGGCTATTACCCATGGATCATTTTAGTGTCTATGTTTTAATTAGGACCATTGATCAAAACAGTTTTCCCTCTTTGTTTGTAACTTTGATGGCCCAAAAAAAGAAAGATGTGTTCATCCCTGTAAGTGGAGAAGAAAGTCCTGTGAGCATCGAAGCAAAACTTGGTCAGTAGCCTGTTTGCTCGAGGCAGTGTGAGGCGGTCAAAAATCAAGCCACAGCCTTTCCTCTGGGACTATTAGGAGGGATTAAATAAACATTTCCCCCTCAAATAGACCAAACCCACATTCTTGTGCTACGTGACAGTGCAGACCGAAGGGAGGGCGCTCAGTCTGGCAGCTGGGGGGGTTAAGGCTCCTCTCATATTCAGCCAAGAAGAACCTGGAGATCAAATAATGACAAAGTAGGGTTTCCTAAATTGGCACTTGCCTCCGGGGAAGGGCAGAGGCCAACAGAGCGAAAGGTATAAACCATCAGTCTTGCTATCCTCTACTATTTTCTCCCAAAGATAACCACATGAATCATTCTGGTCAGAGGCAAAGGTCTGGACTGCAGAGGGTAAGAAACTGGATCAAGGCTGAAATCATGGAACATGATAATGACTGAAATTGTGGCGATGGTGACCATGTCTAGATTTACTGGATACACAGTACATGACTCAATGGCAAAGGACGTTGTTAGATGACTGACGTAGATTACTGTGGTGCTTAAAAAGCGAGATTAAATGTCTGATAAACAGAATACTCTACCCTCTCCCTCAAACGGATTGACTCTAAATCTTGGCGAGATAAACAAAATCCATACAAAAACCCTTATCTGTGCACATAACAAAACTTGAAATAGTCTACTTTTGTCATTTATCACTTGTCATTTCCCCTTCCCTGACTATTTAGAGATGAGATAGTCCTCACGTGTAGAAAGGCCAGCAGAAAGAAAAAAAGATTTCTAACGTGGCTTTTTTCGGCAAACTCCGGGGTAGAGGGGCCTTTCCTGAGTCTTTGCTTGTTCAGGAGGAAAAGTGGCATGGATGGAAAAGCCATTAGTGGGATTAGTTGGACCGGAGAGGTTATCTGTTGCAACTCAGCTTCGTTCCACAGAGGCTACTTCGAGGTTGTGATACATATTTTCTAATACCAATGCTTTAAGCCTAAATTCCTCTTTTTTGGAAGTCTAATTACACCACGGTCATGGAATTAGAGGCAACATGTCAGTCGAGATTCTCGAGAGCAAGTGGGGCAAAGCCTGATCTGCTACTCGGGAGGCAGAAAAAGTGTGGTATTAGTAGCCCTGCATAAATTGGAAATTAATAGAATTCTGGATTAATGCACTACATTAAAAAAGATCTTTGGTTGCTGCGGTTTTTTTCATTAGGTCGGTGGCTGGATAGAGTTTTCAAATGTGGGTATGGCCCCATTTTCACAATGTTTCGTGCCCCAAGTGTGTGAAAACAAAATGTTTTCCCAAAGCCTTTGCCAATAAAAACAGTTGGTACATGTTTGATACCAAGTGAGACTGATGCCTGTTGCCCCGCAGCAATTTGTTGGCTATTTGCTAAGTCCTTGAGCTGACGTCATTGGCTTGTAATTAGCTGAAGTTCGTATTTATTTTACAGAAGATAGCTACTGCGCCGCGATTGCCATTGACAATGTGGATTACCTTCAACAGCACATTGTTTGTACCACTATTCATGTTTCCTCACACTTGGAATAATAAAGGGGTTTGTTCTACACCTGAAATAAACCCTTTTCCAGAATTATCATACGGTTAGAAGTCTCTGAAAAATGGGGGATGGCCAAAGACCAGAGGCCCAAGAACAATTCAATTCAATTCAGTTTATTTGTATAGCCCAATTTCACAAATTAAAAATTTGTCTCGGAGTGCTTTACAATCTGTACACATAGACATCCCTGCCCCAAAACCTCACATCGGACCAGGAAAAACTCCCAAATAACCCTTCAGGGGAAAAAGGAAGAAACCTTCAGGAGAGCAACAGAGGAGGATCCCTCTCCAGGATGGACAGATGCAATATATGTAATGTGTACAGAAGGACAGATTTAGAGTTAAAATACATTCAATGAATATGACAGAGTGTATGAATAGTTCATAGTAGGCATATTCCACGATGGAGACCTCCACGATCCATCAGGCAGATGGCGGTGGGGAGGAGGAGTGGGCGGAGTCTCAACAGGACAGTGGCGTAGTCAGGAGCAGGAATTCCACGACCCAGATCTCGATGATCCATCAGGCAGATAGGATCTATGCCGTCTCATAGGGTCCGATGACCCCATGAGACGTGAAGTCAAAAGGACTCCGGGGAGAAAGCAGAGTTAGTAACATGTGATTGAGAGATGAAAATTCATCCTTAAGGAGAGAAAAAAAAAGGAGATAGGTACTCAGTGCATCCTAAAATGTCCCCCGGCAGCTATAAGCCTATAGCAGCATATCAAGGGGCTGGACCAGGGCAAACCTGATTCAGCCCTAACTATAAGCTCTGTCAAAGAGGAAAGTCTTCAGTCTACTCTTAAACGAGGTGACTGTGTCTGCCTCCCGGACTGAAATTGGAAGCTGGTTCCATAAAAGAGGAGCTTGATAACTAAAGGCTCTGGCTCCCATTCTACTTTTTAAGACTCTAGGAACTACAAGTAGTCCCGCATTTAGTGAGCGTAGCTCTCTAGTGGGGCAATATGGTACTACAAGCTCCTTGAGATATGATGGTGCATCACCAATCAAGGCTTTGTAGGTTAAGAGAAGAATTTTAAAAGTGATTCTTGATTTTACTGGGAGCCAGTGCAGAGCAGCTAGTGCAGGAGTGATGTGATCTCTTTTCTTAGTTTTAGTGAGAACACGAGCTGCAGCATTCTGGATCAACTGGAGGGACCTAAGAGATTTATTAGAGCAGCCTGATAATAAGGAGTTGCAGTAATCCAGTCTCAAGTAACGTAACGTGAACCAATTTTTCTGCATCATGTTGAGACAAGATGTGCCTGATTTTTGAAATATTACGTAGATGAAAGAATGCAGTCCTTGAGATTTGCTTTACGTGGGAGTTAAAGGACAAGTCCCGATCAAAGATAACGCCAAGATTCTTTACAGTGGTGTTGGATGCTAGGGCAATGCCGTCTATAGAATCCACATCACCAGATAATTGATCTCTGAGGTGCTCAGGGCCGATTAAAATTACTTCGGTTTTGTCTGAGTTTAACATCAAGAAGTTGCAGGTCATCCATGTTTTTATGTCTTTAAGACATGCTTGAATTTTACCGAGTTGGTTGCTCTCCTCTGGTTTTATCGATAAATATAGTTGAGTATCATCTGCATAACAATGAAAGTTTATGGAGTGTTTCCTGATAATATTGCCCAAAGGAAGCATGTATAAGATAAATAAAATTGGTCCAAGCACAGCACCTTGTGGAACTCCGTGGTTAACGTTGGTGGTTATCGAGGCGTCATCGTTTACAAATACAAATTGAGATCGATCTGATAAATAGGATTTAAACCAAATTAGTGCCGTGCCTGAAATGCCAATCGACTGCTCCAGTCTCTGTAATAGGATGTCATGGTCAATGGTGTCGAATGCAGCACTAAGGTCTAACAAGACCAGGACAGAGAGGAGTCCTTTATCTGCTGCCATTAAGAGGTCATTTGTAATTTTCACCAGTGCTGTCTCGGTGCTGTGGTGTTTTCTAAATCCTGATTGAAATTTCTCAAATAAACTATTATGATGTAGAAAGTCGCACAACTGATTTGCGACCACTTTCTCAAGGATCTTGGAGAGGAAGGGAGGTTAGAGATCGGTCTGTAGTTAGCCAACACCTCTGGATCCAGAGTGGGCTTCTTCAGGAGAGGTTTAATAACAGCCACTTTGAAGGAGTGTGGTACGTGGCCTGTTAGCAGAGACACATTGATAATATCTAATAGAGAGCTGCCAATTAAAGGCAAACGTCTTTAAGCAGCCTCGTCGGGATGGGGTCCAAGAGACAGGTAGACGTGTTAGAAGTAGAAACCGTTGAAGATAATTGGTCACGGTTGATGGGAGAAAAGCCATCCAAATATACACCAGGGCATACAGCGGTTTCCAAGGCCATTCCATTTGAGGACAGATTGGCACTGGTTAAGGGCAAGAGAATATTAATCTTGTCCCTAATAGTTAAAATCTTTTCATTAAAGAAGTTCATAAAGTCATTACCACTGAGGTTTATAGGAATACTCGGCTCCACAGAGCTGTGACTCTCTGTCAGCCTGGCTACAGTGCTGAAGAGAAACCTGGGGTTGTTCTTATTTTTCTCTATTACTGATCAGTAATAGGCTGCTCTGGCATTACGGAAGGCCTTCTTATAAGTTTTAAGACTATCTCGCCAAACTAAGCGGGATTCTTCCAGATTAGTTGAACGCCATATGCGTTCAAGCTTTCGTGATGTTTGCTTCAGTTTGCGGGTCTGAGGGTTATACCAGGGAGCAAACCTCCTCTTCCTCACTGTCTTCTTCTTCAGCGGGGCTATCGAGTCCAGTGTCATTCTCAGAGAGCCTGTGGCACTGTCAACAAGATGATCAATATGGGACGGACTAAAGTTAGACCAGGAGTCCTCTGTTATATTGAGACGTGGTATCGAATCAAATGCAGAAGGAATCGCTTTAAATTTAGCTACAGCACTGTCAGTTAGACATCTGGTGTAGAAACTTTTGACTAACGGAGTACACTCCGGTAGTATAAATTCAAAAGTTATGAGGTTGTGGTCTGACAGAAGAGGATTCTGTGGGAAGACGTTCAAATGCTCAATGTCAACGCCATAAGTAAGAACAAGATCAAGCGTGTGGCCAAAACTGTGAGTGGGTTTCTGTACTCTCTGACAGAAGCCAATCGAGTCCAACAAGGAGATGAATGCAGCACTAAGGCAATCATTATCAACATCCACATGGATATTAAAATCTCCTACAATAATAACTTTATCAGTTTTAAGAACCAAACTTGATATAAATTCTGAGAATTCAGATATAAACTCTGAATATGGACCTGGTGGCCGGTACAGAATCACAAATAGAATTGGCTTTGGCTGTAGTGTTTTCCAGGTTGGATGTGAAAGACTAAGAACAAGGCTTTCAAATGAGGTGTAGTGTAATTTTGGTTTAGGATTAATTAATAGGCTCGATTCAAAGATGGCTGCTACTCCACCTCCTCGACCGGTGCCTCGAGGAATGTGAGTATTAATATCACTTGGAGGAGTCCCAGACATGTCCCAGACATGTCTCTCATTCCCAATAAGCTACTTGGGATACAGCATCTGAAATAGAATATCCAAATACCCTCCATAGTGATGAACTATTGTTTCAGTTACTTTATATTGTCCAGTCATCTGTGACTCCTGGAAGAAGAGTGGACTTAGTATGTCATAGTTTTTAGCTACATAGTATAAGTTTCCTCTACAGTCCACTGTGGAGTCAAGACTGCGTTTGCAAGAACAAATAGTGCGTGGAACATATGGTTCCAATAGAGTTTCTCAACAAGTCTCTCTGCCAGCATAAATCACCTCACATCTACAGAAAAATAACACATGCAGTGTAATATTTAGTTATTCTCTTTCAGAGAATTTTAATGAGCTGCAGCCGTTTTCAGGTTTGTATGCTGTCAATTCTTTACAAGTCCCTATCTAGACTTTAAGAAAGGAAAACGGACCAGCTGCAATGCAAATTGAGTAATGTTTAGAGAATGCAGGATGTCGTAGTTTAAAATCCATTAAAAGAGCACAACAGTTTTACAAAGCCCAAACTGAAGTGTAAATTACAAGAACAATCATTGAAGTAACATTAAAACTTGTGGAAAAGAAAGACACACTTTGAGTTATTTCAGGGATGTAGTTGGCAGTACTGCTAGTCTCATTCTGTATTACAATGTAAACATTATTAGCGCTATTATCTGTCGACAAAGTAAATCAATGTTCAAGCTAACAAAGTTGACAGGCTGACAAACCTACTAAATAAAGAGTAGTTAAGACATTTGCTCCTCTGTATTGTATGTAAAGAAATGGCAGGTTAGATATGCAATATGTGAACAGTATAACAACATAGTCTTATTTGCATAACACAAAGAGCACTTTGTGTTGTTGTATTTGTACATTCAAATGTAATTCCTGACATTTCCCAAACAGGTTTTATTAGAGCGTCCATATAGCGGCTCTCTTGGCTGTGAGCTAAATGCAAATATCAGCAAGCTAACATGCTCCCACTGACAACAATAACGTGACGTTCACACTTTTACTTGAAAGGGTGGGGCAAGTAAGATTTTAAAAAACTCTTTACAGAGAAAAAGTCACATGAGGAACTCAGGCTGGAAGGCAACATATAATAGGTATGAACAATCAGGAGACCACAGGTGTATGGCATGAACAATCAGGAGACCACAGGTGCACAGAGCATGACCAATCAAAGAGGCAGAGGGTGTTACAGCTTGTTAGCGTGATAACACTCGCTAATTAGCATTAGCTATGTTAAACGTTGACAAATGAAACGGGGGCACAAACACGTCTTTTCCAAATACCATGGCAATTCATTCAAGAGTTAACAAAACATAACAGTCATAACCTTACATGTCAATAGAGGAAAAGTCAAGTCATTAGGGGACATGAATGTCTGTCCAAAGAAAGCTATGCAATCAATTTAAATGTTGGTGACATTTCAGTAGGGACTAACTATTACGATACGACCATAACTAGAGCTACACTATCAGCTAAAAATAACCTCAATTTCCATTTTCTCGCTTTTTGCACATAGACAAAAAACAGATACAACACAAACTTCATTGGATAGAGTTAGCTACGTTCCCTGGTTGGTCCGGTCTTCATAATGACCATGTGATGTTTGAAAGCTCCCCAAAAAACTAGTGAGCTGTCCTTGAGTTGGGATTATTTTTGTCGAAATCCTATTTCCCAAACAAGAATAAACTTTGATGCTTAAACTGTACGCCAACAGGGACGACAAGTCCTAAAAGTGTAGCCAATGTTCCATAAAAGAATGCTGGTAATTTCGCATTGAGTTGCTAAAATACGCCAAATACGAGTTGAACCGTAGACGCTGTGGTCTTTTCTGTCATGTGACACATGTTATTGTGACAGAAAAAAAAGGGAAAGCTGCGGAGACTAGCCAAAGAAAAAAACTAGCAGACACCACTACATTCCTCTTCAATAACACACTTGATTTAAAGAGACAACTCCCTTCTGCATATGGCTAAAAATATTAACAATCAGAATAATTAAAGGCATATGAAGTTGATGCCCGTTTGTCGAAAACATAGAATAATGCCATTGAATGTGAAAGCAAGCTTTAAGTCTCCATTCAGATCCTCCATTCATACTAATGTCAGATGGAAAACTTCATTTTAGTGTCTCCAGAGGCTAAACATCCGCCCGTGTTGCACTGTGGGAATGTGATGCCTGGGGGCGAAAGCTTTCACAAAGCAGCAGAAAACATTTCATAGCTCTGTGCAAAATAATTAAACAGTTAAAACCATTTTAAGACTGCGACACAAAAGAAAGACGTGTATGAATCCACATTCATCGTGCGAACGTGCTGACAAGGCAATTAATGGCGCCCTACCGCAACATTGTACAGGGAGGAAATTGGAAGATTTTACCTTAAGGCCACAGAGGGGAAGAAATTACTAAAAAGAGGAAAATGGGAGCTGTAAACTCTGCTTGGGGGGGACTTCATGGCTGCTTGTAATATACTTCTGAGAGGGAGAGCAGCAGAGAGAAGAAGGAGGGAGCATGAGAAAAGAGCTGAAGAAAAGGAGACAAGAAGTGAAGACGAACAATGCAAATAGTAAGGACAGTTCCTGATCTATTCATGAGAGGAGAGTTCCAGATGTATAATATGAGGTACCCATGTATCTTTGTCAACCTTGTGAATGACACATTATAATAAATTGGTGTTTGTGCAATCTTAGAAATACGGAGAAAATGTTTGCAGTCTTCATGCAATGATTCGTACAATTATGGAATTACAGAAAAAAAAGAATAATTAAATATCATTGTATTTACAACTATGGCTACAAATATCAACATAAGAATCAAACAGGGCATTCAATAAAGTGCAGATCTCTGCCAGGCATAATAATATGTCGGGAATAATACAAATACACAATTTGATCCAGCGTTTAAGCAAAGTGAAAAGTTGAAAAATGAAAAAGGGGGCACAAACATTGTCAATCAATGCAACCTAGAGAGGTCCTTGAGCATATTCATAAATGTGCACAAAAAACATTAGGCTGATGGGCCATAGTGTGCAACATAAGCTGCGGACAGACACACACACGACCAAATGGAATATCTCCCCTCTGGTTTCTGAGGGAAGAATACAAAAATTTAAAAAATAGCTTCAGCTCTAATAATAAGGCTCTAATATATGAGTGCACACTAATAACTCAAGGTTACGCATATATAAAAGGCTGTAACTAACAACCCAAAGTAGTCATCATATTCTTTGTTTTGTTCAATCAAAGCCTAATGATATTCAGTCCATTGTGACCGAAGACAAAGACAAGAAGATCGATACCAATGACGAGATATCAGAGCTAGTTAACGCTTGTTTGATTAAGATTATTTATTTGAAAATAGTTGACGATTCTTCATGTCAGCTGGACAAATAAGAGGATGCTGTTAAAATATGGAATTTTGAAAAGTGACACATTTCCCAGTGAGTCATAGCTACTGGTCAAGGGTTCTGACTCCTTACCCCTGCTTCCTGCATCCAGTCTCTGGCATGGACCTGAACTCCTTCCCAATAGCCCTGTCTCCTTATTTGTGTTTCCTGCTTCAAAGGTCTGACCTCATTGGTCCATCCTCCTTCACGATGCCTCCTGCCTGGTGGGCCGGCCTCCTGTGTCCGTGGCCCTGCCATGGCCCTGCTGATGCCCCCCTCCTTTCTTCCTCCTTCGGTTTCATGGCTTGTGGAAATCTGGACTGTGGTCCATGCCTATGTCAGGTCCTCCTCTGTTGCTCTCCTGAAGGTTTATTCACTTTTTTTTCTTTTCTTGTGAAAGGGTTTTTTTCTTTTTTGAGGGGAAGTTTTAAGGTCAGGTCAAAGGTCAGGGATGTGGTATTAGTACAGATTGTAAAGCCCTCTGAGGCAAATTTGTCATTTGGGATTTTGAGCTATACAATATAAACTAAATTGAATTGAATTAATAAGAATATTTTACAGTGCACAGTCTTTATAAAAGCAACCAGACAAGCTTGTGCGAAAACATTGTGAGAGTCCAAGATTATGACCCATTTTCAAAAGCTTTTGATGATCTATAATTGAGGATGTTTGCACCAAAAAAATCTACAAGGTGTACAATACTCAGCCCTAATTACAACTCTCCAGCCTTTCTGCACCGCTGACAGACAGTTCTATAATGCTCCCTTGTGCAGCCAGTCTCCACATCAGTTAACATTTCCACACAAGTCAAGTGACTAAGGTGCTCCTCAGACATTTCTAACTGCTTTTCATATCATTTGAATAAACTAGGCGACCTACGGGACCAGCGTGGAGACGGAGGGTACTGCCAAACATCACATTTCACAAGCCCTGGAATTTTTTCATGTTGAAATTGGAATGTAACACACGTGCATGATCACTCTGCATAAACCTGAAATGTTTGAGGCAAAGCAGCAGACTTCCTCGAAGCATTACAGGGACACACAAATAAACTGTGGAGAGACGTGACTGTAAATATTCCAGTTCTGGATGTGGTATGTCAATCTCTTGGTGTTTGCTGTGCAGCTGAGACTGAGACACAATGCTAAATATACAGTTGCTGGAGTCCAATGCAAAAAAACATGAGCTCCTCTGAACCACAACAGAACAAATTCATGCAACGAGATGGAAGTTTACAAGTCGGCAAAAGAAAAAAAACTTGACATTTTAACAATGCGAGAAGACAAAGAAAGCAGTCTTAGAGAGGGATCTCAACACAAATGTCAAAGGTCAGCGACAGATACATGCAAGGGTTCATGTTTCACCTCCCTCCTAGCTCACCCTCTGGGTATGTCCTGTGTGGTTGGCCATTTCACTAAGGTTACCATCACATGAGAAGGCAGTGGTGGGGGCCCCTAACCACACTGAAAGTCATAATCATCCTGTGCCACAAGATGTCGTCATGGCTGCTATTACACGGCAGAATGAGTGCAGGTGGGTAGCCAGATTACCACTTTCATTAGATAAGGCCAGGCTGTATGGCAGCGGGGCCCCAGCTGGTTGCGTTTTACATGTGACTCTCCGTGAATGGAAACGTTTTTTTTTCCAGCTACTATCGCTGCTTGACTCTAGACGTCTAGACCTCTCCAGTCGTGCTTGCTGGAGAATTATAATCTTTACCATTTGCCTCTGTAAACCTGTGCGCAGGAAGGCAGCTGGATGTATTCACCTCCCACAACATGTTATTGGCTTTAAGTGTACAGAGCTGTTTCCAGTCAAAATGTCGGAACGTTTTTATTACAAGAAAAACGGATAAAAAAAGATGCCGAGCTTACGACATAATAATGCAGATGAGTCAAAAGTCTGAATCAATGCTTCATTATTTCTGCCGACGAGCAAACAACTTTTAAAATGTCTGTTTTGGGAATGGAGTGCGGACTGATTACTGCAAGGCTCTGCTAACATTGTGTGTGCTCAACCAGCACTCAAAATAGTACTGCAGCAACGTTATTGTTTATACCATAGATACACATTTGATGAACCACAGACAATACAGTACAATTTGACCCATACTTTTGTCTGGGGACAGTACAAACACGAGGTAGAGCTGTGGGTACTTAGAGACAAGTTTATTTCCCCCATATCTGAGTATCTGATTCTTAGCTTATTTCCACCGGATCTGATTCTAAGTCAGTGACGACAGCAGGAGAATCTCAACGCTGATTGGGTTTGAACTCACTTCAAATCTCTATAAAATAAAGAGACGCTGCAGATTCATGTGATGTCACCAGACCCAACCCCCTTTGATGTTTTCTCATCGTCATTTGATACCTTGTTATGGAGAAATAACGCTTATAGTCAGAGGGGTAAATCAATTAATAGTTTTTTCAATTAAAGACGAACAGAACAACTTCTAAATCCAGAGTGTTGCTTTTGGAAAAAGAAAAGAAACGATCCTCTGCAGAGATGTCGGCGCATGTTTTGAGTGCCTTGTGAAAAATGCTTTATTAGTTTTTAAAGAACAGGGCAGTGGGTCCGAGAGAAAGAGAGATTTTCAGCTCTGGTTTTCAGTTTTTGCTCATAACTTTGGAATGTGGATTCATGAGACCTGCAAAGCGAACAGAGAGATAGCGTTCGGCTTTTTGGTAGCAATTAGGTCAGAGCTTATTGGTCAGCCCGGAGAGCGATGCTCAGCAAAGCCTCTCGAAGGGTCAGGACAGACGACTCTGACAGTTATGAGCGCAACACCCAACAATTACCAGTTTAACTTCACTTTCGCTGACACACTATTACTGCGGGCTATTTAGAAAGGACTGTAATTAAACCAGAGTCACTCTGGGGTATTGGCTATAAGTGTACAGAGCTGTTTCCAGTCAAAACATCGGTAAGATTTATTACTTTCGGATAACAATTGTATACAGTTTTCTGAACGTCTGAAAGAAAAACCTGAATGATGTCATCAGGGTCATCTTGGCCTGTGTTGCAAACTGGGGATCTGGTTTACCGGGCTGGAAAAGTCCCTATTAAGTTGTAGCATGGCAAACGCAGCATCCAGCAGATTTTGAATTTGACCTATACTAACCTTTTTCCTTTTGTAAATTTAGTTTTTATGTGTTTCAATCTCTCCGTCACAACCAATATGAAATGGAAAGCACAATTCGACAATGCATTGTAAAGTTAATGAGACGCATGATACATGCAGTACATGTTTGGGCTTCAACAGTAAAATAAGTTAACTTAAATCCATCACTGATAACAGCCTGTGAGAGAAAACCTTCTTGATAAATAGTGCGGTGATACCACTTCCTGTTGTACACCAGGTGCTATATATTGTCAGGGAGTCTCTTTCAATCAACCTCGGTTTGGAGGTACAATCCCCGCCCTAGTCGATTTGTCCTTGAACAAGACCCTATGAGACGTCATAAATCCTATCTGCCCAATGGATCATCGAGGTCTGGATCGTGGAATATTCCGACTACCAACTATGCCATGGCCCTGTTGAGACTCCGCCCACTCCTCCTCGCTACCTCCATCTGCCTGATGGATCGTGGAGGTCTCCATCATGGAATATGCCTACTACCAACTCTTCATACACTCTGTCATATTCATTGATTGTGTTTTAATTTGTGTATAATGATTCCCTCTGTACACATTACACCTATTACACCTGTCCATCTTGGAGAGGGATCCTCCTCTGTTGCTCTCCTGAAGGTCTCTTCCCTTTTTTTCCCGGTAAAGGGTTGTTTGGGAGTTTGTCCTGATCCGATGCGAAGTTTTGGGACAGGGATGTCTATGTGTACAGATTGTAAAGCACTCTGAGCCAAATTTGTAATTTGTGAAAATGGGCTATACAAATAAACTGAATTGAATTGAACTTAACCCTGCATTGCTCCCTGTAGCTTTGTCTACGGTGTATGAATGTAGAATTATTGTAAGTCGCTTTGGATGAAAGCGTTAGCTAAATGAAATGTTATGTAAAGAATTGTGACTTCTTACACAACGGTCCTGCCTGAAACAGCCATACCACGCTGTATGTACAGTAACAGACTCCCTCTGAAAGATTAAAAAACCCATTGCCAAAACAGAAGAAGGCAGTAATGTTGCGTATTCCAAGTATGAAGAGGTTTTCTGAGACTCAAGATGGAATGTATGATTTACATTCCATATCAATAAAGTTTACAAGTTATCAGCGAACACGTCTTTTGGGCAGACGGTAAATGGAAATGAAAAACAGCAGAAGTTGATAAAAGGTCGACAAAAGCCTGAAAGAAGATGTGCTTGATGGATGGAGTCAGAAGAGTTTACCTCCACATGGTTGGGCAGGGTGTTGACAAATTTAAACCCCGGGATTCTCTTGTCGCTGCACACCACGCCCACGTCTTCACTGTGTTTGCAGTCCGAAATGCCGATTCCATTAGAAAGACACAGCGCCAAAGTCTTTTCTTTGCCCTTGCAGTGGAGATTGTCGAACCAGATGGGTCCTGAAGAGACAAGAGACATTCCTCAGTGCTTTCATGGAGAGGAATTTTATATCTTTGGAAGTGGAAACGATGGAGGAATGGATTTCTCTTGAAGGCAAACCTGGTTTCTCCAAAGGTGGTAAGGCCATTAACCATGAAGCAGTTTACAATGCATCGTAAAAATTTGTCATGAATTGAAAGATGATCCACTTTCCGCCAATATACTACATGTTCAGCCAGTATTGGCCTTATTTGAAAAATGTAATCCATTTTTTATTGTGAGTAATATGATATTTGTACCTGTCATATTGCAGGACACCCCCCTTCAAATAGGGAATCTTTTGTCAGTGGTTATGCATCTAACTACAAGGCCAGTGTTAAGGCGGGAGAAAAGGAGAAAGTTAAGTCAATATGGATTTATTTCGTCGATTACATAAGATACAACTCAGACATACGACTTTCACCCAGGAAACTGGTGTTCATTTCCCATGTGAAACCAAAAGTCAACATTGGCTTATTTAAAGTACATACATTACATAATTTGACTTTGAATTTGTTTACGCAACGTAGCCCACTTAACTATACGTAACAAACTACAATCTTTTCATAAAGCTAACCAAGTAGTTGTGTTGCCAAAACCAAAACCACTTTGCAGTGAGTTGTATTTTGAAAGAGGGGAAATTGACACAAACAAAATTGTGGGTACGCGTCATAGTTCGCGGATTGTGGAGCGAGAACATGTTGCATACTGAAAGTTTCCACCCTGATGGAAATTGACTCAACAGTGTTTTCCTTTACCTACCTTGTCCTTTCCCATATTTTGAGGATGGGGACCATGAGACGGCCTCTAGGTAGCCCAGCTCCCTGCACACCACCTGAGCGGCGTGGATTGTGAAGTCGTCGTCACAGACAGTGCCCCATTCGGCGTTGTAGAAAACCTCCACCCGACCCTCGTTGTGTCTCCTCTTATCTCCTGCCAATCGCAGCTGTATCCTGGGCGTGTCCGGCGTCAGCTGAGGGGCGGTGTAATGCTCCTGCTCGGGGTCAGGAAAGCCCGGCGGGTAGCCTAGGTGTTCGTACTGGGCGAAAGCCAGCTCCAATAGCACCAACAGAATGACGGGCTGAAACTGGATGGTCACCATTTTCTCTGGAACCAATGAAAAGACGAAAACAAATTCAGATGGTTCTTCAAACAACAGTTTATTTGAGGGGAATCACAATGAAGAATAAATATGGGACATTTTACATTCTAAGAACCCCTAATAATGTCATCAGGGTAATCTCAATTTGAGCTGGCAGACTACTAATGTGTAACAGGAAGCCTGTGTTTCAAACTGAAGACATTGAGTTTAGGAGTGGGCGTTTTCGAGGCAGAGACTAAATTCATGAACGTGCAATTTTAAACTGGGGAAACAGCTCGCCATGTTGTTGTTCCACTTGGAATATTAAAGCTGGATTTATCAATATTGTCATACTGTCAACAGATTAAATGTCTATGTATGACTTTGCTGATCCCGTTTTAGCATCTTTCAGCTCATTGCTTTGAATTTAGAGCCTGTAAATGTATGTTTTTGGTTCCCTCTCCCTGACCCCATGGACATCATTTCCCTACAGCTGTTTTTAATGAAAAGGCTCCGATAAACCTACTGTATGCTTCTTGCCTTGTGCCAAACAGCAGACAGAGTTAGCAACCAGCATTTAGATTCTCAAAAGCATGATATTTCATTGGTGGAGACCACAGAGCTAAAAGGACATGAACTGAAACAACTCCAAGTTGCTTATGTGGCATGGGTAAAAAAAAAAAAATTCTGGATTGATTCCTATTTGAAATTGGGATGGTTGGTTGTGTAAAAATCAAGTATTTTAGCTAGTGTTGGACAATGTTGCGAGTTTAGCTTCGGTCACAGCCACCAAGTGGTCAGAAAAATCAGTTTATTGCAGATTTAAAATAATGATTTACTTTTATTGTTTTTTAATATGAATTCAATTCAATTCAATTCAGTTTATTTGTATAGCCCAATTTCACAAATTACAAATTTGTCTCGGAGTGCTTTACAATCTGTACACATAGACATCCCTGCCCCAATACATGTGATCACTTATTTGACAGGCTATTACGGGCACAGTTTAAAAGTGTTCGGCATTCTTTTTTAAATACTTTTAAAAAACTGCACATTATGAAAATAATAAAGTTATTACGTCCTATGCAGCACAGGATTATGATTATGATAGAGGACACTTTCCTCTTTACAACAGCAAATAAAATAAAAAAAGTTAGAACTTGCTCTGTCTTGAATTATTATTGTGATGGAATCTATTGTGATCTGACCAGAGATGGAATAAAGATTTCCGTAGATGGAATAAAATGTCTAAATATGAATGCTTGTGAAACAGTTGCACAACTATTGAAATGAATGTGTGTCCGTTAGTTTTCTTTGCAATAAGTTCAGAAAATGAGTCCAAGAATAGCTGAACTCATGATGTAATGCCAAAATCCCATAGAAAAACACTTGATTTATGGCTATAGGCCCCTATGTCTCAGAGAAAATCACAATTCAAAGCCCGACTGATACAACTGCAAGCTTATGGTCGGACAAAACGTGACACGGAACACAACAGAAATCCTCCACAGACTCATCACCAGTTGTGTTTCCACGACCAATTAAATCTGTTGTGTCACAAGCTCCAAATCGTGAGAGTTTTGTGCATCAACATCTGGCAAGGTGACAGATGATCCTTCAACTGCAGCGTTTCTACTTTCCTCATAGTAACGTGGCAGTGAGAGACAAGCTAGAAACGGCACCAACACACACAAACACACACACACACACACACACGCACACACACACACACACTACAGGATGTACAGATGTAACTGAGCCCACAGCCTCTGAGTCTGCAAACAACGATAGTGTCATTGGAGAAAATATGGGCAGTAATCATATAAACTGATAAAGAATTCAGGTGATGCTTTCTGGAATAAAACTTCCTTTCCAGAAAAGCTAATTTCTGGTTGTAATGTATGGTCCCTCTCATGTTTTTTCTTGGTGTGAAAGAGTCGACAAGAAGAAAGGACGAGGATTGGACCAAACTGCAGCCACTTAGCAACATCTAATGAAAACAGATCAGGATGTTCTGGCTCCTCTGTTCACAACACAAGCTCAACAGCTTCCCTGATCCAGAGACCTGGAAATCTGAACCCTCTGCTGCCTTTCTCTGAATAAACACTGACCAGATGTTTTTGGTGGGAAAAGAAATTATGCTCATGAGGATATTTGGAAACAAAATGCTATATAAAATTGTGTTAATGTAATTTTAGCTTTGTGGAAGTCAGAAATTTGAGTCACAACTCCTGCTGCAGTAGTACAAAAGATCAAAATGTCAGTTTATAACAATATCCACTGCTCTTCTTGTACATCATCTGAAGCACTCTTAAAAGAGCTGTACATAGACACAGGGAGCAGAGCTGAGATCTTAAGACCAACAATACCTTTTTGTTTGAACCAATCCAAAACAAACAAACAAACTGTTTCATATGATAATAGATTATATCAGTGGCGGGCCGTCAGGGCCAGCAAGGCCTTCTCTGCTGGCCTAAACATCATCAGAATATATATTTTTTTCTAAATATATTTTCCCACAAATATGTATTCAATTATTTCCCAGAGTAAGAGTTATTCTCTTAATTTCATAGCGTTCGTCTTGGTTGCGCTGCTGCCAGCGCCAGGTTGAGATTTGGAGGGCTGGTCTTTATGTTAGATCTTTTATCCAATCATATTCAGCCATCGTGTGTTGCCAGGGGGCTAAAATCTGCCCTTAGGCCTTCAGAATCAACATTGCGGGCGCTGGTAGCTTCAAGTGAATGGGAATGACAATGTTGTGTCAACCAATCAGCTTTAGAGTTGGCTCCTCTCCCCGGAATCGGCACAGGAGCAGCGAGCAGGCGGAGTGCTGCACGTCTTTTGATTGGATTACCAATATTGAGAGGTGGGGCCTATGGGCAGGTAAATGCAGAACCTCAGAACTAGGAAACTGAATTTGATAGACTGTACAACAGAGTCATTGAAGTCTTCTTGAGGAAAGAAAGAAGGATGGATTTTGTGTTCAAATAATCAGTCTTTGGTGAGTAGGCATACAATGCATTCTATTTTTTATTCAATGTGTATGTATGTTTGGCACAAAATAAAATGGCAAATAGCCTATGTTGCAAATTATTTGTTTTCTTTCTTTTATTTTCAGTGAATAGTTATGTGTCTTTATCATCATGGTGAAGCTGCTTTGGGTGTGACAATGCCCTGTTTAGTGAACAAACTAGTGCAAGTGACTTTTTTTTCTTCTTTTTCTCCGTCCCGATGCGCGCATTCTGCAGCGCGCGAGACGGAGAACCGAGAGAAATGACATGCTGTTGTGTAGATACGATCAATATCAGACGGCTGTTTAGTTTAATAAATGAACAAAGACGTGCTATTGAGAAAATGAAGGGGGCGGGCCAATTTTTTTTTATGTCATGCGATCTACCAATACTACGCCGCGATCGACGTATTGAGCAGCCCTGGTCGAGAGCCATGGCATCATAATGATAGTAATAAGAGGTGGATTAATTCAGGTGGGACTGTGTAGGACCTCACTGAAGGCCCAGGCCCCAGGCCCACGGCCCGCCACTGGATTATATCATAGGTGCATGGAGATAAATTGTTGTCATGTAGATTTGCATTGTCGCATAATATGTTGATTACTTTTTTTTTAATAATCGATTCAGCGTTTAGTCAATTCAATTAAATAAAACATGTCAAAGTTCCAGAGACCAACAACTGAAACCCCAAATGGATTCAATTCGTCATCCGAAACAGAAAACAAGCAACACATCGCCCTTAAAAACACTGAAAGCAAATCGTTGGTGTTTTTGATTGATGAATAACTGAAACAGTTAATATCTAAACTGCTTATAATGAATCTTCCGACAATCGACTAATTGGTTAATTGACAAAAAAAGTACTCTAGTGAAGTGATATAATGTAATGCACTGAACTACCGACATATTTCAATGATGTAGAAACGGAAATAAAAATATTCCTATGATTCTAGCTCAGATCTATCTACTTTAGACAGAAGTGTAACGCATGCTCTATAAGCACTAGAAGTGCTCCAGCTTGGCAACTGGCCACCAGACATTGTCAACAACAAAGGCTTTGAGGCTGTGTTCAGGTACCTCTCACATGTGTGCACGTCTCGTTGAACTTACTGTCCGTGTCTCTCCTCGGGCTGTGTTCCGCAGGCTGCACGGCAGAAACCCTTAAAGTCAACAGCTTCTTCTTTCCCTCTTCGCTCTAAACTTTCTCCCGCTAGAGCTGCAGCTGCGGACCGGAGCAGCGGTGGCCCCGCCCATTGGCCCCGCCTATTGACGCCCACCTTTAAAACGATGACCTCACCGCAGATGGCACCGGGACGTGGAAACAAGCGGATCCGAACACCTGAAACACAGCTCTCTCTGATGGCGTTACTGGACTGCCCGTGCTGCCTTCAAAGGCCGTCGGAAACATTGTTAACAACGCCGAGGTGATAGTTAAACAACCGTGAATAAATGGGGTAATGGGGGAGCATCTAATTTAATAGAAAAGTACCACACCGAATGGGATCCCAGTCGTAAATTATATTCAATTCAATTCAATTCAGTTTATTTGTACAGCCCAATTTCACAAATTACAAATTTGTCTCGGAGTGCTTTACAATCTGTACACATAGACATCCCTGCCCCAAAACCTCGCATCGGATCAGGAAAAACTCCCAAATAACCCTTCAGGGAGAAAAAAAGGGAAGAAACCTTCAGGAGAGCAACAGAGGAGGATCCCTCTCTAGGATGGACAGGTGCAATAGATGTAATGTGTACAGATTCTAACTCTAAATCTGTCCTTCTGTACTACAGAAGGACAGATTTAGAGTTAAAATACATTCAATGAATATGACAGAGTGTATGAATAGTTCATAGCAGGCATATTCCACGATGGAGACCTCCACGCAGGGCCAGAGTGGGGCCACTTTTCAGCCCGGGAATTTCAGGCTCAAGACCAGCCCACTTTTTTCATGGTAGTGGAAATTGGATAAATGAAGCAACAGTTCAGCTCTTACTATCCTGTAGTTCTTTTATTAATACCATGGTCCAACAAATAATGTAAAGGTTAAATACAACAATAATAATCCACTTAAAATGAGAAGTTAACAAAAAAGGCAGAAGGGCGTAGCAGGGGTGTCAGACTCAGATTAGGCAGTAGGCCAGATTTGTTGGAGTGAGACCTCATGGGGGCCGTCATGGTCATTGTCATGGTCATTATCATTTTTCTGCATGAGTATTATATAGTGGTGATTTACTCCTTTACTACACCCACTTCTGAGCAAACAATGCATATTGGTTCATCAAGTATTGTCATATACTGCTCTTTCTTAGAATATATAACTTTAAATCATATTGTTTTCTCTGTTATCCTCTCTACCTGTCCCTGTCGTCATGGCCTCCTCATTGCAAATGTCGGGCTCATCATTTTCAGCAGGAGACTCTTATCTGCTGCTCTGAAGCTACAAAGAAAAATTAAGAGTGATATTACTGCATACTTCAATATCAATAGTATATATCAATATTTGCGTAATATTTGCAAAGTCTATGGATCGCCATATTTTGGGTGATATAAAAAGGCTAATATTTTAATTCAATTTAATATTTTGCTTGGGAATAGGTTGACAACGCTACAATGATATGAATCAAGGCTACAACGTTAGCCGAATCGTTATGTTGCTAATCATTAGGCCTTTGTCTCTCTTTACCAGTTGCCACTAGGTGTTTGTCCTCTTGAAAATAAATCTGTAAGCTTAGCACATTTGGCAGCATCCTCCTCCAATGCCTTTCTTTTTTTCAACCTGGCTTTTCCAGCCCCTCCTGCCCTCTTCCTCCCGTCCATCCTCCCTGACGCGTATCGTTGCGGTCGGGCCGGCCCAGCTATCAGTAGCTGAGAAAACTTTTTGGAAAAGACGGATAAGGACCGAACCAACTCTATTAGGAAGTTCTCCTCTCCCAAATTGAGTTGGTTGGTTCCATAATGGACTGAACCAACTCTATTATTTGGGAGGGGTGAACTTCCTCGCATGGTAACCCATGCAGAGGCTGCGGTGTCAGAATGCAGAACGTGTGTAGCCCACTTTAAGAGAAGATGGAATCACGTGACAAATGTCAACAAATACAATTCTCGACCGGCCCAGAAGTGAAGCGGCCCACCGGGAACTCTCCCGATTCTCCCGATTACCCACCCCGGGCCTGCCTCCACGATCCATCAGGCAGATGGCGTTGGGGAGGAGGAGTGGGCGGAGTCTCAACAGTGGGCGGAGTCTCAACAGGACAGTGGTGTAGTCCGTAGCAGGAATTCCACGACCCAGACCTCGATGATCCATCAGGCAGATAGGATCTATGTCGTCTCATAGGGTCCGATGACCCCATGAGACGTGAAGCCAAAAGGACTCCGGGGAGAAAGCAGAGTTAGTAATGTGTGATGGAGAGATGAAAATGCATCACTAAATATGTAGGTATTATTTCTGTTATCTGTTGCTATTCAGTACAGCTGTATGAGCTGTAAAGCCAAACTGTATGCTAGATGAAATATATTATAATCTTATTATTTCAGAGGGACCATGTACAGTTCAAACAAATGTCACCATTTGATGCACTGCACCAGATTGTACTTGGCAGATGGATGAGAAATAGATGACGCGGGCTTGCAGGTGTATGGTCTTCCGACTAAACTTCATTTATTTGACAGCTATACTGTAACGACTTTGCGGGGAGTCACGGGAAGTAGGACCCAATCGCAGACAGTAGAGACGAGGTAGTCAGACTTCAGGAACAAAAGATCTTTACTTGCCAACATTTAGAGACGAACCGACACAAACAAGAGGTCGACACAGAACTATATACACAGGAGAATGAGGCACAGGTGGAAACAATGAGGGCGGGGTCTGCAATCACACAGGAGGGCGGCACACAAGGAGGGAGGAGTCTGAAACGAGAGACAAGGTGAGTGACAGACAACACAACAGAAACAGACAGTGAACACAGAACTACCCAGAGGGTCTGGGTGTAACATATATGTTTCCCCACTCAACTTCTTGAAACTGTTAGAGAGGTCAAATGATTACTTTCCATTATCTTTTTTCGTAAAGTCTTCAGTTCATTTGTTCTTCTTCTTTAAACAAATAATGTATTCTTTTATTTGGAAATATTGACAGGTACATAACACAGTAAACATTAACTGATATTTCCATTGTTTATTATCTTTTTGTTGAAATATCATATAACAACACACTCCCCCACCCCTCCCACTGTATACACTAGAGTACAGGACATTAAATACATACAAAGTGGTCACCTCATTTACACACACACACACACACACACACAACATCTGTATGTAGACACAAAACAAACAAAGAGGTCACCTCATTTCGCCGAGCCAGACGTATACAAACACACCCATCTGGAACATCTGTATGTAGACACACCTGCACAGTCAATACCCAGTATCACACAAGTACAATATATCCAGAAATTAAATGACAATATGAGTTGTTCTTCTTCTTTGAGTACAGCCAACTTATTATACCACATAACTTGGGGAATAGACACAACTGAACATCAGAAATAGGATATTGTAAATCGACAACTGGCACATCTCCGGTTCCAGATTTATTTCCCAGGGACGTGGACACATTTTTTCTTCATTAGTCAGTATTTAAGAATAACACTTACTCTCTCTGTCATCAATTCCCCCCAAATGTGTTTGGATATCTGTCGGGCATTTATTTGAGTTCTTGTGAGAATTTCGCCTCGACATGCGCTCATGTCTTCAGCTCTCATGTCTTCTCACGACACAATGTGTTTCAGGTGTTTCGTAACAACCAATTACTTGCTCACTTCAAGTTACAGTGATTAATAGAAAAATCATTTTGCCAATGGGTGCCCTTTTTTTTTGGTTTGAGCACCTGCCCCCCAAAATGTCTGTGCACAAGCATCCCATGTCCAAAGGAAATAGTGGCAGGTAACCAAAATAAAGTTCTATCAGGTTGCCAAAAGTATAACTCCAAATTATTCTAATATTGCACCAAAGCAGCTTGTTTCTGCTGTAGCATATTAGTCTAGTTTGATGAGGTCCAGCTGGACAAGTTTCAGGCCTGAAATTAAACAAAAGAACAAATAATATTGCAATGATTTGATTATCGGTTACATTTAGCTTTTATCAATCTACAATAGGACTGTACAATAGGGGACATACAAAGAAGTAGGAGTATGATTTTACTTTAAACTGTTAGCAATAAAACGCTGACATTGCTGTGTTGGATTTCCAAGCGTAATTAGGAAATTATATTTATATTTATTAGTATGTTTAGGTTATTATTATACATATTGTGCAATACATTAATAGATATAACAAATGTGTCTCCACTCCAATTACGTCACATCGCTGTAGGTATTCTATACAACATTTTAGCTCCCTTGTTTGACCTTAAGTATATTTCCGAAAAGTAATTATTACACATTACTTTGACCTGCCACTTGTAGGATACTTTTTTTTGCTCCGTCATGTGATTTAAGGCACATCACAAGAGTGCAGCATACATCCTGTAAGTGTTGAAAAGCTTCACTGGACTAGACTAGTATAGTCTGCTGCCACCTTGTGGGACATTTCTTTCTCCCAGTTAACGTGGCAAACCTTCTAGCTCACAAGTAAAACAAATGTCAGCTAATGTTACACTTCATGTATAATCCTATGTGTTCACGTCATATACTATATGTATTGTGTTCTGTTCCATCAGCAGGGCCGTGGCAGGAGGCCGGCCCACCAGGCAGGAGGCAGCCAGGTCCAATGGACCCTATGAGACGTGCAGTCACAAAGACTCCGGGGAGGAAGCAGTTAGTTATGTGCGATGGAGAGATGTAAATTCATCCATAAGTAGAGAGAGAGAAGAGGAGATAGGTGCTCAGTGTATCCTAAAACGTCCCCAGCAGCCTATAAGCCTTTAGCAGCATCTCTAGGGGCTGGACCAGGTGAACCTGATTCAGCCCTAACTATAAGCTCTGTCAAAGAGGAAAGTCTTAAGTCTACTCTTAAATGAGGTGACTGTGTCTGCCTCCAGGACTGAAGGTGGAAGCTGGTTCCATAAAAGAGGAGCTTGATAACTGAAGGCTCTGGCTCCCATCTATGATTTTTTGGGGCGTTTCTTGCGGTGTTTGTAGCATCTGCTGATCACTATGTGCTCCTCCACTTTCACTTCCAGCCAAGATGACACATGGAGCAGTGACTCCATCATGATCAGTGGTGCATAAACTCACTTCATCTTTTCCCTCTTTACACAGCTGAATTGTCACCTGGCCCCTGAGTTGCTGCTTTGACTGTCAAGGTGTGAACGTGTGAGACACATAACAATCACATCTTTGCCACTGTCACCTCACAGCAAAAGGGGCCCGGGTCCAATCCCCAATCCTGGGTTGGTCCTTCAGTGTGGAGTTGGCAGCGTGGGTGACACATTTGATGTGTTTGGGCGGTTTCACTCATAGTTATATGTTGAGCCCTGTTTTGTAAACATACACTGCAGAAGACTACCCTCGGGGGAGTTTCTCTACTTCTGTATTTTGTGGTTTTGACCATCAACGTACTTCAGCTATGATTTGGTCTTAAGGTCAACTGTTACAGCAACCTCTGGAAAGCCTCTCTGTGTTTGACTCTGAGACCAATAACAATGTATCTATACGAAAACAAATAGCATGTATAATTCGGGATTCATTTAGTTTGAATCTGGTATTTTTTCAGTTACAGATTTGAGCTTTACTGATATTATTAGTATTACACTATTATACTGGTATAATTAGATTCCAGTGGTGTCTGCATATGTATACAATAATAGTGTGCAGTATTTGTCACGTGATTGATTGCAACCAACTAAATATCCCTCCACTCAGTCCTCCCAGAACAATGTTGAAACATAGTTTTAATACAGATGTTACCATACTTCTAAGACTGTGTCCCAAACTAAATTCCCATTACCACTTCCAACTAGTAACATCTTTTCATTGTAGCACTGAACTGCCGCCTCCAACTCCTCTTGATAGTGCTGCAACGTTGTCATTTTCCTCTCCATCTGTCCTTTGGATGTTGTGACCAAATGCGGGGCTACTTGTGGTCCAGTCTTAAAAAGTAGGATGGGAGACAGAGCCTTCAGATATCACGCTCCTCTTTTATGGAACCAGCATCCACCTTGAGTCCTGGAGGCAGACACAGTCACCTCATTTAAGAGTAGACTGAAGACTTTCCTCTTTGATAGTCCTATAGTTAGGGCTGAATCAGGTTCACCTGGTCCAGCCCCTAGATATGCTGCGAAAGGCTTATAGGGGACATTTCAGGATACACTGAGGATCTCTCTCCTCTTCTCTCTCTCCTTATGGATGCAGTTACATCTCTCCATCCCACATTATTAACTCCATATCTCATAAGGTCCATTGGAGCTGGCTGTATCTGATGCCTCCTGTCTTCCTGGGACAGATTGTAAAGCCCACTGAGGCAAATACGTAATTTGTGATACTGGGCTGTATAAAATAAACTCGACGTCTCACTTATTCTGCTTGAATAAACGACTGAGCAGTATTCCATTTTTAACATCCTTTCATGACATTTGTTGGGGTTTTAATTTCAGTTGGAGTGAAATTGTTAGGAGTTTTTTCAAACCACTAGATCAGATCTCGCTTATCACAAGTTTGGGAATGACATTGCTAATAGAAGCCCCAAAATACTATATGCTTATATCTTTTAAGATGCCAAAAAATAAGTGGACAGACATTCAAAGCTTTATTCAAAAAGCTCAATAGAAACCTGGACATTTGTTACAATGTCATACTTCAATATTGATCTTAAATAAAGGAATAATAATAACAAAAAGTGAACTCCGGCAAACAGTTGTCATTATGTAAACTTAAATAGCAACATTTGATCATCGACGTTAGGTCAGCCTTTATAATACAACACCAGCTTTAAATGTATTTTATGGTTGTTGATTTTTTAGATATATTCTTCACCTTAGGAACATATCTGTGGTCAAATGTTCTAAGGTTGTCTTAGCTAAAATTCTAAATAGAATTTCAAAGAAATATTTACACCCAAAACGACCTGCATAATTCTCACAGTGTTCAAATAGCTATTAGTACATGCAAAGCAGATATTTTGGATTGTTAAAGGGAATGATCTGTGATGGTCAAACTGTTTGGACAGGGTTTGCGGAGAGCATTTCTTTTTTAAATTCACTTCATTCATGTTCTTCTTGATGCAGCGGCTGCAGGAGAGAGTAAGAAATGGATTATGAAATACTCTATTTAAAATCAAATAACCTTTTTTTAATAGGCATATTCTCACCGCGTAAACCAGGTCCTCGGGCCCGGACTCTGGTCGCTGCCACTCGTGGTTGGACAAAATCTTCAGGACAACCAGACCAAAGGCCACAATCAAAACTCCCAATACATTTGCCAACACAGCCTCGAGTGGAAGGGCAGCATACACACTGCCTCTGATGTTGGAAAAATACATTCCAGAGGGGTTATGTCAATATCTCCAAGTAAAATGTGTATTTAAAAAAAAGTCACTCAGCAATATGGCACTCACAGAACAAAGAACAGTTTCTCATTGATTCCCGAGATGCAGGCAGCGATGCTGAGCCACAGGATGCTGCCGCCCATCCACACGTGGACAGGTTTGAGGAGAGCGCGCAGAGACGCGGGGGAGCAGGGCAGCAGGAAGCCGGCCAAACCCACCACCCACTGGATGGACCGATGAAAAGACACGGACATCACGGACAGTGAGGCAGCACGAGACGGAATGAAAAGCCACGCCCACCTGGACTAATGCTGTGTTCAGACCAAATATACTCGCGTCACTCGCTTCATTCGCACCTTAGAGGGGGCGTGGCTTATCTCTGTGGCTTCACTCCGCAGAAACCGTTATAATTTCCGGCGTCCACCATGGAAGAACTAACCACAATGTATAAAGCAAAACTAGTGGTTCGCTCTTCCATTTTTCGCCAAAGTTGAAATATTTCACCTTGAGGCAAATTGTTCACGCTGCGCAATTGCCGCCAAATGCAACCACTCTGTACGTTGACTTTGCATGGGATCTACTCGTGCGAAAAATGTACAACGCTTTTGGTGTGAACGCAGCATGGCACAATTATTTTGTTTCCTGCATCATAAGCCTATACCTGTATGGCAAAAAGTGCCGTAGCAGCAAATCCAATCCAGCTGTGCAAAGAGTAGAGGTTCGGAGTGTTTCCAACGTTGTGGTAGTCGAACACGGCGCAAAGACCCACGATGGACAGCACCAAGGCCAGGAGCATCACGGTGGCATGCAGCAGCTTCCAGGGGAGCTTATTGTGACCCCAGGATAGGGGGATGCGGTACAACACGGCTCCTGCAGGGAGGAGGCGACGACAAGAAAAGATACCAAATTCAATTTGTGCGCTGCATTTAATGTCATCTGGGTTTATAGAGGCATTTTTGGTTCATATGCTTGTTGTGCCTGATGGCACATCTTTCAAGACTGCATTACAATATGGAGGCTTTGAAAGACATGAGCATTGTTGCCTTAAGGGAAATGTAGGATCTGGCGTTTTTAAGGGAAATAACTCATATGCTGAATGAGTACTGAAAGTTGATGTGTTATTGTGAAAGGCCTCTATAGTGTGTATTGTACAACTTGTAAAGCATTATTAGTAGTATTCTGCCATTCAGAACCCAAACAGAAACAAACAGCAGCCATCTTTAGAATACAATGTACCTTGGTGGAGTTATACTGTGGTTCCTTATTGAAAGGAGTCTTTTCGAAAAGAAAAAAAAGCTCTATCTATACATTTGACTGTTAGATAAACAACAATTTGGACACTCTGGTTTCTGCCGACTGGCCAATCCTATTATCATTTAATTTCTGTATATATTGTACTTGTGTGATGTAATGACAGGGTATTTACTCTGTAGTGATGCAGGTGTGTCTACATACAGATGTAACAGATATGTGTGATCTCTGTTTATTTATTTGTATGTATTTATTTTCCTATACTCTACGTGGGTGTACCAGTGGGAGGGGTGGGTGGGTTTTTGTTGTTTGTTTGTATATGTTAACAAAAAGATGGAAAACGATAGAAATATCAGTTAAAGTACATGTCTACTGCGTCATGTACCTGTCAATATTTCGAAAGAGAAAAATACATTAAAAAAAGAACAACAAAAGAAAAGCTGGGACTTCAATCACTGTGGACGTGAGCCCATATTTATGCTATTGAAGTGCTGCATTTAATATACGGTAGGTCTCTATGATACCTGTAATGTGTGATTATCTGTGATTATTATGTGATTATCATGCAGATGCATGTGGCCTGAATGTCACACAAGGAAAAGTAGAAGTGAGAAAATGAAATGGAACCGTTTTATCAACAAGAGAAATGTAAAGAAAAAAAGAAGAGAAAAAAAAGCACCCACCGTTGCCATACAGCACAATCAGGCCTGTCACCATCAGCACCGGATGCCAATTGAACTGCAGCGACGACCCGTCCCAGGCAAAACCGCCCCGCCACCGGCTGTTCCACAAACACACGCACACCATGCAGGCCAGACTGAGGCCCAGGCACAGCAGGTAGCACACGTAGAAGCTCACGATGGACGGCATTCTGCAGAGGTGTGGCGGCTAAACCAATGGGAAGAGCTCAACATCAGAACAGATTGTGGGTGGCAGGATGATGAAGGACGGTCACACAGTCGATGTGTGTCGTTTCAGGAAAACAAAACCAAGACTGTGAAATTAACGGCTTCAGTTCCTCATAGAAGCTGTGAAAATATTCTAAATATAGCGTAAACCTAAAGTGATATTAAATTTTTTACGGTGGCTGAAATATGTTTAGCAGTACATTGCGTAGCTTCCGTGTCTGTTTCTGCAAAATATCCACACTGTCCCTTTAAGACTGAGCTGACTCTTTCTTGTTTGACTGTAGACATCAGTCACATGTAGGAATTGTTATGACAGCAATTCAAAGACTATATTTCTGTCTTTGACAGATTCCGTCATTGAAATGCTGTTGAAACAACGAACATGTGTGAACACAACTTTCACTTTTAAATCCAATTCAATCCTGTTTGAAGCTTCTGTGGATCACACCTCCCCGCTCAACTCTTTGACAGCTGCAATGGACCCATGCAGTAGCTAACTGACATCATTAAACGTTAAACTCAATTAAATGCATACCAGACATAAGACAAAATATAAAAGTCTGGAAATAATGAACTTAAATGTATCCATTGTAAGAACAAAAAACACGCAAACAACAATACAATTAGTTTCAAAATTGTCGACAGGTCCTTATTTCCTTCGACTGCTCAAACTCAACAATATTATGAGAAGCTGGACATTTCACGATCAGAAGAAATATACTTAACCGATACTCACGTTGGCTCTCACTATGCGTTTCTCGGGTTCAACTGAGGGCGCACTTCCACATTGGGCTGTGTTACTGAGGGGGAAGCAGTCAGAGGTGGAGGAACAGCTGGGAGGTGACGACGGGTCAGCCTGCTGCATCTGGTGCCTAGAAATAAGAGGGACGGTGAGTGCGGGCCCATTCATCAGTTTGAGTGGAGAGCAATTATAAACATGATAAACACACAACCAAACCAACAGACATTATTATTAGAGCACCCACCCACACCCACACCCACACACACACACAGAAGTAAAGTTAAAAGTGCGAACTACTTTGCTGACCTTCAAAAAGACCTTCACCGAGTTCGTAAAACAAAACCTCTGTGGAAAAACAACGAGCACTTTCTGACGTCTCCCTAAACATAATAATACATTACATTTCTATAGCGCTTTTCAAAATACTCAGACGCTTTAATGGCAGGTTACAGCTCCACATTTGACATTCGTGCCGTCTCCAGCGAACTATTAAAACAATGTTCGACCTAACGTTGTATTCGGACGTTTCTGAAGCAAAGCTAAACGCACTTAAAATGTGTCATTTCTACAATACGTGAACGTGACTTGAATTCATGCCGCGGTCGCGCAGCACCTCTTCTCTCTCAGCTGGGGCAATATTTAGCGTTAATTCGCATGTCTGTTGTAAAGTTCCGCAGCTAACGTCGCTGCTAGCACGAACGGTCAGAATAATTCCCGGGTTCAAGAAGCGTTTATTCCTGCACTCTGCATTTGTAAAGACATAAAAGCTACGCAAACGGGTTTAAAAACAATCTATTTCAGGAAGAGATATTTACCGAACCGATTTCCGCATGGACCACGCAGGGCATTGTGGGAAATGTAGTCTTCGTTGTCAGCAGCGCTCCTGCAGCTCTCCACGCTATCTAATCGTGATAACGCCACGTTTGAACTGAACAATTTAGTCCTCCATACATACAGTGGCGTGCCGTGGGCCTGGGGCCTGGGCCTTCAGTGAGGTCCTACACAGTCCCACCCGAATTAATCCACCTCTTATTACCATCATTATGATGCCATGGCTCTAGACACGATACAGTTAGACAGAGACGCAGTATAACCAGGCGTTGCGTCACCTTGAAATTGACATTTTTATTCAGAGAATTGCAGGGGAAGAGTACAATACAGTCCAGTTCAACTAATAGGCAAGAACATAATCGAGTGCAACAGAGTTATATTAATATTCTTCTTCTATCCATTTCTGGTCCACAAACTTTGAGCTTTAAGTCCGCCTTTTTTTTTTACAGTGTGTTCACTAAACAGCGCATTCTCACCCAGAGCAGTTTCACCGTGATGATGAAGATGAAAGTTCCTGTTTACCCAAACACATGACACAATTAATGAGTCTTTTCAATATTTCCCTATTTTTCTTCACTTTTTCATTGTGCAGCGCCGTTGCCCTGCGCGCGTGTTCGTTGATATGTAGATCCGCTCGGGTGTCCCCAAAAGTTTTCAAAGCACCATTGCTTGTAGGTGCCGAGCCGTACTTTGGTGTCTCGTTGCTGCCTCGGTTAGACAACTCAGGTTTGCAAAGCCAGTGTGGCTCCAAACACCAAATCGATCACTTGCAAATAATAGGCATTCCCAGCAGTCCAGTGCGTCTCTATACATCGTACATTAGCCAGTAGCCAGTGCGAGCGTTGCGTTACGCGCGCCTGCTGGGCGCTGTTTTTGGTTTTTTGAAAAACAAAAACATTGAAAAACATCCGGGGCTTTAGCCCCGGGTTTTTTAGCCTAGGGACGCCACTGGTCCAGTGTGCAGAGCTTCTCGGAGTCTGAGCCATCGGTAGCGCTCGTAGTTGGAACTTTGAAAGTGGCGAGCGAGCCCCTGTCCCGCCTGTAGCGTCAGCGTCGGTCTTAAAGTTCGTCTTGAGAATGGCGTTATAATTATATCCTCGACCAAATCGATATATTCTCCTCCTTCCGCCATTGTGGGTTGAAAAAACAGCTTAGTAGTACGCGAATTAATTCGTTTATCAAATTCAGTTTCCTAGTTCTGAGGTTCTGCATTTACCTGCCCATAGGCCCCGCCTCTCAATATTGGTAATCCAATCAAAAGACGTGCACGCCCTCCGCCTGCTAGCTGCTCCTGTGCCGGTTCAGGAGCCAACTCTAAAGCTGATTGGTTGACACGAAATTTTCATTCCCATTCACTTTAAGCTACCAGCGCCCGCAATGTTGATTCTGCAGGCCTAAGGGCAGATGTTAGCCCCCTAGCAACACACGATGGCTGAATATGATTGGATAAAAGATCTAAAATAAAGACCAGCCCTCCAAATCTCAACCTGGGGCTGGAAGCAGTGCAACCAAGAGGAACGCTATGAAATTAAGAGAATAACTCTTACTCTGGGGAATAATTGAATACATATTTGTGGGAAAATATATTCAGAAAAAAATATATATTCTGATGATGTTTAGGCCAGCAGAGAAGGCCTTGCTGGCCCTGACGGCCCGCCACTGCATATATATATATAAATATATATATGTGGGTATATATGTGGGTGACACAACTTTATGAATAGACGAGGAGACATAATGTCATTGATGCCATCAAAGCAATAAGCCCCAGCAGGTAAAAAGTAACATTTAATTCAAGCAAACAACATCACTTTACCTAAATAATTGAACAATTTATAGTCATAATAAACAAGGCTGCAATTATAAAAGTATCGTATGAAGTATAAATTAATCAATAGTCGGCTACTAGGCTGTGTGTATGAGTGATTACAGTCGCAGTATAGAAGGCCTCATGGCTGCTGTGAAGAACTGTTGTCTTCCAGCTCCACCTGGAGGCAGTGTGAGTCCATAATATTTTGTTCACTGTAAATTTGGAAATACATTTTGCACTTCAGTTCGGGCTTGCAGAATATCAAAAACGGACCCACTGTGGTCAAACATGTAATTCATTTTTTTATATGAAAGAATAAAATAAAAGAATAGATTTGAAAGTGTCTCTTGGAAATAACACAATGAGACGTGCACAATAAGAAGAACATCATGGGACCACCTCTCAGATCTATTTTGCACCAGTGCTGATATCATTAATGAGCAAATTAAAATGTACCGAATATGCACACATTACTGTTGTTTATTGTTGTCAGATTGTTCACCATGCATATTGTATAGGTGCTTAAAATACTTGGATTTCAGACTTTCCCCTTTTGTAACTGTGTTGGAGCAAATGGTAACAGCTCTACTTAATTTTTGTAACTTCTCTATCTTTACATATTTTCTGAGATGTCTCCTAGACCCAGTCAGTTTGAGGGGTGTTTTTTCTAAAGAACATACAAGAACGTATGTTTTTTTATATATTCTGCAATCTAGACAGGAGCTTTTCTGATATTTACTATTTGTGATGAATCAAAAGTCACTGAAAGTTTTTGAACAGTTTTTCTAATGTGTTTTTCATGTGTGATTTTTAAACACCTTATACCCAGGATGTCCTGTGCTCTGTCATAATATGTAAAATATTAAGCACACCTGTGCCATATCGCATATTTAACGCCAGTGGTGTTTTTTCGTAAAGAAAGTGATGAATGCAATAAAAAGCAATGGGTGAAGAAGAAGAAGAAGAATAAGAAGAAGACTGTCATGTGGAAACATTGGTAAACCACTGAACCATTTGTTTGAGAATCAAGGTTTACACTTTGCATTTTCAATCACGATTTGATCTCAACCTCAACCTCAAACACGTGACCAGGTTGAATAATCTGATTATTTGGATTATTTAGCTTTTTTAGGGGGCTACATTACTGTTTTTTATAAAGAAAGAGATGCATAACTATACAGGCTTATAGTGTCAAAGTCTCCAGTCCCTGGAAAGCTTTTGAAACAACTCATATGAGTTTTAGAACTAAACAAATTAATGATAAACATTGAATATGGTAAAATGTGACCGACAGTTTACAACCATGTGGGGGACTCTGTCAGGTTATGTTTTAAATTAGGATGCTCTTAGGTGCCCCTCAATTTTCAATGTGTGTTACGTCTTTTAAAGGTTAATTTGGTTAGCTTTAGAAAAAAATTGTGGTTGAAATAAGTAGCTTCATTACATTGAGTAAATATGTTTCTTACATTACTTATATTTCTATGTACATTAATTAAGTATGTAAGTTAAGTAACAAATCTATGGTAAAATATGTTATCGTTGCTTTTTAGTTTCACACGGGACACAAACAATGGTCTCATGTGTAAAAGTCCTGTGTTTGTTTGACCCACACGTCCAACTTGAAATAAAAAATATATTTTAAAACTGAAATTAGTGACTACTTCTGTTGATGTTTAATGGTTTTATTCAAACTTTAAGCATCTGTAGTGTTCTCAGTGAGAGATGACCAGGCGTAAGTAAATAAATGTGTGAGACTTCATTGTGTTCAAACTCCCCCTCCTTTCTCACCTCGTCATGCTGCAGGAACCACACACCTCCCAGGCAAAACCATATCAATATTAGTCACAGGAACATGTCTGCTTTTTGTTGTGCCAGTCTGTTGAGGAGTGTGCAAGTTCCAACAGTCCCAAGAGACACTTAAAATAATATCCTCACTTGACAAACGCTACTCATACGCACACGCACACATGTGCATTGAGTGATATGTCATGTGATATGATATGACAATTGTCATATTATTGTCATATCACTCATAGCAGTAAAAGGAGACTGTAGTAACGCACAGTACGCAAGCAGGCACGCACACACACACACACACACAGTTATTACAGTCTCCTTTTTGAAATAATTATCATGATTGTTCTTACTGAATAAAATTATATCAGAAACAGTTGTTGCTTCTTTTGATGGTTTCAGGTATACTAGGGATACCGATCTTCCATGTCCATGTGTCCTTGGGTAAGACACTTAACCCCATAGTTGCTAGCTCTGCCTACATTGTGTGAATGTTAGTTAGTCCAGATGGGCAGGTGGCTCCTCCCATTAGTGTATGAATAGGTGTGAATGGGTGAATTATGTCATGTAGTGTTAAAGTGCTTAGAGTGGTCGGTACAGGTCCATTTACCGTCTACTGGCTGTGGTACTCTCGATATGTTTCCTTTGGTTTTATAGTAAAATCAATACCTGAACTGTAGGACTTTTACTGAAAAAAATAATGTTAATGTTTCAGATACCTGGAGCCTATGCATGCATTGCAAAATAAGTATTGCAAAAAAGTTGTCTAGAAGATGTCACAGATTCCCTGGTATTATTTACAGATATTTACATATTAAAATTATTTTTTTCATTGTCCTTGAATGCGTGCTATGTCAAATGGTGACTTGCACTCGGGCTGACTTGTCATATTTTGTTCAGGTCAGAAAGTTCACCGGCCTCACAGAGATTGTGTGGGGAAAACAATCCCCACTTTGATTCCCACTGAAACGGACATTTGGGTTATTATATACTGTGGAATGAACCATTCCGACCTGGAACCAAACTCAAGACTTGATACTGTGATGTCATACTGATCCACAGTGTGGAGTCGCTCTATTGGCGGCGAATAAAGAGTTAACTTTATGACTAAGAAATGATGTCATCACAGAGACCTTTTCCATGTTTTACAGGTTATTCTCTGCAGAGTCGTATACCAGTATTACAAATTCAGATTAAGGGACAGGGCAAATGTCTCCTTGTTTCTGGCAAAGGAGGCAGTAGCATAAATGTTACACTCTCTTTCGCAGCTTCATATTTTAAAGCTAAATTTCATGTCCATTGTCCTTTACGTCCGGTAAAGAAATGCCGATAACCACAAAAAAGTAAAAATGAATCCCTTTTATTCCTTTCTCAATGCTGATTAATATAATTCCTCGTATAAAGACTGGCAAGCTGTTTGTATCCTTCTTACTTGGCCTGAATGGAGTGATCATCATGGCCTTCATCGAAAATCAGGCCCTATTCACTCAAAATTGCAAGAAGTCCCCAGCATCCTGTTGGAAGAGCACTTACACGGCTCCGCGACAGGAATTGTGATAGATAATTTTGGAAATCTAATTAATCATTCTTGAATGAACGTAGGCACAATGCTGATGAAAATGTGATTTCAAATTGAAGGGATGTGAACTGAACATGGCTTTATTATAAGCATTGTGTTGTGGCAATGGGGGGTGGGGGGATGGGGATTGGGGGGGGGGGGAAGAGAAAGAGAGAGAACACTCTCTTCAAAGGAGACCAGTAGTCATTTCACCACTGGATGTCAGTGTGATCCCAGAGGGCCTTTTGGTTCACAATCATAAACACACACACTAGAAGTGTTGGGTCTCTGCCCTCAGCTCCATGAAATGCTTGGCAGCTGTGGAGGGCCAATGGAGCTGTTATCACAGAATGGGAATGGACTCTCTGGAGGGGCAGCTGGTCTTCTTGGGGTCTTACACAATTTTTACAGGAAACCGCTGTCAAATTTGCGAAAATAGGTACAAAAGTTGTGGAGAAGATATTTCAGTGAGTGAGAGTCAGATTCCTGTTGAGGGTTTGATAAAAATGGATTTTAGAGTTGAATTAATTGGTTGATCACTTTTTATATGTTAATCTATTTTTTTTAAACCTCCACATGGCCTTGACATGACATGGGGTCTTCCTTTCTTGAGCTTCTAGTTACTTGGGAAGCTAAATTGTTATTATTATTCTAATTTGTGTGTGTGTGTGTGTGTGTGTGTGCGCGCTCCACCAGCAGTCTTCAGCCCTAATCCCTGGCTGCTGTCTTTTGGCCAATTTCATATAATTGTGTGTAGGGGCGTGGCCTTACTCATCTGGGGGTTGGGCCTTCTATATGTTGGGGCAGGGGGCAGCAAACTTTCTTATCCAAAGAGCCATTTGGCCCTATTTTGCACCAAATAAAATGTATCCGGAGCCACAAAAGCTATTTGATATCAAAGCGTTGGAAAGTTTATATATATAGTCAAATTATGTATACAAAAACTACAGTTTGTTGTATTTATGAAATTACAGAACCAGAATAAAGACAATTGTTAACATTGTATTGCTATTTTACTGGTTATAACAAAATCAAACTCTTATGAAGATTAGAAGAAGAAAAAAAGGTCAAATAAACAAGACACCGATGCAGAACTATCGCTCTTCTTAGATCATCTGTAGCTTGATACTGTTCAGCAATTGCTTCGTGCTTGTTCTGGAAGAGTCTTTCAACATTACATGTTTGATAATTCCTGTCACATATAAAACATACAGGTGAATATGTCCATGCAGCATTAAACTCTCTATTTGTCTCTGTGACTTTCTTTTATTTATCCATTGACAGTTTAACGAAGGCGGGGCCCTGTGAATCATGATGAGCCACCTGCAGGGGAAGAGGCTGGACAGCGACGTCATAGGATGTGACGCACATTTCAGTTCAACAAATATTACATTTTCGTTATTTTAAGTGACACAGTAATAGCTCAAACTCAAAGATAAGAGGTGTTCACTTTGAATCATTGTCCACTAAATCTTCTTTTTTTTGTCAAAGGCTCAGGGAGCCGCAACAGAAGGGCTAAAGAGCCTCATGCGGCACCAGAGCTGTGGGTTTCCGACCCCTGTGTTAGCGGGTTATGGCCATATAAAAGGTGTGATGATCGTCTCTAGCTTTTTTCATGTTAGTCCTCCAGGCCTGCAACTTGGTGTGTGTGTTCGTACTATAGGAGTACACGTGTGTGCAAAGTGTGGCCCGCCCAGCTGCTTTACTTGGTATAGCTGCCATTAGCCCCCCGGTTAGGGGGTTATGGTTTGGGCAACTCCTACTCCCGGTTGCAATCTCGGCTTTGTTTTCCTGGGCAATTTCTTTTTCTGAGAACTGACGGGTGACCAGGTGCTTTATCCCTCTCTATTCTACAATGATATGTGTATCATCCAGCTGCCGTTGGCCACAATACTGGAGAGTACTGGCTCCATTGTGATTGTTCTTGTGGAACAAGAGCACTCTCTGACGGTGCCTTTCTGTTAATGGTGATCCGGACAAACACTGTTCCGACAGTGAATTGGTTAGAGCTCAAGTGCCAAAACATGATCATCTTCAGTAATCAGACACAACCGTAAAACACTCCAGGCTGACATTCCGATATTTCAAAGTACTTCAGCATCGTAATAAAGATGCTTCCAATATATGCGGCCAGTAAATGCTCACAATTATCACTGAAATCATCTGTTTGACACATGTATTGCATTGCAGTAGATTGAGTGCTTCATGAAATGCAGTGGTTAAAGTGCCATGCCAATGACATGGTAATAGGGAAGGGTAAGTCAGTCAGTCCTCTTATGGCACCGAGGAATTTTATTAATCCCCAACTGTTTTATATGGCACCATCGAGTAGAAATGTTCAATTACCAACTGAAAGATCTCCACACCTACACGATACATCGTAGGTAACATTCATGTTTTACAGATGATAAATCATTATGACTTGGGGGATATCCCGGACTTTTCTTTAATTTTGGTGTGAATGTCAATTGATATATCATACTTTGGTTTATGACCAAAGTCCTGCCAAACTACAACATTCCCATCAGCCTCAATTGTATTTTGGTGGTTGAATGTGGCACATAGACTATTTATAAGAAGTGGAAGTAGTCATCATGACATCACCCCTTGATTTGTGGACTGCCGTTATGAACCTTTCACCATTTTGGAATACAGCCGTCGCCATGTTTGTTTTTTTGAAACCGCTAAATGGAAGTGACCGTATTTGGAATGCGGAGGAGTGATGTAGAGACAACGTATACTGCTACTGTCAATCACAGTAGCCCCGCCCTAAAGCATACTCTGCTTTATGGTGTGTTTGACTCTAAATCATGTTTACAATATTTACTGAGGTAAAACTTTAGTCCGTCCCAGATTGATCATCTTGTTGATAGTGCCACAGGCTCACTGAGAATGACACTGGACTCGATAGCCCCTCTGAAGAAGAAGACGGTGAGGCAGAGGAGATTTGCTCCCTGGTATAACCCTCAGACCCGCAAACTGAAGCAAACGTCACGAAAGCTTGAAAGCATATGGCGTTCAACTAATCTGGAAGAATCCCGCTTAGTTTGGCGAGATAGTCTTAAAACTTATAAGAAGGCCCTCCGTAATGCCAGAGCAGCCTATTACTCATCAGTAATAGAGAAAAATAAGAACAACCCCAGGTTTCGCTTTCTCTTCAGCACTGTAGCCAGGCTGACAGAGAGTCACAGCTCTGTGGAGCCGAGCATTCCTATAGAGCTCAGTGGTAATGACTTTATGAACTTCTTTAATGAAAAGATCTTAACTATTAGGGACAAGATTAATAATATCTTGCCCTTAACCAGTGCCAATCTGTCCTCAAGTGGAATGGCCTTGCAAACCGCTGTATGCCCTGGTATATATTTGGATGGCTTTTCTCCCATCAACCGTGACCAATTATCTTCAACGGTTTCTACTTCTAACACGTCTACCTGTCTCTTGGACCCCATCCCGACGAGGCTGCTTAAAGACATTTTGCCTTTAATTGGCAGCTCTCTATTAGATATTATCAATGTGTCTCTGCTAACAGGCCACGTACCACACTCCTTCAAAGTAGCTGTCATTAAACCGCTCCTGAAGAAGCCCACTCTGGATCCAGAGGTGTTGGCTAACTACAGACCAATCTCTAACCTCCCCTTCCTCTCCAAGATCCTTGAGAAAGTGGTCGCAAATCAGTTGTGCGACTTTCTACATCATAATAGTTTATTTGAGAAATTTCAATCAGGATTTAGAAAACACCACAGCACCGAGACAGCACTGGTGAAAATTACAAATGACCTCTTAATGGCAGCAGATAAAGGACTCATCTCTGTACTGGTCTTGTGAGACATTAGTGCTGCATTCGACACCATTGACCATGACATCCTATTACAGAGACTGGAGCAGTCGATTGGCATTTCAGGCACGGCACTAATTTGGTTTAAATCCTATTTATCAGATCGATCTCAATTTGTATTTGTAAACGATGACGCCTCGATAACCACCAACGTTAACCACGGAGTTCCACAAGGTGCTGTGCTTGGACCAATTTTATTTATCTTATACATGCTTCCTTTGGGCAATATTATCAGGAAACACTCCATAAACTTTCATTGTTATGCAGATGATACTCAACTATATTTATCGATAAAACCAGAGGAGAGCAACCAACTCGGTAAAATTCAAGCATGTCTTAAAGACATAAAAACATGGATGACCTGCAACTTCTTGATGTTAAACTCAGACAAAACCGAAGTAATTTTAATCGGCCCTGAGCACCTCAGAGATCAATTATCTGGTGATGTGGTTTCTGTAGACGGCATTGCCCTAGCATCCAACACCACTGTAAATAATCTTGGCATTATCTTTGATCGGGACTTGTCCTTGAACTCCCACGTAAAGCAAATCTCAAGGACTGCATTCTTTCATCTACGTAATATTTCAAAAATCAGGCACATCTTGTCTCAAAAAGATGCAGAAAAATTGGTTCACGCGTTCGTTACTTCGAGACTGGATTACTGCAACTCCTTATTAGCAGGCTGCTCTAATAAGTCTCTTAGGTCCCTCCAGTTGATCCAGAATGCTGCAGCTCGTATTCTCACTAAAACTAAGAAAAGAGATCACATCACTCCTGCACTAGCTGCTCTGCACTGGCTCCCAGTAAAATCAAGAATCACTTTTAAAATTCTTCTCTTCACGTACAAAGCCATCATATCTCAAGGAGCTTGTAGTACCATATTTCCCCACTAGAGAGCTACGCTCACTAAATGCAGGACTACTTGTAGTTCTAGAGTCTTAAAAAGTAGAATGGGAGCCAGAGCCTTTAGTTATCAAGCTCCTCTTTTATGGAACCAGCTTCCAATTTCAGGCCGGGAGGCAGACACAGTCACCTCGTTTAAGAGTAGACTTAAGACTTTCCTCTTTGACAGAGCTTATAGTTAGGTTATAGTTAGGGCTGAATCAGGTTCACCTGGTCCAGCCCCTTGATATGCTGCTATAGGCTTATAGCTGCCGGTGGACGTTTTAGGATGCACTGAGCACCTATCTCCTCTTTTTTTTCTCTCCTTAGGGATGAATTTTCATCTCTCAATCACACGTTACTAACTCTGCTTTCTCCCCGGAGTCCTTTTGACTTCACGTCTCATAGGGTCATCGGACCCTATGAGACGTGAAGTCCGTCCACTCCGCCTCCCCACCGCCATCTGCCTGATGGATCGTGGAGGTCTCCATCGTGGAATATGCCTACTATGAACTATTCATACACTCTGTCATATTCATTGAATGTATTTTAACTCTAAATCTGTCCTTCTGTACACATTACATCTATTGCATCTGTCCATCCTGGAGAGGGATCCTCCTCTGTTGCTCTCCTGAAGGTTTCTTCCCTTTTTTTCCCCCTGAAGGGTTATTTGGGAGTTTTTCCTGGTCCGATGCGAGGTTTTGGGGCAGGGATGTCTATGTGTACAGATTGTAAAGCACTCTGAGACAAATTCGTAATTTGTGAAATTGGGCTATACAAATAAACTGAATTGAATTGAATTAATAAATTAATCACTGCGGTTAATTGTCTTGCCCAATGTCACATCGAAATGTGCTAGCAGAGTATCAAACCGCTGATCTGCTGATTGAACAACAGCCCTTCTTACCACGGAGCCACAGTAACCCCAGTAACTAACTCTGTGAAGCTAACCTGCTGCTTATACAAAGAGTCAAGTCACCCGTAATTCAGTTTCAAACATTTGCATGTTGTTTTTGCGACTTCTTTTATTATGTCTTTTATGCTCGCCATCTGTGTTTTGTTAAAACAGACAAATACACTACCGTTCAAAAGTTTGGTGTGACTTAGAAATGTCTTTATTTTTCAAAGAAAAGCACTGTTTTTTTCAATAAAGATAACATTAAATTAATCAAAAATACACTCTATACATTGTTAATGTGGTAAATTAATATTCAAGGTGGAAGTGTCTGGTTTCTAATGAAATATCTCCATAGGTGTATAGAGGCCCATTTACAGCAACGATCACTCCAGTGTTCTAATGGTACATTGTGTTTGCTAATCGCCTTAGAAGACTAATGTCTGATTAGAAAACCCGTGCAATTATGCTAGTACAGCTGAAAACAGTTATGCTGGTGATATAAGCTATACAACTGCCCTTCCTTTGAGCTTGAAGTTTGTAGAACAAAATTAATACTTCAAATATTAATCATTATTTCTAACCTTGTCAATGTCTTGACTGAAATGTTCAATTCATTTGATAATTAAAAGTGTGAGTTTTCATGGAAGACACGAAATTGTCTGGGTGACCCCAAACCTTTGAACGGTAGTGTATATTTTTATGTAATGTAGGCTGTAGCCTAAAATATATTTTTCTAACACAATCCACCACTACATAGTCTGTTAAATGGTAAACTAATGGACAACACTGAATACAACTTTTCCCTGCTCTGACTCAGGCTATAGCACATAGCTGTTGACCGAACCGACTCTGATCACTGAAAACTCAAAGTATCACAAACTCAGGGGTAATCGACTAAGTTCAGGGTTGGTTACCTTCTACCTTCTGGCTTTATTATGCTTGAGCAGTTGTGACGTTGGTTTATTGTAAAAAAAATACCGGGAGTGTTTTAGAGTAGACTTAAGAATTTCCTCTTTAGTAGTGCTTAATAGTTAAGGCTGGATCAGGTTCACCTAGTCCAGCCCCTAGAGATGCTGCTATAGGCTTATAGGCTGCTGGGCACATTTTAGGATACACTGAGCACCTATCTCCTCTTCTCTCTCCTTATGGATGAATTTCCATCTCTCCATCACACATTACTTACTGCTACCTCCCCGGAGTCTTTGTGACTCCATGTCTCAGAGGGTCCATGGGACCTGGCCAGGTCTGATGCCTCCTGTCGTGGCCCTGCTGATGTGCCCCGCATCCATAAACTGAATTGAATTGAATCGTACTACTTACCTCCCTGTGACCTGTTGTACACTTTCTCTTCATGTGGTCTAAAAGTAAAGTATGTTACAGAGAACATGAATAGGGTCATTTTCTCATAGACTGCTATACAATCAGACTATTTTGGGTCCATTCGACAATTAAAGGCAAATCTACCTCCATAGTCTTGCTCTTGCTAACCATGTGTTGAGTGAGTGTTTCAAACAGATCCCCTCAAGTGAAGATGAAATGCTGCTCTGATGTCCGAGCAACTTCATTTCCATATTCCTTTGCTGCACAGTATCCACAATCACAATCACAATGAGATATTAATGTGTTCGGAATGCGTCTTCTGCTATTTGGTTTTATTAGCATCTGTTTGGAATTTGTATAAAATGGTTGAAGCTTTATTTTTTCAATGTAGTTTGCTGGTTGGATGGCTCACCTTTGATTTCACAAACCACAGAACAGAAAGGATAATGCTAATAATAATAATGTGTTTTTCCTTCACTCCATTTACATCCTCTACCATCCAATAGCATTCGTAGTCACGTAAGTAGATTTAATTTCTATCCAGATTTGTCTTGTACTTGTATTGCAAAGGCATTAGGTCTTTAACAACGCAGGCTGATTTACATTTCCCAAGTCAAACACATTTGTGTTTCATGTACCAAAGTACAACACGGCCACCGATCTCTCAGATTTTTAATAGACATGTACCTTGAAATCACTTTTTTTCCTGAGTGGTAATTTATCTGGTCTGCTAGACGGCCGCAACATAATGTTTGATAATGTTCTTCTCGGCGAGCATTAGTCTGATGCATGAGAGTCGTACAGCTGATTAGTCACAGCCGAGGTATCATTCCGCTGAATGTTTCTGCGACACCTCTAACGAAACGCTCTGGCTTCGGGGCGCTCACCGCAGGGCTAGTATCGGGATTGACGGGCATGGTTATCCCATCAATATTCATAATGGTAATGTTAGGCAAAGCCACAGAGTAAATGAGCTGCTAACGCAGCGTGCTATTCAACCCGCTGCATGAGAAATGGAGAGAATGTTTCGGCAAAGCAATGGAAGTCTGAGAGGCTCGTGAGCTCAGACTAATGTATGCATGAGGAAGTCACGTTTGTCCCACGAAATGGTGTTCAGGATCCTGGCCGATCCCCCTCTGGTGTGGTGTGGCTCAGGCCTGCTGGGCCCCGGGCTGCTCAATGGAACACTGTCAAAATGATATACTCTTACCAAAGGCACATTACTTCCCCGGAGTCTTTGTGACTTCACATCTCAGAGAGTCCATTGGACCTGGCTGTGTCTGAAGCTGGTCCTGGGTCTGTGCCCCTGCTTCCTGCATCCAGCCTAAACCTGGCCTCCTTCCCAATGGCCTTGCCTCCTTATCTGTGCCTTCTGCCTCAAAGGCCAACATCATTGGTCCGGCCCCTTTTGCGATGCCTCCTGCCTCGTGGGCCGGCCTCCTGCCATGGCACTGCTGATGCGGCACCCCTTTTTTCCCTGTGAACGTTTTTTTCCAATTTTTTTTCTGTTTGCCCTCTGAAACTTACTTAAACCGCATGGCCTTGGTACACAGGTCAAGGTTTAGGGGACATTGTTCTACCTGACGGAAGGCTGCTCTCTTTTTGTCTTTGCGTGGTGATCCCACTCTGGTTGCCCACTATAGTAATGAGATTGCATGTGTTGGTTCAAAAGACACAGGGTTTATTTACCTTCTGGTCATCCATTGGTGACGTCCAGGTGGGCAGGTACTCCTCAGTTTTGGCAATCGGGCCGAGATTCATTCGGCAAAAGGTTTTATTATGACGGATTCAGCACGATTTAAACATTTTTATGAATCATCTTAGTGGGGCTGAGGATCGGCGGTTTGATCACCGGTCCATGTCGATGTGTCCTTGGGCAAGACACTTAACCCCAAATTGCTCCCAAAAGCTGAGCCCACCAATGTGGTTAGTCCTGATGGGCACCGTATGAATGGGTGAATAAAGACATGGAGCGTTAAAGAGCTTTGAGTGGTCGGAGAACTAGAAAGGAGCTGTGCAAGTACAAGTCTATTTACCATCTTAATTATATTGAGGCTCAAAGTTATGCATAATTGAGAGCTTGGCCTTTTGTGTGTGACAGGTCTTTTGCTGTCTCGGGTGGCTACCCCCCCGACCCCCAAGATAGAAATGTTGACATGTGACACCAGGGAAAGCACACATGTATAAACACAGATTATACTGCAGCGCTACACTGGATTATGCTCGATTTAACGTCATAGCAGGATAAACACAGGGCGATAAATAACTTTAATTATGGCAACAATCCATTCAATGTCACCAGCCAGAGGGCCCGGCTATGATGCCTCACCAGGACACTCAGAACAGCCATAGTTGAAGGAATACATTTCTTGTAATGACAGGTCACAGCATCTTCCATGAATAAGGTTACATTTAGTTTTCTCTCCGTTTCACAACTGCTTGATTTATGTGGAATTACTTCAAAGATTAGCTTCAAATCTGCCGACAGATTACACCGCATGTTTTTGGAAACATACAAACTTAAAGTTTGTCTGTGTATGTCTGAAGTATATGTGTGGTTAAATTCTTTTTTAAAAGAAAATATATGCTCATTTTCATTTGGGGTTTCTACTTACATGTTTCATGCTTTAACGTGAAAACTATCATTATAATACCGTCTGTCCTGGTCTGAAATGCTCCACTGTATTAGCTCCTGCCTCTCGATTCCAACGTCCAATCAGACGGAGAGTTCCGGCCTCTCCCACTGTCACATGGTTACTTGTTTTAGGGCCCTCTCGCAGGCAATCGAACCCCTGAAGCACACTTTAGGAGAGTCCCTATTTCTGCAGATGGGGAAATCACCCACAATTCAGAGGTTTGTGACTTTAAAAACACAGAGAAACCCACATTAGAAAAACTAACAATTGAGAAAGAAGGCAATGAAATGAATGAACACCGATACATAGAGTCAGGTAGGTCTTTATTCACTGTTACAATCATTAAAAGCAAGAGCATCATGTGCAGACATCAGTTTACCGTCAGCACCATATGTAGCAAAGAAGTGCATGTGCTAATGTTAGCTACACAGGTATTGAGGAACAAACTACACTTAAAAAAAAGAAAGATTATATCTCCTTAGAACTTCAGGTATTGAGCATCTCTATTACACAGCGGCTCACCACAATTCACAATAATCAGACCCTGGTGGGAGCTGGCCGATGCTACTCATGCTGCGATTGGCTGGAATTAGCGAAGGGTCAATTCCCCACAAAACCAAACCACTTCCACCATGTTGGAAGAATATGACAACAAAAAGTTCAGCCAAAATGGAAAAAAAGGAGAATGACGAAGTGTTCATTATTATCTAAACACATTCAAACTGTTCAACTTTTCCCATTTTGTAAAGTGATAAAGTTGTAATAAAAATAAAAAAACACAATGATGTAAATATAACCTGAGTGAGAGGGAACATGTAACATTGTGACTAACTTCTCTATAAAATGGCAGACGAGGAACTTTGGAAAGGCACTTTTTTTTGGCAGTGTGTCACAACCCCCCCCCCCCCGTAGAACCTTGTGGTTGTTGACCTTTTTGAAGTCAATGTTGTGATCAGAACTAAGGCAGAAGCGTAACCCTAGATAATCATAGTCAGATCAATATTGATCAGGTGCTTCGAGCAAGTAAACCAAGTCAAACTAAATCTTGACCAACACTTTCAATCAACATACACAATAGATAGGCTGTAAAGCCATTATCCACCTTCAGAACTTGAGTTATTTCATTGATCTTTAGGCTTTTTGTTCATAGCCGCTTGAATACAGCGGCCATTAACGACATTCATTCCTGAGGACAGAGTTATTTTTTTTAGTGAATAAATAAAACATCTTAAAAAAGGAACAAAATCATAAATAAGGTCTGATGGACTATTTGAAACATCAGACCAGTATTAAGATCTGGGCTCAATAGAGCTCGTGTCTGAATTAGACTGCAAACACTATTTTTGTCACCAAAGACTGGCTTATAAATAAACTTCAGTCAGTCAGCCTCATTTAGACGCTGTGGTTTCGGAGTGTGGAAGGTGCACCAGGAGAATCAGACAGGGTTCGACTGAAGAGCCTGTGTACTTCCACAGCAGAGCTCTACACGGCAACATGGGCCAAGTGAAGTTTGGGACTTCAGCTATGGAATGTGCAAGTGTACGAGCAAACTGTTGGTTGAATAGGTGGACTACTCACCAAAAGAACACTGAGTTGGGAACGCAGTGCGATCGGTTAAGGATGCACAAGGTTTCTCCCACAAGCAGCGGATGCCACTGAGGGTCACGGTGGTGAGACGCAGTTTGGGCAACAGTCACATACGACGCTGCACCAGCCATTGTGGCATGGCGCAGTGGCCGTCAGCAACGTGCTTTCTGAGGGTTTCCCCCCCCTTCTCGTTAACACTCAACGTAGTAATGACGATCAGCGAGGGCTTTCTCCTTCACGGCCTCCGCGGTTCGCCTCTGGTTCAAATCGAGCAGTGCACTCAGCAGGTCGTTCAGGGTGGCCTCCCGGCCCACTCTCTCCACCCAAATTGTAAGCAAATCATGGATCTTGTCTTCATAGAGGAGGTGATCTTTGCTTTTGATCACGTTGTCGGCGATCCCGAGGTGACGGAAGAATCTGTTCTGCTGGTTCAAGTCTATTTCCTCAAAATACTCAAAGCATTTCCTCAGAGACTCTTCACCTGCAAGCAAAGATAGAATACCTTCATTGAAAGCGCCTCCGTCAGCTGTGTAGTCCCCCGGTGGAGCAAGTTCTTTTATTATGAACTTTAGTATAGACTTTTACACAAGTACGTACACCTGAATAAGTGTACCAGTGGAGTAATTAAAGGTCTTAAGTTTGAGAGAAGGAATGAAAAGAAGAGAACGTTACCATTCACAGCAACAAGTGTGGGGAAGGCCACATCCTCCTAGATGACAAAAGAGAAACAATAATGAATATTCCATTCCGTTATCCACACCACTTATCCTCATTTGGGTCGCGGGGCTCTGGAGCCGATCCCAGCTGACATTGGGCGAAAGCAGTGTACACCCTGGACCGGTCGCCAGTCCATCCATTAATGAATATAAAAGTCTGAAATTCTTCATGAGTCAGTCATGAATTGTAATTGGAATGCAGTGAATTCTCTTATTCAGTTACCTTGCATGTCTGGAAAAAAATATCCCATGCTCACTTGCTTGAATTGGAAATAATTGTGTTGATCAAATATGTATTGAGAAATGCAAAGATGCGTTTCAGGTTGGAGTGGAAAGAAATGAAAGCCAATAAATGAGTTAATCTTTAACCGGTGCAACGAGGATCGTGACTCATGTGGAAAAACTCTGAACACGACAATGACAGTTACCTGCAACTGTGTCACAACAGGGGTGGGCGATGAAGGAAATAAATCAGCAGCAAGTCACAACTCCAAACACCACAGGGAAAATGTTGTCATTTAAATTAATCTTAAGTGCTCACTAAAACCAACAATAATCAAAATGATGAAAACAAGCTCTCCTGAAGGTTTCTTCCCTTTTTTCCCCACGATAGTTTTTTTTCAATTCTTGGAGAGTTTTCCCTGATCTGATGTGAGGTCCTGGGACAGGGATGTCTATGTGTACAGATTGTAAAGGACTTTGAGGCAAATTTGTGATATTGGGCGATACAAAATAAACTGAGGTGAATGAAAGCTGCTGCATTCCCTCGACTGACCATCACAGGGCGACTCCTCTGGTTGTGTTGAGGTCTATGAGAAAAGAACTCTACGTCTCTACATCACTCCTCCACATTCAGAATATGGCCACTTCCGTTCATCGGTTGCAAAAGTGAAATACAAACGTATAAAGCATGTTCACAAAAAAAAGAGAAAAGGAGACAGCCATGAAAAATTGTAATACAACACACTTGTGTATCCATCCATACATTACTTGGCATAAGTTGCTCACGAGAAACAAAGGAGGAAGGAGACAGAGGTGGAAATGAGTTGTCGCTCTCACCCTCCTGCCGGGCTGCACGGGGGCCGTGGGGACGGCTCGGGGGGGAGGTGCGGGGAAGGCGGAGGAGGGGAAGCCGGTTAGGCTGTGCTGGGAGTTACTGGCGGAGCTGCTGAGGCTCTCGTGCAGCGCTTTGCACTCGTCCAGCGCGCCGGCCGAGGATTTGGCTCTCACCAGTAGCCAGGGCGCATTCAAACAGCTCAGCCTCTGCGTCTCCGCGCCGCTCCGGTCATCGGTGGGACAGGGGTCATGCTGGGGAGGGAGAGGAACATGCTTAAAAGAAGAAAGGCTCCTTTGTAAACACTTTTTACAAAGTAAATTAGGTACGGGTTGCTGTATTAATCTTCACTCTTAATAAAAATCAACCCAGGGCATCTGAGGACAATACTGCTCCGCGCTGGTTTTTAATTACTTCTACAGTATATGTGAACATATTTTAAGTGACTCACCTTCCCAGCTTCCCGCCTGTCGGGGGAACTTCTCCGAGTGTCTGAAGGGAGGATGTGGGGAGAGGATTATGACGCTTTCCAAAAGCCATCAAGCAGTTATTTGATGGCACCTACGTGCGACTTCAATTTGTTGTGATGGATAGATCAACACTGAATCACAAAAAGGGCATAAAACGCCTCTGGCGGCTCCGGAACCTGAACCCACACCAATCTTTGCTGGATTGGGTGGATTTTACCAACAGCATGGCAAACGTTGGAGACTGGGAGTAGTCCAGTTTAGCGCTTGGTCCAGATGATGACGACACATGGAGGTCATTAGTATTATGATAATGTAGGCCAGGCTGTTGTTCTGTACTGTGCTGCTGTGTATCCTCACACCCAGGTGTGACGTTGATGGTTGTTTGCGGACCAGTTCAGCAGGTTTCTGCGCTCTTACTGCTTTGACACTTAGGTTGTAATGGTTTATTTTGATTCTGCACAGAGGAAGAGGAAGTCTTATTCTGTAAATTAATACATATAGAAAGATATTATAAATAGGAAACACTAATATTATGACTGTATTATGAAGCATAAGGGAAATACACTGGTTTCTGTATTGACTATGTAATGATAAAATGTAAAGAGGAAGAGTTAATGTTTATATGTATGCTGATGAGCTTTAACTGTTTGTTAAACTACTTGCCATTAAATATTGTTAAACTGAATCCATCGTATCCTGATTTCCATCGAGCGCGAGACGTCCAGTACCATAATTCTTATTAACACACTTATGGCGCACAGCCAGAGTGTGTCAAATACACAGATGCTGCAGTGACATCACTTCTCATGCGAACCAACCAGTACGCAACGCGTAACCACGGCGCTGACTCGCCCACAGTTCTTCACAGCATGGCGGCTTATCCTAGCTTTCTGATTGGTTACAGGGTACGTCAATCTAGCTCTATGCCCCAATACTTGCTGGGCTGCAAGGAAGCTATGGAGTATGGCAAAAAGTGTCTGGAATAAATGCTCCGGACTAAAAGAAAGAAATCAAAGAAAAAATACAAGCTGGCAGCGAGACTAGTTTATCAACACAATATAATTAGCAAATATCTTGATGAAGATGAATTCATTTTTGAAGTAGTTCTGTGACTCCAAATATATAATAATTGCCTGCTCACCTTTCCTAACCCATTGTGGAAGCAATTTGATATATATATATATATACACACACACAATTTAGATAACATGTATAAGCGGATGTCTCAGTGTATGCCATTGTCTCAAAGACGGCTCTTCATTTCCTACTCTAATGGAAATTAAATGGTTTCTTTAGCATTAGACGGACAAGCAATTCCGTGGTGCACCAAACTTCAGCTGTCAGAAATTAAAATGGGTCCCGTTATACTCCATGCTGTAATTTCCTTTGGTCAGTCTTAATTTCCTGAAACCACCCGTTGACGCCGTCATTGTTCCATTCTGTTCAAGCTGATCGCGGCTGTGCAGGAATACAACTAGAGCCTATTCTTCTCAACCAAATAAACATGGTAAAACATATCTTTGTATTTAATCTAATATTTGCACATTATGTTTGTTCTTCCATTTTTGAGAAATCTTTTAATTTGTACATACCGGTTGCCCTTCGATATCTCCACACAGCAAATATTAGTATCCCGCCAATTACCAGAACAGCGACCAGGACTCCAGGAATCAGCCAGACAATTGCTGATGATATTTTTTTTAAAGCACAATTGTAGACCATTAGCACCTTATTATGTGAAGCTTAGTTTCTTTTCTGGTGTTGCAGCTTCACATACTGAATATATTTCAGGTGGCATTCGCGCCCGCCGAGTCGTGTACCTGAGGCTGAGGCAGAGCCAGCGGTGGGCTGCGTTTTCTTGCATTCCGTGTTGGTGGTGGAGGTGCAGTTCCTCACGAGCTCTTCATCCGTCTTACACCTAGTTTGGAGGGAAGCAACAACAAAAAGAGGAATTCAAAAGATGAAGGAATTCAAAATGAAAGGGTCTCTAATTGAGAAAGGCACAACATAATAAAAAAGAAAGAAAAGAAAAAAGGATCGATCTTCCATCACGCACCTTAAATTAACCGGGGCTTGTTAATGAGGCGTGTTCTAGGTATCGACTCACCTTGAGCACTTGCTGCACACCTCGCATGCTTGTTCAGGGGCACAGAACCGTCCCGGTTTGCACCGACATTCAGCATCCTGAGTGTGAGTACAAGGACTTGCGATTTCCTGATCTGAGAAGCGACGCAAAAAAATAGCTTGTTAAGTTGCCGTTTAGGCCCAAAGCACTTTGAAAAGGTTGAATATTGATTTTTCTTTTCTATCTCCCCACAGTCATTCCAAATCGATGGTTTAAAGCAGTGGAGGAGAACTACCTGAGTGACACTGCGTGCACTTGAAGCAGTACTTATGGTCGTTGGCGTGCTCTGTAAATGTCCCATCGTCGCATTCCTCACACTTCCCCTGCTCTCCTTCTCTAGTGCAGGTTGATGTCATACGTGTACCTAACACACACACACCAAAATATCTTTATACACCTACACAACACCTTTTTGATAACCAATCAAGATTGAACTGCAGTGATGGATGTGTGAATAGAACTGTGTCTTACCAGCTCGACATTTTAAACAGCAGACGTTGCCGCTCGCATACTCCAGGTCTTCCCTGCAGCCGAGGCCGGGCTGTGGAAAAGCATCCGTGAGGCACCGGCTCAATAACGCAAGAACCTTCGGGAGGGAAAAAGGACGAGTCAACATGTATACATGTACGATATGTTTTACGACAGGGATGTCGTACGTGTACACAGGCACGTGCACAGACATTTTGGGGGGCAGGTGCTCAAACCCAAAAAAAGGGCACCCAATGCTAAAAAAAAATTCTGATGATGCAATACATCCTCGACCTGCGTTTCCTCTGGCAGCATCAGACCACTAGCTTACATTTTCTTTATGAATAAAGATGAATTATTATATAGCAACAACAGTACAAGCGTTCTGATTGGCTAATGGGTCGTCATGCCAGCCACATATTGCCCTCCTCGCTGGTCTGATACAGATCCGTATTGCCCTCTGACGTCATTTTCAAAATGAGCGATATTGATAGATATCAACAGCCAAGAGCAGTGGTCCTCAAACTAAGGCCCGCGGGCCGGATACGGCCCGCCTCCACATTTGGCCCGGACCTCTGAACAAGAGAGGCCTTATGATTTTTTGTTCAGTCTGGCCACGCAAATCCTAGACTAGCCCCTGTTGAATAGAACGGAATAAGAATTCTCTCTCTCTTTTCTCTCTCTCCTCTCCTCTCTCTTCTCTCTCCCTTTCTCTCTCTTCTTTCTCTTCTCTCTCTCCCTCTCTCTATTCTCTAAACATAACTAACGTCAGTAAACAGCTGGACGAGGCTTTGAAATCACAGAGTTTAAAAAATGCTGCCGGTCAGAGAAGGAGGTGCACCCGTTTGGTGGCGCGAGGAGACCTGCGCGGAGGAGGAAGTGGAGGAGGGAGGAGCGCGGCGGGGGGAGGGAGAGGGGGGGGCTCGTGAGCGCCGCGGAGCGGATCGGGGCGAACTTCTCACAAGAACTCAAATAAATGCCCCGTCGGATGATAAAACACATTTGGGGGGGACTTGATGACAGAGTAACTTTTATTCTTAAATACGGATGAATACAAAAAATGTTTCTCCAGCAAAAAGGGCACTTTTCTCATCCAGGGCAAAGGGGCTGGTGCTTGAGCACCACTAGGGCTCTATCTGTGCACGTGCCTGCGTGTACAGATTGTATAGCCCTCTGAGGCAAATTTGTAATTTGTGATTTTGGGCTATACGAAATAAACTGAATTAAATTGATTGACTCATCGCCGGCACACAACAGTAAGTGATAAGAGATTTAAATATGTCATCATCTCTGTCGTATCGTAAACTAAAAATATCTTTAGAGTTTTGCTCAGATATCCGATATGTTTTAGAGACGGCCATAACCATTTTATGACCACGTTATTTGAAGCAATTCTACATTTTTCTCCCGACTGTTTCAGTCACACTGTGGATTTCACAGTCTAGTCCTGTGACGACAGTCTGGAGGGCTTTACGCATCAGCTCTGCTCTCAGGAAGTGGCTTGTTTAAAAAGGAATACTCATCAAAAGTTAGAATGCTCAAAGCACAAAATATGAGTCATTGTCTCATGGAGATGATGAAACTCCTATGACTGTAGCCGGCCAATCAAATGCACCTGGCTTCAGACAGGATGGGAAAAGGGAGTTCCCATTCAGCTTAATGTTTAACGTGCTTCAACATCTTTTGAGATTAAAACACACGCCGAATAAATGCCATACAATATTGTGAAGATCAACCAAAATGATGTAATGTGAATGTGATCCGATAACGTTTTTACAATTGACAAGACAAACACTTCTCAGCTGAAAACAAGCATCATGTCCAAATATAGTCAACACCTGGCCAGGTGGAAAAAAAGAACCAAACAATAATGGGTGTGGTTTATGTCCACACCCATTATTTCCCAGTTATTCAACTAATAAAAATCACGTGCCATGCCATGACGTGCCGTGCCCCACCTCCTCCCCTCACAATTACATTTAAATTAGATTAAAACATATTCAACAATTGAAAGAATTTATCGTCCATAAAACCAAAACAATGAATACAGAATAATACAAATCAAACAAACCTCCATTCAAAACAATTGAATGCGACAGTAACCTAAGAAAATAAGACAACGTTAATCTGAAGTAGACATGCTATTTATCGGCGTGCCTATATAATCTAATCAAAAAAAGACATTTAAACTTTCACTTCCGGTCGTGGAGCAGGTTATGCCACCAAGCAATCCGGATATAAAAGCTAAAATATCACGTAAATAAAAGCCACATGGTGGATTACTGTCTCGCCAAATTGAAGAACGATTACTATACAATGCATAGACTATAGTTTACCCTGGAATTTAGAAGATATACATGTGGAAATATCGAGGAGAGATTCACATTCACACATTCTTAAGCGGAGATTGGGGGCAACGCGTCAGGAAGACGTCCAATCAACTACAGGTATAATTTATTTTGTTTTCATTCTACATTTTTTATTATTAATGTGCACTCGACGATGGTCACTTTACACTTGTTTGGTCGTGTTGGAGGGAAATGAGCGCGTTACTCTCTGGAGGCGACGAGGAATTTCTCACTTGGACTCGGACGGACCGAGACACTTTTAACGGAGACCTGTGACATTCCGCGAGGACACAATTGGTAGCGAGACACACACGTATTCTCCCAAAACGAGAGGTTAATTCGGTATTCTAATGCGACAGAAAAAAACCTTTAACCGGTGTTACGGTTTAACAGGCGACCCTGTTAACTGGCGACTTTTCACGGAGCTGTGCCCTCGTGAATGTTGCTTGGTTTAATTTTGTAATGAAGTGTCAACCCCTCTCATATATTTAATATATAGAATACAAATGAAACAATTTGATGTTAACGAGGGCAGCTACGTGTTATCTTCCTCTTTTCAACAGCTGTCTGTAACTACGACAAAGTTAACACGGTCGCTTCGTAAACCGTAACACCGCCACGCGGGACTTTACTTCCCAAACAAACACCAGCTGAGAGTTGGCATATAAAAAAATAACGACTCTACGGAAACTTTTCCGACTTGCGTGTCACTCTCAGGAAGTGTTGTACGCTAATGTTTTTGTCGGAGCGAAGCAGACATTGTATCTATTACTTTTTAAAACTTTTTAATTTTGTATTAATTCAATGTCATCAAAAGCAAAACATTTACAGGACACTTACCAAGAAGAGTGGGCGCTTGGTCATGCTTAGTAGTTATCCTCACACGGACATTGAGTCGAAATAAACTTGTGGGCAGGACGAAATGTGCTGCCGTGTCCCAGAATGGAGCGCAGGTGTGAGAGTGAGACTCCTTGGAGGTAATGGCGGTGACGTAATCGACTGGGCGGGGCCGACGGATAACATCCCAGAGCCACGATCTGACCCGCGACCATGGAGCCAAGTGTACACACAATCATTCTCTGGAATGAGTTACAAAAGAATCTAATCAATCATAATAATAACGTAATAATAGTACAATAAATCAAACATATTGCAACACTGCAACTGCTTCTGAGGTGGCTTCTGTTGGTTGTTTACATATATATATATAAATGTATATATTTTACAGAGGCGGTGAGGAAGCTGAACTCTCTCCCCACTCTCCTACTCCTCCGCTTTTAGACTCATATGTCTGACTGCTACTAGACAGATGTACATTTTTTTTTAATAGTTCCTAATTTATATTTTAATATATGCCTACTATGAACTATTCATACACTCTGTCATATTCATTGAATGTATTTTAACTCTAAATCTGTCCTTCTGTACACATTACATCTATTGCACCTGTCCATCCTGGAGAGGGATCGTCCTCTGTTGCTCTCCTGAAGGTTTCTTCCCATTTCCCCCCCTGAAGGGTTATTTGGGAGTTTTTCCTGATCCGATGTGAGGTTTTGGGGCAGGGATGTCTATGTGTACAGATTGTAAAGCACTCCGAGACAAATTTGTAATTTGTGAAATTGGGCTATACAAATAAACTGAATTGAATTATAATTTTTGGAAAATTATTTGTTGTCTAAATGTTCTTTGTTGTTGTTGTTAGCTGTTTTGCACTTTATTAATTTACTTTATTACTATTATTATTATTATTATTACTACAATCACTTTATGTTGGACAAGAGAGAAACGTACTTTCCGAGTGACAATAAAGATGACTTTGACTTTGACATTTCCTTATATTATATGTCTTTAGATATAGCTCTGCCATGATCTAGCCTGACTGAATGGCATGGAAGTACTTTTTTATTACAACCATAAGAAGATAACTCAAGTCACAACCTGACCGGACTGCAGCTCACAGACGTCTTGGTCAAAAAAATGACTTGTGACCAACTCCGATATGCAAAAATGGAAGCTGGAAGTTAAGAGACAAAACCAAATTATGAATGAGAAGGCAGCATAAGAAAATAGCTAAATGTGTCTAAACGCTGAGTGGGTAAGACTCCGGCCCCATGTGCGGAACAGAACCTTTGATTGAAAATGCACCGAGTAGTTTTGCTCGGAAGTATCCAAGTCATATTTTGTGAGGGGTCTTCCGCCAAATTAATTTGAAGCAGCTCTTCTTCACTTCATGAAGTCTGACCCTAGTTTAATTTACAAATGCAACACATGTAAATAAAAACCCTACACACATCGCATGTCACCTTGGAGAGCTTTCAACAGATCCACTGCTTCTCGAGTGCAAAGTAAATAACAGTTCCTAGTGGCTCCTCTCTGCTGTGAGGCAAACTATAGACTTACTATCACACACAGCCCCTCATAATAAACTACATAAAGTCATCATCACAGCTTTCAACAAACATGTGTGCCTGTTTCCTGATATCTGCAGCAATGCAGATATGCAGCCAAACAGGAAGTTCAACTGAACCGTGGTCTGTGAATATATATGCTGAAGTAGGCCCGAGAAGGCATTCAAAATCTAGCTAGAGCCTCGGCTTCAGTCGTGATACGAAGCTATACCTTGTATAGACACGTAGTTGGAATGGGGGGGTCACAGTTTAGAAAGCAGTCTGAGCGAAAGCCGTACAAACTTGATGGGCCTGGTTCAATTAAATTAAATTCAGTTTATTTGATATAGCCCAATATTACAAATGGCATCATCAGGGCCATGACAGGAGACCGGCACACCAGGCAGGTAGCATCAGATACATCCAGGTCCAATGGACCCTATGAGACGTGAAGTCACAAAGACTCCGGGGAGGAAGCAGAGTTAATAATGTGTGATGGAGAGATGTAAATTCATCCATAAGTAGAGAGAGAAGAGGAGGTAGGTGCTCAGTGTATCCTAATCCTGGTGGACTCGGTGGTGGACTCGGTTGGGCGACTGATATTTTCATTGGCTGATGAACAGAGGCCGCAGTCCCTCTGTGAGCCCACTGAGCACCTCAGGTCATCAACATCTCGTTCTAAGAACACGGCGCCTCGGTTTTCCACCCTATTCTATGTCCACAATCGCTCAGCCTCAGACTCACATAGTGGAAGGATTTCTCCAGCCGCTCACCCCCGCAGACTGCTGCGACTTCTGTTTTCGATGATAAGGCCCGGGGAGGAGGCTGAAACCTCTCACACTTTTTCCAAGATAAGACATTAGTATTTTGCATTCGGGCTGACTGTACTGCTTTCTGCTCGTCTGTTGCACCAAGGTCAAGATCAATTCTAACGATATGGACATTATCATTTATCCGTCACTTACAGGCTCTTCCGTGTATACTGAGAGGAAAGCTATGGGGTGTAGGGTTAACGGGATCTTTGGTGATGTTGTGAACTTATAATCCTTCTTCTTTTTTTTTTTACTCAAGGTGGGTGTGGCCAGGCCCTGTGGCCCTCTATTGGCTAGCTGCCAACATTGTTCATTTTTAAAGCTTAACTCGTGGACACAAGAAGTGTGCTGAAAGTATCTCGAGTAACTTATTGCACCATCGTTGGCTTCCAAACTAACCGAGATGTCACAAAAGTGTTGCTCATAGACGTGCTCATGTAAAAGTGAGATTGAATGTGAGCATGGAGAAACTGCAGCAGATGAGCCGGACAGCAGCGCTCTAGTTTCAAGCTCTGCACACATGCATCATTCTGAACAGTGATGCTCAAATGTTCAGCCTCATTGGTCCGGCCTCTTTCACGATGACTCCTGCCTCCGTGGCCCTGCTAATGCCTGAACTCTTTACCGCTGTTCATCTGTACCCATGACATCTATTGCTTCTTTCCATCCGGGGAGACAAATCCTCCTCTGTTGCTCTCCTAAAGGTTTCTTCCCTTTTTTCCCACTGAAAGGTGTTTTTGGGGAGTTTTTCCTGATCCAATGTGAGGTCCTGGGACAGGGACGTCGTATATGTACAGATTGTAAAGCCCTCTGAGGCTAATTTGTAATTTGATATTGGGCTATACAATTTAAACTGAATTGAATTCTTACCACACAGGCCTTAAATGTGCAAGAAACTCAGCTAATACTCCCATAGTTGTCTTAATCTTATTTGATAATGCATGGAGTCGTGCAACTTCGACTAACATGAGATGCAGAATAGAATTAGTCCGTTCGTCTGGGATTGTGTTTGATGGCTGTAATCGTGCCACAAACACAAGCTTTTCCATTCAGGGAATATTGAGTTTTTAACATTTCATTTCCTGCATGTTGGTGATTTTAATGCACCAATTTCTTCCTTTTCTGGCTGAACTTATGGGGGAAATGTCCTCATTCATGTTAAGGAAAATGCAAACTTCTTGCACCTGGATTCTCCTGGTGATCATCTTTTCAGATTTAACGTGAATCAGATTCTAGCATATTATAACCATAATAGACAAGTTGAGATCTTTCAACTGTACATTTATTTTCAAAAAGGCTGCATATACATTTGCAAATTCTACTGTACAGAAAAACATCGACAATTTCCATAATTATAGATACATTATACCTTAAAGCTGCCTGGCATTACCAGACATAGATGCTCAGCACTAGAAAAGCTCTGCAGCCTATTTTCAATATTATAATCTGAAATACTTTTTAACTATACCAGTGTCAGTGTGATTTTTTATTTTTTTTTCATCCGCATCTGTACTTTACAACATTCACCATTTACAGTCGTTACAAGGCACAAGACTAGTGATATGAAGCTGAAGGCCATGTGTAAAGCCAAAAAGAAAGAGCATGCGGCCAACTTGCTCAGAAAGTCATGGACAGCGAACTTTTTATCTCGTGAAATAGTTAGCCTTACACCAAAGCAGTATACACAGTGAAAATACGTTTGTAGAGGAAATATACTCGATGGAAAAATGTACTCTCTTAAGGATCAAAGCAGGATCTCACGAACAACACGAGGGAAAATGAACTGTATACAAGGGAAAAGATGAGTAATGTTCTCAGCTGACCTGAAAAGAATTGATAACAAATTGTAAAGAGCAATTGATGACCCCCCTATTAATGTACTATATATTTTCGACTGGTGGTCTGTCTTTTCTTTATTTGTATTTTAATTTTTTATTATTCTTTTCTATTTTATTTAAGTTTTTCTTTTAGTCATTTACAATCTTTTGTCACGTGATTTTTTGTTCAGTGAAACTGAAAAAAAATCAATAAATAAAAAGTTTAAAAAAAGATATGTTTGTTTACGATTGTATGAGATCACTTTACAATATATTTTACTATATATTTTCTACTGGTGGTCTGACTTTTCTTTATTTGTACTTTAATTTTGTATTATTCTTTTCTATAATATTTAAGTTTTTCTTTTGGTTCTTTACAATCTTTTGTCACGTTCATTTTTGTTCAGTGAAACTGAAAAAAAATTCAATAAATAAAAAGTTAAAAGAAATGTGTTATGTGTGTATGAGATTACTTTCAAAACTGGATTTCAACATTTTTATGACATTCAGTGCTGAAAACGCATCCAGAATGAAGGTGCTTGGTAAGTGTTAGGTATGTTCTCACTCCCAACCCGTCAAGTACCAACTCTTGAAGGTATGCAATATATGGATTCATTTTTTGACGATGATGATGATAACTTGCTACTCATGGCCGTTACCAATATGAATTCAACATTTTTGTATCTTAGTTTCTAAAGCTCATAACCAGTTGTTTACTATGCACACCCGAGTGTAAGAAATACTCAAAATGTAGTAGCATGTTGAGTCAAAGAAAACTGTTTGGCTTCATATTATCAACTGATAATGTATAGGCTATAATTCAATCATCAGAATAATACATTGTTCTTGTTTGAGGAATTTACCAGTACATTATTCATTGGGCGTGATATCTATTGTGTATGCTTAGTTTTCAAACAGTTTTTTTTATTAGGTTGAGGCAACAAAACGACATTAGGAAAAGATCGTGATTCTGTAAAAATATTAAGTCTGTTTCCTCATTAAGTAAGCTACATGATGTAATTGACGTAAGTTCCGTAACATTCGGTAACATTGTCCTTTTAGTTACACACGATACACACGATACATACTGTTTGAAAATCCTGCATCATCGGCCAACCCAACCTCTTCACTCTGTGGAGACTTCATAGTTCTTCATACTATGCCACGTGGCTTTTATTCCCGCCACAACTACAGCCATAAACAACATTTCCATTTTAACACTCTTTGCTTGCAGGAATTAAAAGGGAAATCCATATAGTCACAATTAACGTAACAATCATATCGGGGAGAGAAAAAAAGGATAACTTTCCCATTCCTTTTCTTCCCCGCTCATTATTTTAAAGAATTAGAAATGCATAGAGATGATGTAGAGAAATGAGAAGCCATGAACATGTCTGGTCAGCTATGCTCAGTGATGCATTCAAAGTCACCATATCATTCCTGATAAAAAAAACACTGATGAACATATTCAAAATACATAGTGTACACCTCTCTCACCTTGGAAAACACCAACAGAATATACATTAGAAGAGATGTGTTGAGATTGTGGGTTGAGTTTGTTTAGCTGACTGCAGGTCAGAAGGTACCAATTTGAAGATGAACAATTGGTCTCTGATTCCATATTGTCCCACAATTTCCTTTTAGCTCACTGACTCTTTATACATTTGAGAATATCAGCACTGAGAATAATCTCAGTGTTTGAGGATTTGTGAGCATTTATAGGCCACGGAGTGGATAAAAGCAAAGATTGACTCAACTGGGCATACATATCAAGTGGAGAATGCAGCTACCAATCAAAGGTAGCTTCTTTTTGTTTAATAAGTATTCAACACACCAAAAACTAGCCACAATTGTGGGTGTTTACAGTTAATGATAAAGTATAAAATTACGAGAAAAGAAATGTACAAATCAGAATGGTGGAAAAACTGGAACCACCAGCAGCTGTTTGAATTTTGTTGCAAATAAAGTAGTGTTCTTATGGTAAGCATGGCCTCGGAGTGAAAGGAAGGGCCTGAAGGATACATATTTGTAGACGAGAAAACACATCTTTGACATTTCTTTTTTCATTTTTCAAAATATAGGACTTTATAATATACATGTATAATATCGTTTTCTTTCTCCGAATATTACCCTCCTCTGCCTCAGTAATCTTCAATTTGATCTACAGTAGACAATTATAAAACACAAACGTACGTAACGTGTTGTTCATTTGTCTCATCAGCACTGTTTAAAAGCTAACATAGCATTTTTTATGCAAAAAAAAGATATTTTACAGATTAAGAAAATATTAAATGAAAATCGAATTAGACAAACATGTATGCACACATTTAGCTTAACATTGTCATGTTACTAAATGGACAGTTTTTGCAATGTCCATGTTTTCATTTTAGTGGGTCCTGGCCTCAAGTTAATAATTATATAGAGGTGTGTATAGAGTGCATATAGAGGAAAGCGTTTGGCTGTAGCTCATGGGGAGAGTGGTCGTCCGACAACCTCAAGGTACCTGGTTCGATTCCCCATTCTCCCCATAGTTGCATGTCGAAGTGTCCTTGAGCAAGACCCTGAACCCCCGGTTGCTCTTCACTGCAGCCCACTGCTCCTTAAAAACTAAGCATGGGTCAAATGCAGAGAAGAATTTCCACTTTGTGGGATTAATAAAAGTCTACATTATTATGCTGGATAGTTGTTCAAAAAGGTGTTTGATGCAGTAAATCATAAGGTGCTCTCATAAAAACTAATGCAACATAATGTACACAATAAATTTCATGTCATCCTATTTGGGCTACAAACAACATTGCACGAGAATAAACAGTCATCAATCTACCTTCCCAGACTCCACTGTTGGGAGACCTTAAGAGTCCATCCAAGGACCGCTGTTTTTCAGGATTAATGATTTGTCAATCATCTGTCTTGATGTCGAGATATAAATGTTCGCAGATGACACGGTGATGTCCATTCTAATTTAAAACAGCAAGTGACTTTACAACTCACAAGCTATAAAGAATATAAATACCTAATGCAAATGCAGCTTTGATTATTTGATTACGTCTAATGTTTGTTTACTTCATAAGATGCTGCACGGTTCAGTCCAACAAGACACACAGATGATCAACTACTGCTACATAAAACATTGTTCAACAAAATGTGCTCAAAGTACTTTCTTAATGACAGCTACAAATCAGTTGAATACTATCCCCAAAAGTATGAGTGTATCACCTTTAGTCAGTTTAATACTAACGTTAGAAAACGGTTTAAAGACAGTCATGTTGTCATTAAGGTCGGGACTATAGGTGTATTAATTAATGTTGTCATTAAGGTCAAATCTACGTCCTACAGGTGGATTTATAATTTTTTTATTGATATATGTGCATTTCATACATGCCCAAGGATCAATGGCGGCCTAACAACGCAAAGAGCTTTGTCGAACTGCTGTTGAAAATATAACATGAGAGTATAGCTATAACTTGAATACAATTATTGTACACTAACCCAGTCTTAAATAAACTAATACATTAAATGAACATCCTCATGCATCTAAAAAAAAAAGTCCCAAAACCAGATGTGACCAGCATAGAAGACGTAATTTGTCTCTGACTGCACTCTTAGTATTCTAAATATTTTATCAGTAATAATGCATTGTAAACAAGTATGTTTATTCACCGCTAACTATAACAGATACAATGTTAGGCTTTACATTTCTTTTATGATTCTCATTTAAATATATTTTAAACGTTAAGGAGACAATATTTCAAAAGCGTTGCAATAGTGGCTACAGCCTGTAAAATGTAGGCACTATTTTAACAGAAACTAAGTTTTTCTTGTGAGAAAGTAGGCTACATTACTTTTGCATTTTCTTGTTAATGTGAATTGTACCCCCAAGTTATAGAATGATTCTGTCTCAATTGCTGATAAAGTATGACAAAATGCAATGAACATTGAGTACCAGGATGGCGGACTCGTAATGGTTAAAAAGTTGAGTGTGGCCGCTATCTTGGCTACCCATCGGAAGAGGAGGAACCACTAAACTTGTGAACAAATGTTCCACCTCACATGAACCAGGGGCACACACAAGCAAACAAAAGTAAAATCACGTTTATTTTTATTCAGTTTTAATACAATTCAAGTCAAGTAAGCAAACAAGCTGGCAGATATTTTGGCGAGCAACAATCACGGTCAAATGTTGGCGGTAGCTACTGCTCCTTTCAATTGCAAATTTTCCATTAAAAAGAAAAAAGGAAGGGGTCATATTTTCAAAAAGTATTTCGGTAATTCATAACAGCCATGTTGGATTTGAGACTTCACTACCCTGTCAAAATTCACGCACTACGCAAGTACATCATGTGTACACAGTGCAGCACATGTAGGCTACTAACAGAAGTATCCAAATTGAGATGCAGCTAGTCTAGCTAGCTAGGCTATAGCAAGTAGAGGCAGCAGCCGAATGGAGTCTCTGTTACACTGTGGTTTTACCTCAGGCAAACATGTTATTACTGTGGACATGTAAATTCATGAATGTAGCTTTCCCCCTAAAGTTAGTGTGATCTTGTGTGGCTGAATCCCAGAGGAACATATGGTGTGCTAATGACGCTAATCTCAATTTCAGTGTTTATATCAAATTTAGAAATGCCAATCGTTTCCCTCCTGCTGTCAGTCAGGTCTTTTTTAGAGTTGAACCCGCCTCTACAGCTCCACACCTTTCTGTCATAAGCTTTACTGGCTAGCTTTCATCTGCTTGAGTATCAATTTGTCAGTTTTGTTTATTTTTTATATTTAGACGACCATATCAGGAAACCAGATCTGTATGAACTATAAATATAGGCCTACTTGTTTTCTTTACAGATATCTGCCTTCACAGTAGGCCCTACAGTAATTTAAATGGTGGAACTGTTTTCTACGTACAAGTCTGTTAACTCCTGTGAATTTTCTAGAGGATCTGGCCCATTGTTTCTGGATATCTTGCTGTTAATTATTTCCAATGCAATCTCTCAAAACTGTGAGCGAAGATGGAGGCAGACATCTCCGGGGCAGATATCTCAAAAACAAAATGCATGGTTGGATGCATCCAGGGGTAAAGTGAGAGAATGTGTTCTTTCATAATTTGTGAGGCCTTTTTCACCAAGCATGCATCCCTCTGGCAGAGATCCACTGTGATTTGAGAAACAATATGTAAACATATCAGTAGCATAAATATTGGATATTGTTTCTGAATGTATTTCTTGTAAAAAGTTTAAATCCACATTTGATTTATATGTATGTTGCATGAATGTATCCAAATAGCTAGCTAGAGCTTGACTAGTTCAGAAGAGCATAATAACAACATCTGAAAATTGCTTAAAAGGGTAGAGTGTAGTATTTCAGGAGAGCTATTAGCAGAAATGGAATTTAATAATTCAAACTGATTTTATTTATTAGAACTAAGCATCGTGTTCACGTTAGCTTTGAATTAGCTCTTCATCTACAAATGAAGCAAGGGTTCTCTTCGCGAAGTGCGCCATGTTGCAATCTTTCTACAGTAGCTGTGGGGATGTGAGACTGCAGAACCGTGCACCAGCCACTTATTCGGTTGTTACCAAATTAGCTCACTAATAGAGCGGGTTGTACTCAAATCACAACATCGGTGGTTTGGTCCCTTGTTCCATATGTGCTGAGTGACATTTTAGAATACACTGAGCCCCTCTTTCTTCTACTCTCTCCTTATGGACAAATGTACGCCTCTTACTAACTCTGCTTCCTCCCCGGAACCTTTGTGATTTCACATTTCATAGGGTCCATTGGACCTGGCTGTGTCTGAAGCAGGTCCTGGCTCCTGACTCCTTGCCCCTGCTTCCTGCATCCAGCCCCTGGCCTGGACCTGGCCTCCTTCCCAACGGCCCTGCCTCCTTCTTTGTGCCTTCTGCCTCAAAGGCTGACCTCATTGGTCCGGCCTCTTTCGCGATGCCTCCTGCCTGGTGAGCCGGCCTACTGCCATGGCCCTGCTGATGCCCCTCCCCCTCTCTACCTCCTACTGTTTCATGGATTATGTAAATCTGGATCATGGTCCATGCCTACTACTCAATATTCATAATTTCCATCATATTCATTGAACATGTTTATGTAACTCTTTAACTCTGTTTATTCTGTACACATGACGTCTCTTTCTTCTGTAAATCCAGTGAGAGGGATCCCCCTTTGTTGCTCTCCTGAAGGCTAAGTCCCTTTTTTCCCTGTGAAAGTTTTTTTTCGGGAGTTTTTCCTGATCCGATGTGAGGCCCTGGGACAGGGATGTAGTATTTGTACGGATTGTAAAGCCCTCTGAGACAAATTTGTAATTTGCTATTCAGATGCTACACACTGTACCTTTTTCAAAAGTTTAAAATGTTAAGGTTTTTCTTAACTATAACCAATTTAGTTTAACAATATGATATCGTCCTTCATGATCAGTGGTCCCCAAACTACGGTCCGCGGGCCGCATCCGGCCCGCCTCCCCATTTGGACCGGCCCCCTGAACAATACCAGAGACGCGTTCCGATTTATTATTTTTTTCACCTGGCCCGCTGCCATTGAGATTGCAGTGAGACGCGGAGAAAATGTGAAGTGGTGCTCTTCGCAATAGAACATCTTTGATGGGACGTGTCGAGTCTCGGCCAATCAGCGTTCAGATGTCCACAGCGTTTGGGATAGCTTGAATGTTAGTCCGCTACATCTGCTGCTGTCACGCTGCACGGTGTAGCGATGCTAACAAAGTACCCGTACGTTAACAACGATGTGATTTAGTTTGGGGACCCCTGTTCATGATGATTAAACTGGGAATGTCTACATGTCAGCCAGCCTTTAATTTACCATTACTTCAGAAGTTAAAACAAAATGTGTTTTGCTTTTTAGATTTCACAACCTTCACATGCTTAGAACATTCTTCCACTATGATGCATCTTTATTATGATATGTAACCATCAGTATTCCTTTTACTGTTTATTGGACAATATGCAAACTCCCAGTCTGTGTGCACATGACCTCTGTGGCCGAAAAAATATAAATGTGCGCTTCTGCATGTTTGTTGGGGGGTGCGGGGAGTTGGTGGTGGAGGCAGCCGGGTGTGTCAGGGTCTGATATACGCTCTGTGTGATGGCTGTTAGTGGGAGGAAACAGGCGGAGGAAACTGTAATGAACTGTAATGCCACGGTTAGAAATCTCACTCTGCCACATCACACCACAACCATGTTTTTATCTGTATCCTAACACAAATTAGGTCAGGATTAGACTGGGGCTCATATTGTATTTTTTTCCTATTTTTGTTGTTGTTTTTTTACACTGGTTGTCTATCAGAAGTGCTAAACTCCCTATAGACTAGATTTCTTTGAAGACTTTTTTAAAGAGGTGAAAATGGGAGCATTTCAAGATACTTGGCTTTGAAAGTTAACAATCACAACATTTAAGCAATCTGCAGCTTCCTTTTTAAAAATATAATATTGGACGTCAGAAAAGTAGCTTCTAAAGTCCTCATTCATTTGTTGACACAGGAATGTTTGAAAAAAAAACATTAGATCAGGTGGGCCTGAAATGACGCCACTGTTGTTGCCTTATTTGCAGATGAGAACTTCTATGCAAATATGTCCAGCTGCTGTGTGGACCAGTTTGGAAAAGGACGGGAGGCGGTTGGAGAGGGGGGGGGGGGGCTTCTCCCATCTCTTCTAACACAAATTAAGAAAACACTGTAATGTGCACTTTAAGGTAGGGAAATACCCCGCTCACCTTCTGAGCTGGGAAATGAAGATATGAGAAGAGGCAGCTTTTACAACAAATACATTAAAAATTAACTTAAAATAGAGTGGCAAGGCAGAAAAAGATTTACAGTCCATTCTTAGTCAGATTCTTATAGGAGAGGGGATAGATCCACAGCTGGTACTGCCTCACCTCCATCTGTTTGGAATTTGGTCAACACATTGAATGCTCACGCCGTCTATTCACAACCTCTTGACCTTCCGGCGTGCGGCCACAGTGTGTCGTCCATCACCGGCTGTGTTGCCATTCGCAGATAATATATATGCCTCAGTTTGTCAGTTTTTCTCTTTTCTCTCAGCCCGTATATTCCGGAGCAGAGTCCTCCGTCATCTGATTTGTTGTTAGCGTGCCCGTTGCACAGACGCCACCCGCTTGTACGTGATTGAAGTCGGACTCCGGCTCGTCCTGGTCCTTGGGGGAGTTTTTGGAGTGGATCTTGCCAATCTCCTCGAGGGCGCTGGCTAGGGAGTCAAGGTCAGCGGTGTCCTGGTGGCGAGCCTCCCACAGGCTCAGGATGACTGCCGACGGACTCCGCTGCTTTGAAAAATAACCCAGGTTTCTGTAGAGGAGCAAACAAGACTGGATTAACAAAGTTCACAGGAGGAGGAATACAGGAACATTGGCTTCGGATCTGCATCACGAATAAAACTGATTCTGTTAACACATTAAATTGCTCTCATTTGTTTTGAGAGAGTGGTGTTGAGGGTGATTTTAAAGCATGGAAAACAAGGCCTGTAGTTCTCAAACTGTTGTCCTTCAAGCATCATTTTCATGTTATAATATAGTTTGATTTTGTGGGTGGCTGTGGGTCAGTGGTTAGCAGGTCCGTCTGTCAATCAGGGGGTTGACTGTTCAATCCTCGCCCTAGTCGATGTGTTGTTGAGCAAGACATCCTGGATTGCTCCCTCTAGCTGTGCATGAATGTAGCATGATTGCAAGTTGCTTTGGATAAAAGCGTCAGCTACATGTAATAATATTTTGATTTTGACAACAAATCTAATTTAAGGACTGAAGAAACTAAATTCCTTCAACAACTAGGCACTGTAGGTATTAGCCAATGTTACTTCTTAAACAGGAGGAAATAATCCATCTTTTGGGACTACTTTCAGCATGGATTAATACAACATTGGTGGTTTAGCGAGTGTTGGACAGACTTGGGGAGTAACGGAAAAACCTTACGTAATTAGGACAAAGAAAAAACACAGCTGCATATCGTTTCAGTTATAGAAAAGCAAGATGCCAATTTTACAATATTTTCTAATATATAGAGTTATAGTAGCAGTTCCACAAGGAACTCTCATCTTTAACATTTACTGTCTGCACCATTGTACTCTAATTAGTTGTTATACTTCAATAACCTTGCACATAGTGAATATGCACACCATTATAGCTTTTACTCCACCTCATTTGATCTTTGCTGATGCATATAGTATGTTATCCTACATTTATGTTATAGATTACCATCTCGAAGCCTTGAGTTCTGCATTGTTTTGCTGTTGGCATTTGTTTTTTATAACTAGAAGTGACACACTGAGGAGTTTATAGGCAACCAAAATGCTCACAACTAACTTTGATGTAGCAAAAGAAATACTGTGAAAGGGTTCAAGTTCGAAGAGGAAAACAACCAGACATCTCCCTGACCCAACAACACTCTGGTAGTAAAAGCATACCCTGATTATAAATGGTTTATTTGACTCTAAATGGAGCTTAATTTACTAAATGAAGATCATGCTGTATTGAAGACTCGAAATTAGAGATTGAGACATAGGGCGTTAATCAATCAGCATTCTTCTCTGGAGGCTACTTGTGTTCTCGAGGACTCGTGAAACGTCATCAGTCGCAGTCCGAGGACATGTTCGAATTTAAAGTCTGCTTGCATCAGAGGAGACGTGTGCGTACTCTGGCCAGCTGATATCCCAGAATGCATTTCCCACCAGCAACAAGAAATAATACCGGAGGAGAAAATAAACAACCGACAGTTGACTTTTCTTCATACTACTGTTGTTGAGTCGCAGTATAATTTGAAGATGTTTTCAGGCGAGCAGTTTGTAGTTTAAGCATCAAATCTGTGGTCGGTTTGTTATGATTCAGCCTAATAAAGATCTGCGTCGTAGATTTGAGGTTCTGCTCGCTCAGTGAGCTCCGAGCTCCGCAGCGCCGGGCGGTCAGCGCTCTGTGGCCGCTGAGAGCAGCCTGATCGCGACAGGACTTCTTTAAATGCTCCGCTGGCTCTGATGTCTCCGTAGCGGTTAAACATGAGATATAATAATTGGGTTTTGGAGGATCTAACTAGCAGAAAGAGTTTATTATTTATTCACAGATAACGTTAAATCAGTGACTGAGGGTTAAATTCATAACTTAATATTTTAATTAAATATAATTATATATATCTACACATATATATTTATATGTTTTTATTTTTTACACAATATATATACACAATGATATGTGTATGATTATTTTATTTTTAATTGTTTGTTGATAAATCAATAAATATATATATATACTGTATATATATATATATATATCTCCACACACACAATTCAGAATAAAATAATTGTATTTAAAGGATAATGAAAAAAGCAGGGTTGTCATATTAGTTTGACTGAAATTTTTTATTTACAGTGAATAATTGGAGTAAACTCATGAGCAAGAACAGCTGAAGTGGTGACGTCATCAAGTAAGGTGCTGTTCCAATCGCAGAAAGACCATTCTCCCTCCTCCCAAGGACTCCCAAGACCAAACTCCAAAGTCCAAACTCCAAAAGTACACAAGTCTCTACTCAGCGTACTTGGAATTGATAAACGGCCATAAACTCATGTTTACAATGTTTACAAAGGGAATCAGAAGAGCCCCATGGTAGTCAGTCGAGAGAATGGTAGTATAAGATCTGTTACACAGATTTGTAAATTGTAATCGTGCCTCTACCCATAGATACAATTTTGCTTAAACACTATTGATCATGCTGATATATTGCTATGATTAAGTTGATGACGATGATGATGCAATGATGACATCAGGGGGCGTTAACTATATGTAGACGTCACCTGAGGTTTAGCAAGAGAGCAGAAGGGCATACTATTTCTCAATCGCATATTAGGAAGCGCATATTAAGAACCGCATTTAAGATGAATCCAGGATTTTCTGTAAAATATGAGTTTAATTTATGTTTATGTTGCTGTTCTGCAAATAAAAGAAAGTATGGAAGTGACACTAAGAAAAGAATGTGCGTTGATTTTACTGACAGCTCCTACAAGACCCGTCTTCACTTTTCAAACACGGAGGTTGCTGCATGGTGTAAATTCATCACATGGTGTGTATTCTTACATATTCTTTACATTCTGTATTCTATCGATATCTTTAATGTTTATGTATACTGTCTTACTGTGTATATATTGTTCTTATTGTAGCGACCCTGGGTCAGGAACGCTACGAGACGTAGATGGCTTATAGGGTGTTTATTCAGAGAACATAGAACAAGCTACTGTTGGCCGTAGCCTACGCCAAAACCCCCGCAAAACGCCGTGAAAACCTCCAAACCAGCTTCACGTCTGCTCCGGGTCATAGCTCTGCTCCGAACGAGTCGTAACACAACAACACACACACAACAACATCACTCGCTGTCCAATCACAGACACGCCTCACAGCTACCAGCTCGTGAGACGTTCACTTACATCCGGAACATAACATTTATAACATAACATTCCCTCAGTCCGTTACACTACCCTCCCCCCACAAAGTCCCTCGCCCTCGAGGCAAACAAAGTCTCTCAGGTGGTCAGGGGCCTGCGGTTCCTCGGCTGCCGTCGGCGCTGGGGAGAAGGAAAAGGGGTTAAGGGACGCTGGGACCAAGGGCAGGGACGGGAAGGAGGGCGGGGCCAGGGACACTAAGAGCCTGTGAAGGCGGCCGAAAGGCTGGGCCCATTGGGAAGGGTTTGGGGTAGTCTGGGCTGAGTCCAGGGTTCCCCGTGCCCCAGGCTCTTGTCCTGATGGGGTGGATGTGCCCGTAGGGGGCGTAGGCCAGCCTGTCTCGATGCAGAGCGACTTTCCTTCCTCGTGGTGGCAGTTGGACCCTGTACACCACCTCTCCAAGTCTCTCCAGGACTCGGCAGGGCCCCACCCACTCACTGTCGAGCTTTGGGCACCTGCCCTTCTTCCTCTGAGGGCTATACACCCAGACCAGCTCTCCGACTTCAAAATGGCGCCTCTAACGTGCACATCGTAGTTCCTCTTTGCCTTACGCCCGCACTGCGCATCTGGTTCCTGGCAAACTCGTGGGCCGACTCCAAGCGGTCCTGGAGTTTCCGAGCATAGTCGAGCCCCGGGGGACCCGAGGGCGCCAGGAGGTTTCCCATCATCATCTCCTGGCGTCCGGATTTCTCTGCCGAGCATGAGAAGGGCAGGAGAGCAGGAAGTGGAGTCCTGCACCGCAGACCTGTAAGCCATCAGCACCAGAGGCACGTGGTCGTCCCAGTCGCGTTGATGTTTAGCTGCCACTATGGCCAGCTGTTGTGCCAGCGTGCGGTTGAACCTCTCGACCAGCCCATCGCCTGTGGATGGAGGTGTCGTGCGGGTTTTGTGGGATCCCAGTTTGTCACACATGGCGGCGAAGACACGGGACTCAAAGTTTCTGCCCTGATCTGTGTGGATGACTTCAGGGCCCCAAATCTGCTGAACATTCCCCCACCAGAGCATCCACAATCGTCTCTGCCTCCTGGTTCGGCATGCAGTCGCCGGGCCACTTAGTAAACTAGTCCATGGCAGTGAGGATGTAGCGGTTGCCCCTCTCTGAGTGAGGAAACGGTCCAAGAACATCAATCCCCACCCTCTCCATGGGACACCCAGCCGGAAACTGCTGGAGCTGGGCATGAGATCTGTCTGCAGGGCCTTTCTTCGCTGTGCAGCTGTCGCAGCGGCGGCAGTAGTCCTCCACATCCCGCCTATGTTGGCCCCAGTAGAACCCCTGGCGGAGGCGACGGAGGGTCTTGACCACCAAGTGACCAGATCCCGGAGCTCCATGCATTGCCCGCAGCACTGTCTCTCTCAGAGCCCTGGGCACCACCACTTGCCACTGTGTCTCTCCAGTCGCCGGCTCTTTCCACCCCCTCTGCAGTACACCATCACGCAGTCGCAGGGCTTGAAAAATTGACCAGAGTCCCTTTGTGGCTCGAGAACACATGGTAACCTCTCCCCAAGGTGGTCGCTGTTGGGATCCCACCCAAGCGAGCACTGGCCTTATGTCGACATCCTCTTCCTGTTTGCACCCCCACTCTGCTGCGTCCACAGCTGTCAGTCCATGGCCCGCTGGCGTGCCCACCGTCCCACGGCAGCACATTTCACACCAGGTTGCAGCCGCCTTCTTCCTGCGCCTCTCTTTTCTCACAGTAGTTGCAGCCATCAGCGCTGCAAGGCCGGGGCGGAGCTGGCGTCAGCATTTCCGTGGCGTGCCCCCGGTCTGTGGACCACAGTGAAATCATACGCCTGTAGCTCCTCAATCCAGCGTGCCAGCTGGCCTTCTGGCTCCTTAAAAGACATGAGCCACTGTAAGGCAGAGTGGTCGGTCCGGACTGTGAAGTGGAGGCCCCCAAGGTAATATCTGAAATGTCGGATGGCACAGACCATAGCAAGCAGCTCCCGTCTCGTGACACAGTAGCGGCGTTCAGCCTTGTTGAACTGTCTGCTGTGATACGCCACCACTCTCTCTCCTTCAGGAGTCACTTGGGCCAGCACAGCACCTGCGCCTGCATTACTGGCGTCCGTGTCGAGGATAAAAGGCAGGGTGAGGTCAGGCGGTGAGAGGACTGGGGCCTCCACAAGGGCTCTCTGCAGTGAAGTGAACGCTGCATGGCACTCCTCTGTCCAATCAAACACCACCCCTTTTTGCAGCAGGCGGAACAGTGGTACAGCTATGCAGGAAAACCTCACAAACTTCCTATAGTAGGAGGCCAGGCCCAGGAAGCTTTTCAGGTCCTGCACAGTGTTGGGGTAGGCCAATCCTTCACCGCCTGCACTTTATCATCCATGGTGCCGACACCGCCCCCCAGCTTGTGCCCCAGAAATGTGACCTCCTGTTGCATGAAGGAGCATTTCTGTGGGTGCAGCTTTAGACCTGCTGCTGCCACTCTCTCCAGCACCCGCCTCAGGGCCTCGAGAGCCGCCTGGAAGGAGTCACCATGCACCAGTATGTCGTCCAGGTACACAACACACTCCTGCCGAGGGATACCAGCGAGTACCCTGTCCATTAGCCTCTCGAACGTGGCAGGAGCATTGCAGAGGCCAAACGGAAGGACTTTAAACTGCCACAAGCCCCCATTCGTGATGAAGGCAGTTTTGGCCTCGCTTCAGGGCTGAGAGGGACCTGCCAATACCGCCCGAAGGTCCAAAGAGGAGTACCAGGCTGACCCTGCCACCGTGTCGGGGGCCTCGCCGATCCGTGGAAGGGGGTAGGAGTCCTTTTGTCACTTTGTTGAGGGGCCTGTAGTCCACACAGAAACGCCACGCCTCCTTCTGCTTCTTGGGGACCATGACGATCGCCGAGGCCCAGGGGCTGGTGGAAGGCTCGATGATTCCCGCTCGCTGCATCTCTTGCAGGGCTTTGTCTGCCGCAGCCTGCCTGGCCAGTGGGAGGCGTCGAGGTCTCATCCTAATCGGCCGTGCATCTCCTGTTTCGATGTCATGCTGGATGAGATCTGTGCGGCCCACATCGTCCTCCGACATTGAAAAACAGTCCTTGAACTCAAGAAGCAGCTGCCACAACAGGTCTTGTTCGCTAGGAGTCAGACCACCACAGTTTGCCTGCCAGACCTCCTTCACTGCCAAGACTCTTTCACGGTCGTCAGGTGGAGAGGCGTTTGTCACCTGTGTGTGTGGACTTGTAGCTGGCCGGACAGAGGCTGGGGGTGGGTGCAACTCAGCAGCTGGCAGGGTGGAGGGCAGTGTGGATAGCTCATTTGAAGGGATGCAGCTAGGGGCAGCATCATGTGTTGTCTCAGCCGTCAGTGTGGCAACGGTGTGGGTCGCAACACAGCCAGGCCGGGGTGGCTGGCGCCACATCTGGATGACATGACCATCAGGGAACGTGAGAGTTCCTCTCTTTGTGTCGATGACACAGTCCAATGCCCCGAGAACATCCAGTCCCAGTATACAGTCCTCCAGGTTAGCAACCCACACCGGGCAGCGGATAGACTTTTTCCCCAGGCCCAGAGTCACTATTGCTTCCCCAACCATAGGAGTTCGCTCCCCGGTGACGGACTGCAGTTTCACGATAGTGGGAAAAATATCAGTTCCATTTGTCACCACATCGGGCCTCACCAGGGTTGCTGACGAACCTGTGTCTACCAGTGCAGAGCAGCATGTCCCTCCAATGGTGAGCATTGTATACCAACAGTCTCCTATCCATGTTCGACCCAGCACCACTAGTCGCCTAGCTGACCATCAAAATCCTCCGTGGTCTGGTTGCCCTTATTTGGTCGGACGGTTGCGTAGCCGTTAATTAGAGGGGCTGGGACAGAGTGCCAGCCGGTCACATCGTCCCGATTATGCGGTCCCCTGCCTTCCCTTGTTCGCGGTGGCACGGGGCAGTGTCGGATCAGGTGGCCAGGCTGGCCACACCCCAGCAGACTCTTGGTCGTGGCTTGTCTTGCCTCTCATCTCTCAAGTGGCAGCCTCACTAGCTGGGTTAGCTCCCCACCCAGGCAGGCTGCGCCAACTCCTTCCGTCTCACAAGCAGCGCTCCCTTTGGTGCTTTTTCAACCACTTTACCCATGGCGCCAGCACACAGCATCTCTCTCCGTTGCTGACTCCAAAGCCTCCTGGAGCGACCCAGGGTGAGCGAGTAGTGTCTGGATGCGCAGGTCAGCTGGCAGCAGGGCCTGGAGGAAATGGTCCCTCGCTAGCTCACTCTGGATGGACGAGGGCATGTGGGCGAGGTGCGGTGAACAAGCCCCTCAATGTCATTAGCGAGCTCCCTCAGCGGCTCCTCTGGCCGTTGCTGTCTGCTGCATAGTTCAGAGCGGAGCAGGCTAGTGGCAGAGCATTGTCCAAATCGTCGCTTTAGAGCCCCAATTAGTGCATCATAATCACTCCGATCATCAGGACTCAGCAGCAGCAGGCTTGATAAAGCGTCACCCGTGAGGCACATCGCTAACTGGAGAGCTTTTACTTCAGTGGACCATCTACTGGCATGGGCTAATAGTTCAAATTGTGCATGAAAAGCTTCCCAGTTGGATTTACCGTCATATCTGGGGGTCTTTATTGTGGACGCAATAGCTTCTCTCCGTGTCTCCGTGTGCTCAGTCATGTCCCTTCCTGGGCGGCGGTTATTCCTCTACGGCCGCCATTTCCTCACCGCCCCCGGTTCAAAGCCAGCCTCCGCAGCCATCCTAGCGGTCATTTCTTTTACCCGCCTCGGTGCCCGCTGCCAGGCCTCGGCTGCGCTGGCAATTTCCGTTCGCCACTTTCTCCTTCCCGTTTAATCTTGAGACGGCTCCCCGACGCCATGTTTCTCAACGGTGTGGCGTTTTGTAGCTGCTAGCCACTTAGCTTCTGCTGCTACCTCGCGTGGCGATGTTGATGATAGCTAAAGTTTTACTTCTGACACCAAATGTAGCGACCCTGGGTCAGGAACGCCATGAGAGACGAGATGGCTTATAGGGTGTTTATTCAGAGAACATAGAACAAGCTACTGTTGGTCTTCACGCGCCTCGCCAAAACCCCCGCAAAACGCCGTGAAAACCTCCAAACCAGCTTCACGTCTGCTCCGGGTCATAGCTCTGCTCCGAACGAGTCGTAACACAACAACACACACACAACAACATCACTCGCTGTCCAATCACAGACACGCCTCACAGCTACCAGCTCGTGAGACGTTCACTTACATCCGGAACATAACATTTATAACATAACATTCCCTCAGTCCGTTACATTATTATATAGCCTGTACAACCTGCTGCTGTCATACAATATTTTCCCAAATTAGGATCAATAATGTCTCTCCATCCACCCACCCAACCTCAATTTGTCCATCGTCCAGATGTTGCCACAAACTGTTGACGCTTTGAGTGATTTAGACTAAATGTGAATTCCTGTTTAAACCACATATAACAATTACATGCCGTTAAAGGTATAATTCCAAATAAGTGTTGTGTTATTTTGAGCAGGACGAAGTGATTAACATTTCAAATATGACTATATAATAAGTAAAATATAGTTTGAAATAAGTATAGCTAATTAGAGAATGCACAGTATAAAGACCTAATTCTAAACATCAGTCCTTAATCAATAATAAAAGAAAATGTGTCCTTCGGTTCCTTTCACTAGATTATTATACAATCCACTTATTATATTGGTCAGTAACAAAATAAATATTTAACACAAATTGTCTTGGTGGAGTAAACAAAACCATCTGGTTCTACATGTAGACAAAACAAAAAAGGTGTGACCTTTTAGAATTATCAACACATATAGAGAATAAATTAGCATCACAAATGAGGAGTAATTACTGGCAAACACAATCTGGTTGGGATTTAATTATCAGGTGCTGCAAAAATTAAAGAAAGAGAGGTTACTACCGTTGTTGTTATGCCCGGTACAATGTCTCAATGTTTCTCTGGATCCAGCAGGGCGATCCTGCCGGCAATTGCCGCTGCCTGATGCTGCACAAGGAGGAAAAACAACAAGCAACATGAAAGGCTGCAGCCATTGGTCACATCGGGCTCGCGGTTCAACGCCGCACAACTTGGAGAGGAAAACTTATCTGGATATTTTGGACCCCCGAAGGACTCTTAGATACCAGCGTTTCATGAATCATGCACTGAACAGGAGATCACAGCTGCTACCGGATCAGACCGGCCAAACACAACAACTGGATTTGAATAATTCTTAGATTCATCATTATTGCATATTCTAACACTATGAAAATGGACAAACATGACTAGACTTTTCTAAGAAAAGGCAACTTTTCATTTTATATTTTCAATATCTGTCCATGTTGCCCACTGAATGAGACACATCTGGTAATGTGTATGTACGTATCTGGTCCTCTGCCATTATCCGTCTGACTAAATGTAACTAAACATAATTACTTAACTTTAGTTTTACAATATTGTTCTACGCAAACTATGTGAAAGAATGTGAAGGCCGGCCGGGCGGGTGGGTCTGTGGGTGGTTGTTTTATTATTCATTATTATTATAATCATTTTGTATTTTGTTATGCCATTGTTATTATTTGTCATCATTTTTTTTATATACTTCTGTTTTACTTTCCTGTTTTCTTCTTTACAGTTGTAAACTTACTAACAGATACAATAAAAATTAAGATATCAATAAAGTATAAAAAAAGAAGAAGTGATGAACAATATATATCTTCGACAGACTGTGACAGAAATAGTAATGATGCGGTTGATTAGACACATTATTCCTTTAAAGGATGTAGTGTTATAATTAACAAAACCACAATGCACACACACACACACTACACATTCATTCAATTACAGGATGATGATCTTAAGCCACGTCCGTTAACGGGTTAACAGGTTAAGCGCTCGCAGCACATTGTCATACTTGGCGGTGGCCATTACGCTCGTAGCACATTGTCACTATTGCGGGCGTGGCCATTACGGAGAAAGAAAAAAAGTATTCAGACATCACGCCATCTCAGAAGAGAGAATGAGATCACACTCACCGATCCCCATCTGGGGGAGTTTGGCTAAGAGTTGCCAGTCCTTGCCCTTGGCGTTGGCAGGTCCGTCTGTCAATCAGGGGGTTGACTGTTCAATCCTCGCCCTAGTCGATGTGTTGTTGAGCAAGACATCCTGGATTGCTCCCTCTAGCTGTGCATGAATGTAGCATGATTGCAAGTTGCTTTGGATAAAAAGCCAGCTACATGTAATAATATTTTGATTTTGACAACAAATCTAATTAAAATTTAAGGACTGGAAAATAAATTCTTCAACAACTAGGCACTGTAGGTTATAGCCAATGTTTTTCTTAAACAGGAGGAAATAATCCATCTTTTGGGACTACTTTCAGCATGGATTAATACAACATTGGTGGTTTTAGCGAGTGTTGGACAGACTTGGAGTAAACGAAAAAAACTTACGTAATTAGGAAAAGAAAAAACACAGCTGCATATCGTTTCAGTTATAGAAAAGCAAGATGCCAATTTTACAATATTTTCTAATATATAGAGTTATAGTAGCAGTTCACTCTCATCTATCTTCTTGTTACTGTCACCATTGTACTCTAATTAGTGTTATACTTCAATAACCTTGCACACAAGAAGAACTTCATCTTAATTTTACTGTCTGCACCATTGTACTTAATTAGTTGTTATAATTTCAATAACTTGCATATAGTGAATATGCACACCATTATAGCTTTTACTCCACCTCATTTGATCTTTGCTGATGCATATAGTATGTTATCCTACATTTATGTTATAGATTACCATCTCGAAGCCTTGAGTTCTGCATTGTTTGCTGTTGGCATTTGTTTTTATAACTAGAAGTGACACACTGAGGAGTTTATAGGGCAACCAAAAATCAAGCAACTAACTTGATGTAGCAAAAGAAATACTGTGAAAGGGTTCAAGTTCAGAAGAAAACAACCAGACATCTCCCTGACCCTGACAACAACACTCTGGTAGTAAAGCTACCCTGTTCGAAGAAACAACCGTATATCTCCCTGACCCAACCAATACTCTGGTAGTAAAAGCATACCCTGATTATAAATGGTTTATTTGACTCTAAATGGAGCTTAATTTACTAAATGAAGATCATGCTGTATTGAAGACTCAAAATTGAGATTGAGACATAGGCGTTAATCAATCAGCATTCTTCTCCTCTGGAGGCTACCTTGTCCTTTAGGAGGTGAAACGCTATCAATGTAGTCCGAGGACATGTTTCGAATTTAAAAGTCTGCTGCATCAGAGAGGAGACGGTGCGTACTCTGGCCAGCTGATATCCCAGAATGCATTTTTCACCAGCAACAAGAAATAATACCGAGGAGAAAATAAACAACCGGCTAAGTTGACTTTTTCTTCATACTACTTGTTGAGTCGCAGTATAATTTGAAGATGTTTTGCATGGTAGTTTGTAGTTTGGCATCAAATCTGTGGTCGTCGAGTGATTCAGATCGGTTTGTATCTGCGCTGAGATTTGAGAGGTTCTGCTCGGCTTTAGTGAGCTCCGGGAGTTCGCAGAGCGCTGGGCGGTCAGCCGGTCAGGCCGCTGTAGCCGCTGAGCAGCTGATCGCGACACAGGACTTTTAAATGTCCGCTGGCTCTGATGTCTCCAGAAGGTTAAACATGAGATATAATAATTGGGTTTTGGAGGATCTAACTAGCAGAAAGAGTTTATTATTTATTCACAGATAGCGTTAAATCAGTGACGAGGTTAAATTCATAACAATATTTTACGTTAAATCAGCGACTGAGGTTAAATCTATAACTTAATATTTTAATTAAATATAATTATATATATCTACACATATATATTATATGTTTTATTTTTTACATATATGTTTTATTTTTTATTTTCGTGTGCTCTACCTATAGATACACAATGATATACAATATTGTGTATGATTATTTTATTTTAATTGTTTGTTGAATAAATATATATATATTTGCTTAATATATATATATATAATCAATAACACACCATATGTATATAATAATATATATGTCCACACACACAAAAGCAGGAAAAATAATTGGTTTTAAAGGATATTTTTAAAGCAGGGTTATCATATTAGTTTGACTGAAATTTTATTTAGCTGAAATAATTGAGTAAACCTGAGCAAGAACAGTTGATCAGGTGACGCCATCAATCCTCCCTCCAAGGACTCCCAAGACCAAACCCCAAGTCCAAACCCAAAAGTACTCCAAAGTCCAACCCAAAAGTACACAATTCTCACCAGCGACGGAATTGATAAATATGCCATAAACTCATGGAAGGAATGTTTACAAGGAATTAGAGTCAGAATGGAGTATGGTAGTCCAGAGAATATTACCATTTTGTAAATTGTAATCGTGTACTCTACCATAGATACAATTTTGCTTAAACACTATTGATCATGCTGATATATTGCCATGATTAAGTTGACGATGATGATGCAATGATGACATCAGGGGCGTTAACTATGTAGACGCCACCTGAGGTTTAGCAAGAGAGCAGAAGGGTGCTATCATTTCTCAATCGATATTAGGGAAGCGATATTAAGAACCGCATTTAAGATGAATCAGGATTTTCTGTAAAATATGAGTTTAATTTATGTTTATGTTGTTGTTCTTAAAATAAAAAGAGCATGGAAGGACTAAGAAAAGAATGTACAAGATTTTACTGGGATAGCCCTGTACAAGACCCGCTTTCTTCACTTTTCAAACATCGGAGGTTGCTGCATGGTAAATTCATCATATGGTGTATTTCACATATTCTTTACATATGATTGCTTGATGGCGATGATATGCAATGCAATGCGGGGGGGCTGCTAACTATGTAGACGTCACCTGAGGTTTGAAGAAAGCAGAAGGGCATACTATTTCTCTTTCTCAATATTAGAAGCGCAAGCGCAGAACCGACGGCGATGAATCCAGGATTTTCAAATAAAAGTTTAATTTATGTTGTGTTATGTTGCTGTTCTGCAAAGAAAAAAAAATGGTGACATTCAAGAAAAGAATCGCATGGTTGATTTTACTCGACAGCTCCTACAGACCCGGCTTCACTTTTCAAACACGGAGGTTGCTTGCATTTGGTGTAAATCACACACATGGTGTATTCTTACATATTCTTTACATTCTGTATTCTATCGATATCTTTAATGTTTATGTATACTGTCTTACTGTGTATATATTGTTCTTATTATTGTAGCGTAATTGGGTCAGGAAACTACGAGACGTAGCGACCTGGGTCCAGGGCAACTACGAGGCGTAGATGGCTTATAGGGTGTTTATTCAGAGAACATAGAACAAGCATACAATGGCCGTAGCCTCGCGCAAAAACCCCCGCAAAACGCGTGAAAACCTCCAAAACCAGCTTCACGCCTGCTCGGGTCATAGCTCTGCTCTCGACGAGTCGTAACACAACAACACACACAACATCACTCGCTGTCCACCACAGACACGCTCACAGCTACCAGCTCGTGAGACGTCTACTACATCCGGAACATAACATTTATAACATAACATTCCCTCAGTCCGCTACACCACCCTCCCCCATAAAGTCTCGCCTCAGGGGCAAACAAAGTCTCTCAGGTGGTCAGGGGGCCTGGCGGTTCCTCTGCCGCCGCCGCGCTGGGGAGAAGGAAAGGTTATGACGCGGGGACCAAGGGGCAGGGACGGAAGGAGGGCGGGGGCCAGGGACACAAGAGCCTGTGAAGGCGGGCCGAAAGGCTGGCCCATTGGGAAGGGTTGTAGGGTAGTCTACGAGTCTCTTGTTCCCGTGCCCCAGGCTATTGTCCTGATGGGGTGATGTGTTCTGGGGCCAGCCTGTCTCGATGCAGAGCGATTTTCCTCGTGGTGGCAGTTGACCCCTGTACACCACCCTCCAAGTCTCCAGGACTCGCAGGCCCCACCCTCACTGTCGAGCTTTTGGGCCTCTGCCTTCTTCCTCTGAGGGCTATACACCAGACCAGCCTCCGACTTCAAAATGGCCCCAACGTGTGCACACACTGAAACCTCTTTGCCTTGCACCGCATCATGACTGGTTCCTGGCAAACTCGTACGACTCAAGCGGTCCTGGAGTTGAGTTCCCGAGCCCGAGCCCCGGGGACTGCGAGGAGCCAGGAGTTTCCATCCCATCCTGGCGTCCGGATTTCTACGAGCATGAGAAGGCAGGAGAGCAGTGAAGTGGAGTCCCGCACCGCAGACCTGTGTCATATCAGCACCAGAGAGGCGCACGTGGTCGCCCCAGTCGCTGGATGTTTAGCTGCCACTATGGCCAGCTGTTGTGCCAGCGGCGTTGAACCTTCACCAGCCCATCGCCACAACAACATCTCGCTAGCCAATCACGAACCGCTTCTCAGCTACCGCTCACTGAGACACGTTCGCCCATCGGAACATAACATTTATAACATAACATTCCTCAAATTAATTACTACCTCCCCTCGCCGTCCCTCGCCTCGGCAAACAAAGTCTCTCAGGTGGTCAGGGGCCTCACGGTTCCTCTGCCCGGCTGCCGTCGGCGCTAGGAGAAGGAAAAGGGTTAAGGGGGCGCTGGGACAAGGGCAGGGCGGGGAAGGGAGGGGCGGGCCAGCCTGTAAGGAGAGCCTGTGAAGGGCCCATTGGGAAGGGTTGGGGGGGGAGTTTGAGGGTAGTCTGGGCTTCCCCGTGCCCCAGGCCCGTGCCCAGGCTTGTCCTGATAGAATGGATATGCCAGCCTGGGCCAGCCTGTCTCGATGAAACGACTTTCCTTCCTCGTGTGGGCAATTGGACCCTGTACCTCTCAAGTCTCTCAGAGTTCGGCAGGGCCCCACCCACTCACTGTGACTTTGGGCACCACCCTTCTTCCTCTGAGGCTATACAGACCAGCTCTCCGACTTCAAAAATGGCTCCTCTAACGTGGCGCACGTAGTTCCTCTTGCCTTCACGCCCGCTTTCGCATCGGTTTCCTAGCAAACTCGTGGGCGACTCCAAAGCCCGGTCTGGAGTTTCCAGGCATAAATCGAGCCGGGGGACCCCTCGGGAAGAGGCATCAGGAATTTCCATCATCCTCTCCCTGGCGTCCGGATTTCTCTGCCGGGCATGAGAGGCATGAGGGAGGCAGGAGTGAGTCCTGCACGCGAAACCTATGAAGCCATCAGCACCAGAGCCCGTGGTGCGTCCAACATCACTGTCGTTGTAGCTGCCGCCTCACAGCTACCTGTTGCCAGCGACGCTTCACTTCTCATATCCAGCCCATCGCTCTGTGGATGGAGGGGTGTCATGTCAGGCGGTTTTGTGATCCCAGTTTGTCACACATCCACAATCGTCTCTGCCTCCTGGTTCGGCATGTGTGGCGGACAGACAAAGTTTCTGCTACCTGATCTGTGGATGACTAGAGGGCCCCACATATGGCGAAGACATCGGTCACACCAAAGTTTCTGCCCTGATCTGTGTGGATGACTTCGAAATGCGCTCTGCTGAACATTCCCCACCAGAGCATCCACTGAGGCCTCTGCCTCCTGGTTCGGCATGCAGTACGCTCGGCCATCCCAGCAAATAGTCCATGTAGGTGAGGATAACGAACTGCTGGAGAGTCTTCGTAATCTGTCTGGGGCCAATCCCACCTCTCCATGGGACACCCAGCCAGGAAACTGCCGGAGCTGGGGCACCGCCTATGTTGCAGGGCCTTTCTTCGCTGTGCAGTCGCCCAGCGCTCTGCAGCGCACCCACATCCCGCCTATGTTGGCCCCAGTAGAATCCCACTGTCTCTCAGACGGAGGGTCTAACCCATCAAGTGTGGTCTCTCTGAGTTCATGGCCGCCTGCAGCACTGTCTCTCTCAGAGCGACATTCACCATCGCTACTGTGTCTTCCAGTCGTCGGCCTTTCCAATTCTCTGGGGTACACCATCACGCAGTCGCAGGGCTTGGATCCCACCCAAGCGGTCCCTTTGTGCTGTCTCTTCCATGGTAACCTTCTCCCCCCTCGTCCACTGATCCCACCCATGGCACTGGCGGCGTGCTCTATATCGGCTTCCTGTTTCAAACCCCCACCTCTGTTGCCCCACAGCTGTCAAATCATGTTCGCTGGCGCCATCAAGCCCACGGGCAGCACATTTCACACCAGGTTGCAGCCGTGCGTGCCCGCGCCTTTCACAGTAGTTGCAGCCATCAGCGCCTGCAAGGCCCGGGCAAGAAAGCCTTCTGAGCTTTGATACCCCGGGTTCAGACCACAGTGAAATCATACGCCAGCTCCTCAATCCAGCTGCAAGCAATGGGCTCTGCCCTTAAAAGACATGAGCCACCAGGCGTGAGTGGCGTGACACGGACTGAAGTGGAGGCCCCCAAGGTAATATCTGAAAAAGTCGATGGCACAGACCCACATCCTTCAGCAGCTCTGCCTCGCGGATACAACGCTGCGCTCAGCCTTGTCCGTGTGTCTGCTAAAGGCAGAATTGAGGTCGGTGGTGCCAGGAGTCACTTGGGCCAGCACAGCACCCAGCCTGTACTACTGGCGCCTGTGGTCGAGGGCAGGTGAGACTAGCGGTGAGGAGGACTGGGGCCTCCAGGCTTCACAGCTATGGTGAACGCCCTCACAAAATTCTGTCCAATCAAACACCACCCGGCCTTTGCAGCAGGCGGAACAGTGGCACAGCTATGCAGTGAAAACCTCACAAACTTTGTAGTAGGAGGCCAGGCCACCCCCCTTTTCAGGTCCCCAGAGGTGTTGTGTAGCCAATCCTGAGGGCAACTGCACTTTATCATCCATGAAAGGCCACCGCCACTTCCCAAGCTGGAAGTTCTAGAAATGTGACCTCCTGTCAGCCATGTATGTTTCCCAAATTGCAGCTTTAGACTGCTGCTACCTCTCCAGCACCCCTGTCAGGGCCTCGAGCTTCTGGAAGGAGTTTTGCAGAGGCCCAGCGTCGTCCAGGCTGTCCACACTCCTGCCGAGGGATACCAGCGAGTACCCTGTCCATTAGCTCAACGTGGCAGGAGCATTGCAGAGGCCAACAGGGGTAGGAGAAGCCCCCCTCGTGATGAAGGCATGGCCTCGCTCAGGGGCTGAGAGGGACTCCCTCCACCCGCCTCTTGGTCCAAAGAGGAGTACTCAGGCTGACCCCACTGGTGGTCGAGGTTTACGCGTGAAGGGGTAGGAGTCCTTTTGTCACTTTGAGGGGCCTGTAGTCCACATCTGGCCACGCCTCCTTTCCTGCTTCTTCTGGGGAATGCAGTACCGAGCCCAGGGGCTGGTGGCCTGAGACCGCAATCGGCCGGTGCATCTCCTGTCTGCCGCAGCCTGCTGGCCAGAATACAATGTCGAGGTCTCATCCTCAATCGCCGTGGCATTCCTGTTTCTCATGTCAACAGCTGCCACAACAGCGGCCCACAAGAGTCTCCCATTGAAAAACAGTCCTTGAACTCAAGACTGCCAAGCCAACAGGTCTTGTGGTCAGGTGGCGACCACCACAGTTTGCCTGCTGATCTCCCTTCACTGCCAAGACTTTTCACGGGGTCGCTGTGGGCAGAGGCGGGGCAGGGTGGTGTGTGGACTTGTGCCAGCCGGACATGGGCTGGGGGTGGTGCAAATCACAGCCGGGGCAGGGTGGAGGGCAGGTGGATATGACATTTAAGCGATGCAGCTAGCAGCATCATGTTGTCTCAGCCAGGGATGACATGGGTCGTGAACACAGGTGAGCCGTGGCTGGCCACATCTGGATGACATCCAATGCCGGAGAGTTCTCTCAGGCCGATGACACAGTCCAATGCCCCGAGAACATCCAGCCCCAGTATACAGTCCTCGCCCCTACAACTCACACCGGCAGCGGATAGACTTTTCCAATATCCCAGCAGTTTTGCAAATAGTGGGAAGAGCCCAGTTCTCGGTGACACCCTGCAGTTTCACGATAGTGGGAAAATAACGTGTGTCTTGTCACCACATCGGGCTCACTCAGGGTTGTTGTTACTTTAAACCTGTGTCTACCAGTAGCAGCATGTCCCTCCAATGGTGAGCATTGTATACCAACAGTCTCCTATCCATGTTCAACGAAACACTAGTCGCCTAGCTGACCATCTGGCTTGGTTATGTCTTATTTGGGGACATTTGCCCGGTCGCATCAATCTGAGGGGGCTGGGATGATGCTGGGTCCCGACGCCCCATCGGCGGTCCTCACTGCTTCCTTTGTTCATGTGGCACGGGGCAGTGTCGATCAGGTATTGTACACACCCCCTCTTGACTCTGGTCGTGGCTTGTCTGCCTCTCTGGGTTAGCTCCCCAGCCCCTCACTAGCTGGTTATTCCCCCGTCTGTGCAGGCTGCGCCTAACTCCTTCTGCCTCACAACCCATGCCCTTTGGTGCTCAGCAACCACTTTACCCAAGTGGCGCCAGTACGTGGCATTTCCGTTGCTGAAGTCCAAAGCCTCCTGAGCACCCAGTGAGCGAGTAGTGCTGGATGCCTGGTCAGCTGGCATGGCTGGATGGACTGAGGAACCCCGCTAGCTGTGCGTGGATCAACGAGGCGTGGGATGAGGGTGAACAAGCCCTCATCGCCGCCAGCGAGCCCTCAGCGGCCCTCTGGCTGCCATGTCTGCTGCACAGTCTGAGCGAGCAGGCTATGGCAGAGCATTGTCCAACCGCCGCTTAGAGCCCCAATTAGTGCATCACTCCGATCATCAGGACGACGCAGCAGAAAATAAAGCGCCACCCACCCCGCTAACTGGGCGCTAACTGGAGAGCTTTACTCAGTGGCATGGGCATCATATACAGGTTCAAATTTCGTGCATGAAAGCCCTGCTGGATTTGTACCGCTTATCTTGGGGTCTTTATTGTGATCGCCAACAGCTTCTCTCCGTTCCTGTGTCATGTGTCCCCGCGTCCCAAGAAGTTATCTCTCACGGCCGCCATTTCCCTCACCGGCGCGTCTGAGTGGTTGTAGCCAGCCTCCGCAGCCATCCTTTCGGTCATTTCTTCTCGGCCTCGGTGCGTCGCCGGCTCGTTGTGGCTCTCGCCGCGTTTCCTCTTTGCCCTTCCCACTTTCTCCTTCCCGCTTAATCTTGAGACTCATGTTTCTCATGCTTTCATCAAGATAGGTAGCTACTTCACTGCTGCTTGCTGCTACCGTGATGGCGTTGATGATAGTTTTACTTCTGACCTTCTGACACCAAATGTAGGGTCCAGGAGGTCATGAAGGCGTAGACGGCTTATAGGGTGCTTTAGGGTGTTTATTCAGAGAACATAGAACAAGCTACTGTTGGCCGAGCTCACGCCAAACCCCCGCAAAAAACGTGAAAACCTCCAAACCGTCTTCACGCTGCTTCGGTCATAGTAACGTTCACCCAGTCGACACAACACACACAACACACAACAACATCACTGCTGTCCATCGACAGACACGCTACCAGCTCGTGAGACGCCCACTTATACATCCGGAACATAACATTTATAACCATTCCCTCAGTCCGTTTATATTATTATATAGCCTGTACAACCTGCTGCTGTCATACAATATTTTCCCAAATTAGGATCAATAATGTCTCCATCCACCCACCCAACCTCAATTTGTCCATCGTCCAGATGTTGCCACAAACTGTTGACGCTTTGAGTGATTTAGACTAAATGTGAATTCCTGTTTAAACCACATATAACAATTACATGCCAAAGGTATAATTCCAAATAAGTGTTGTGTTATTTTGAGCAGGACGAAGTGATTAACATTTCAAATATGACTATATAATAAGTAAAATATAGTTTGAAATAAGTATAGCTAATTAGAGAATGCACAGTATAAAGACCTAATTCTAAACATCAGTCCTTAATCAATAATAAAAGAAAATGTGTCCTTCGGTTCCTTTCACTAGATTATTATACAATCCACTTATTATATTGGTCAGTAACAAAATAAATATTTAACACAAATTGTCTTGGTGGAGTAAACAAAACCATCTGGTTCTACATGTAGACAAAACAAAAAAGGTGTGACCTTTTAGAATTATCAACACATATAGAGAATAAATTAGCATCACAAATGAGGAGTAATTACTGGCAAACACAATCTGGTTGGGATTTAATTATCAGGTGCTGCAAAAATTAAAGAAAGAGAGGGTTGTTGTTACGCCCGGTACAATGTCTCAATGTTTCTCTGGATCCAGCAGGGGGCAATGTTTCCCTGCCGCTGCCTGATGCTGCACAAGGAGGAAAAACAACAAGCAACATGAAAGGCTGCAGCCATTGGTCACATCGGGCTCGCGGTTCAACGCCGCACAACTTGGAGAGGAAAACTTATCTGGATATTTTGGACCCCCGAAGGACTCTTAGATACCAGCGTTTCATGAATCATGCACTGAACAGGAGATCACAGCTGCTACCGGATCAGACCGGCCAAACACAACAACTGGATTTGAATAATTCTTAGATTCATCATTATTGCATATTCTAACACTATGAAAATGGACAAACATGACTAGACTTTTCTAAGAAAAGGCAACTTTTCATTTTATATTTTCAATATCTGTCCATGTTGCCCACTGAATGAGACACATCTGGTAATGTGTATGTACGTATCTGGTCCTCTGCCATTATCCGTCTGACTAAATGTAACTAAACATAATTACTTAACTTTAGTTTTACAATATTGTTCTACGCAAACTATGTGAAAGAATGTGAAGGCCGTGGGCGGGGTGGGTCTGTGGGTGGTTGTTTTATTATTCATTATTATTATAATCATTTTGTATTTTGTTATGCCATTGTTATTATTTGTCATCATTTTTTTTATATACTTCTGTTTTACTTTCCTGTTTTCTTCTTTACAGTTGTAAACTTACTAACAGATACAATAAAAAATTAAGATATCAATAAAGTATAAAAAAAGAAGAAGTGATGAACAATATATATCTTCGACAGACTGTGACAGAAATAGTAATGATGCGGTTGATTAGACACATTATTCCTTTAAAGGATGTAGTGTTATAATTAACAAAACCACAATGCACACACACACACACACACTACACATTCATTCAATTACAGGATGATGATCTTAAGCCACGCTCGTTAACGGGTTAACAGCGCTCGCAGCACATTGTCATACTTGGCGGCGGTGGCCATTACGGAGAAAGAAAAAAAAAAGTATTCAGACATCACGCCATCTCAGAAGAGAGAATGCACATCACACGCTCACCGATCTAAGTGGAGCTTCTGGGCTAAGAGTTGCCAGTCCTTGCCCTTGGCGTTGGCAGTGTCGAAGGTGGCGCAGATCCTCTGGCGGATGGACGAGGGGATTTTGAAGGCCTTGGGCCCCGTCTGGGACGTGATGGTGCAGTCTGTCTGCATAAAAAATGGAACGGACTCTTTTTCAGTCTGGAGGAAAACAGAAACAGACTCAAATTAGACCGTGGTCAGATAAGAGTTTTCTTGTTGTGACCAGCTTGGAGAGCCATGTGGATGGGGTTTACTGGGTCGGGACAATTCAGACAGGTAACAGTCAAAAGTGTTAACAGGTACAATTATCTTTTGATTATGAAATCATGTGTACTTACAATGTGGCTTTTACATGTTTGGAGTTGGTTCCTTTGAGTCATGAGAGGTCAATGAGTCAATTCAATTCAATTATGTTTATTTTATAAAGACCAATATCACAAATTAAGAATGTACCTCAGAGGGCTTTGCAATCTGTACACATATGTGACATCCCTGACATTTGACCTCACATCGGATCAGGAAAAACTGCCCCAACATTTTTATAAAAAACCCTTCACAGGGAAAAAAGGGAAGAACCCTTCAGGAGAGCAACAGAGGAGGATCCCTCTCCAGGATGGACAGAAGCAATAGATGTCATGTGACCAGAATGAAGCATTACAGATTTACTGTACATAAACACATAATTCAATGAATATGACAGAGTGTTTGAATAGTTTGTAGCATGGCCCACTATCCAGAAAAGGGGGGCGGGGCGCATCAGCAGGGCCAGGGTCTGGAGCACTCCAACCTCATTCAATGTTATTTTTTCACTGATTGGTTGGTTCTGGTTTATACTTGTTGTGGACATCCTACAAACGCCCTTGTGTTTGGGTTGATAAAATCACCTGTCTGAATAACTGCCGCTTCCAGCGCAATTACAGCAGCGGCAGCCAGTTAGATTCAAGAACGGCGGAGCATCTCAACTCTGATTGGCTTTCGCAACTCAGCGTTCGGTGTATTTTCAAAGTTTTGCTCAATTCGTCTCATTCAGCGGTGGTTATCTTGAATTGTCCCTTTAGGCCACCGTTCAAGCCTCCAGGTGATTATGTGTTTGGTGCTCAGGACCTAGGGTGGAGTATTACTTTACTTTTTCACATTTGCCTTATGTGTTTATGCTGGCAGTGACTTTTCCCATTTGGCCCATCTGCAGGTTTCAACACACACACACACACACACACACACACACACACACACATACACACACACACACACACACACACACACACACACACACACACACACACACACACACACACACACACACACACACACACACACACACACACACACACACACACACACACACACACACACACACACACACACACACACACACACACACACACACACACACACACAAACGATGCTCAAGCATATACGTCGCCACCTGATTTTCCTTTTAATTCTTATTTTACTGGCAGACAAAAAGAAAACCCTGGCCACAGTTGAACAGCTGGCTGGGAGATGGAACCGAATCAGGAAACACAAGAAGTCAGCTGGGGATTTCTTCATCGTCTGCCAGTAAAATATAACATCCTCCTCGTCAGGGCTGAGAGAGTGGTACCCTGTGCACATCACCAACACGAAAACATCTTACACTTGGCTGCGATGTAGAAGTGAAAATGGTATTGGGAACGCATCACGTCTCTGTGGACTGTAACGTCTCTTTAATGACAGCCGAATCAAGATGAACCAACTGCTGTTTACATAATAGTAACCATCATTAATCAGTGGGAACATTTGCATTTTCATTTGCCAATTTTCTGGAAATCCAACTAGAATCTGTGCTGTTGGGGGAATGTGATGGCTCGTGTTGGCGTGGAGCGCCTCTGAAACCGCTGTGTTGGTGCTCTGCATGAAAATGGTTTTGATCCAACTTGGAGACCCACAACGATCACGTGTGTTTACTGTTTGTGTGTGTACTTGTGTGTGTCTGCACTTGTGTGTGTGTGTGTGTGTGTTGCTGATTTGTGTTCTACCCACAGCTCCTATAAATACTTTTATTTCTTCCCACAATCTGTCAAACCCAAACTAATCATACGGGTCAGATTTAAAAATAATAAAAAACGCAAAAAGTAATTACAAATATTATTTCACCTGCGTCCTACTGCAGTATTCATGCGTTTTTTTGGCGGCCTTGAGGTGTGACAAGCACGTTTTGCGACTGCTTGTGAAAAAGAAAAAAAAAAGCAGTGTATTACACACTCTCTTCTGGCTCAACGACGACTGTCAAGGTGCTCTTGAGTGAGGAGTTCTACCTCCGAGCCGCTCCAGTGGAGCTGCTGAGCGGCTCCCAGGTGTTAATGTGTGGTCTGTGTGCCTGGAGTTCCCCGGATGCATAAAGGTTAAAAACATATGTGCAGTGAAAAGCTGCATCTCTGTTGTCTGTGTTTAGCATACTATCCTGTGAAGAAAGGAGGGAGAAAGTAAGAGTGTCCTCCTTGCTCTATTAATACACAATGCAAGCTCAAGAGAGCTGGCCCCCTCCAGGAAGGTTATATAAAGGTTGAGGCGAGAAAGCGAGAAACGCTCCCCACCCCCCCGTTCCTCCGCAGCTGCAGAGCCTCACCTCGGCCACGGCCGTGTAGACCTGCAGAATCTGCTCTTGACCTTTGACCTGGCGCACGCTGATTTTGCAGGAGAGCTGGGCGGTGGCGGGGCTGAATCTCTCCAGAGAGAAGGCACAGTGCAGGGGCTGCTGGTTGCTGCACCACACTTGAGGGAAGGAGAACTCCTGAGGAGGCAGAAGGAGAACAAAAAGACGGGACATCGGGAAACTGTGTTGCACATAAGACCACTTGCACCTTTTGATAGTTTTGTTTATTGGCTTAAATCCATAACAAATCCGTAATGTAAAGTTAGTTTATTCATTGATGTAAAACCACGTCTCACAATTTATATGTTATCAATGAAACTATTACAAATTGCATACAAGACAGAGCTGCCATAGGGCCCACACGGTCACTAACTGTCTCAGTGGTTCCGTGCCTTGATAAATGGTCAAACTAAGTAGTGTTGATGAGAAGAAGAAATCCAGGCTGATTCCCTTGTACAGTAAAGTCTGATAGCAGAAGCAGCTTTCCAGCTAACTCGGTGTAAGCGATATACAGGATGTGGGAATACGGGGCAACAGGGAAAAAGACAGCCTTTGATATATAATTAATTTCCAGAGATCGGGCACATCTGTGGGGGGAACGTCCTTGACCTCTCGGCCATATTAAAAGTGACCTGTAAACGATTCTCAGTGAAGGTGGCGGCATTAAAAGCGACGGACGGTGTGTGGCTTTGGTCTCGGCTGGCCAGTGCAGCTCACAGCAGCAGATAATGGAGTCTGGTAGGGGTGGCGGAGGATGCGGAGGAGAGGGAGAGGGAGACAGGGGGGGGGGGGGGTGACTGACGTGGAAAGCTTGAATGCTCTTTAGCACTAAAAGCTGACTTGATGTATGGGCGCGGCGCTCGGCTATTATTCTACACCTTGCTACGCCAAAGCAGGTTTGCGGTGGCTGCCTGCCATCCCAAGTCCCTCATAAATAAAGGCCACGGAGAGGGTGGGTGTCTTTGAAATACAGCTTTCAGCCTGCATCCAGGGGGGATACAGCTCAGCTGCTCTGCGAATGGCAACAACAAGGTACAAAACAGCATTTCGACGACGGCCGTGGTGCATTCAATGAGTTCAATCTAATACTGTTCGCATCTTAATGCTCCTGCAAGCAAAACAAACAGAAAGCCATTCCTCTCATACTCTCAAGTCATGTCCGTCTGTCTGATCCTCAGGAGGGAAATTTTGGTGACGGCAGGTTGCACGCTGAAATAACAGCTTAAAAGTGCAAAATATGAAGCGAATCAATACCAGATGAATGTCATGAAGCGTACAGAATTTTTTTTTCTCAAGCCAGATTTGACTTGTCCACTTTGTAGGAGCCTATGTGATAACAATGGAGGTCAAACATTATCGCCTAAAGGTGCGTTCACACCAAAAGCGAAACTATTTCATCGCGCGACCGAATCCCATGAAAAGTCAACGTACAGACGCGTGTGGCTGCGCTAGACGCGATATTTTTCCGGGCGGCGCGTTTGGGGCGACGCGGTGTGGCCGACGCGTTTTCAGCGGCGCAATTTCGCAGAGTTGAAATATTTCAACTTTGAGGCGGTAATCTCGCAACTCGGGCCAATCAGCTCTTGAGTTCCGCTCTCGTAGCGCTGGAAGCGGAAGTTTTTCAGACGTAACAGTAACTTCATCGGTGAAAGTGACCGAGCTGAGTGAGCCTACGGGTGATGTCATGAACCCAAACACGAGGGCGTTAGTGTGTGAGACGTCCACGACAAATATAAAGCAGAACTAGTGGTTAGTTATTCTGGTGGATGAAGGAAATGATAACGGTCTTTACGGAGACGAGACACAGAGATAAGCCCCGCCCCTCGCGGAGCGTCTCGACGCTTATGGCGAGAACACGGTGAATGGTCGAGCGAGTAAACTCACGCGTTTTGGGCGACACGAAAAATAGTTTCGCTTTTGGTGTGAACGCACCTTAAGACTGTATAAAGGTTGTTTTGTGAACCCAGCGGGGCAGCAGCAGTATGATTTAGCATCACGTTAGATTAGCAGCACTTCAGAACGAGTTCAACAACCTCGCATCCACCAAGTCTAAACAAGCACAATCAAAAACATCAGTACCACAAGCCCATGTTTTAAAAAGGTGAGCACGTTTATTGTATCGGAAGATAGAAAGATGCAACTTCTGTTTTTTTAAGTACAATTTTGTTATTTCATTTTCAATATAACTGGCGATAAGGTAACATATCTATTTGTGACTATTTAGGATTAATAACTGCAATATGATGAAGTTGACCGTGGAAGTATAAAGCCTGGTTATAAATAGGTGTACTCACTTCCGTGGTTTAGTCGCTCAACTTTATACAAACGTGTTTATTATCACAGGACGCTTTGCGCTGCTTGCATCATAGAACTAGCGTTAACTAAAGCTTTGTTTTAAAGTTAGTTTAGTCATTGACGTAAAACCAGGTCCCACAATTAATTTAGTTATCAATGAAACTATTACATATTACACACAAGTTAGAGCTACCATAAACCTTTATTTAACCAGGTGAATTCCATTGAGATTGCTTCTTTTTTTTCGAGAACCCCCTGTATTAATATGATCACATTTCTGGAAACAAAACTAAAAGTAATTTCAGAAGTTTCTTAAAAATATGTTTGAAGGATATATCCATTATGTCAATGTGATTCAGCAGTGAAAAGGTTTAAAAGATACAGATAGAAGCTAACGCCTACAGATCACTGTGTGAGCGTGAACCAGCACATCATCTGGTGATTGAAACCGTAGAAATTGACAATGTTCCGTGAAGCCTGCTAGGTTTTTATTCGCGGTTATGCTCATTAAAAAGAAAACAGAGTGTGTGTATACACCTACAGCCTTTTGTATAGCAAAGTGCTAAAGCTTGTTAATCATGCGCTAACACACTCTGCTAATGTTAGCTCCACAGGTTTTTATGTAGAAAGGTTATGTTTTAGAAATGTACATCTCCTTTCTACCTCTCTAGGTAATGAGTTACACAACGTTTAAGCATGAATAGCATGACTGAGTGGGAGTCTATGGAGCAGAGCCGGATAGTTGTCAAATCCTGGTGGGAGCTTGCCGATGCTACGCTATGATTAGTCAGTCTGCGTACTAGGGATGGGAATTTAGGAAGGGTAAATTAAGGATCCGTTTGGATTCCTTTCAAACTCCTCTCTCCATCTGTTGACTCTGTTTTTTCTTTTTGCCTGTGCTCCATCACTTTCCATTTTAGTTTTTTCTTTTCTTTGTGCTTATCCTACCTAGGCAGCAACCACCAGTTCTGAAAATTTCAGCCTTCTGAAATACAGCTTTAAACTTCAGCTAACTTCTTCCATCCAAACCTTGCCTGTGAAATGTACATCGGCTCTTAGAGTCTTGTAAACTGAAAAATCGTCATTTGATGTTGAGGGGAATAGGACCCAGTGACAGGCAAGAATAACTAAATAGAAATAGCCAATCTCTTTGCTGATGGTCTTGTTTGTGTAGGTCATACAGAGGCATCATTATTACATTAAATGTTCTAGGTAAAAACCTCTTGTAGTAAATTTTAATATTACATCAAATTAAATATGATGACAAATTGTGTTGAAAAAGCAAAGAAGTAAGTGCCTATTTGTGCTCAAATAAGAGCTGCCTGCTTATGCTGAAAGTTGAAGTTTAAATTTGTATAATTTTGTTCTCCATGAGTGCCTCTAAGGTGGGCAGATATTACATCCATCACAGAGGAGAATCTTCATCAACAAGCCCAAACACAATTCCTTTGTTGCAAATTAGCACTTTAGTATCATATTCATGTTGGGATATAATATCTTGCTGTAGTTATTGCTGTTTCCATGGTTACCTGACATGTGGTAAAGGGTTTGATGCTCCACAGGAACTGGGGAACATCTTGGATGGACACCTGGAGGCTGAAGGTGTTACTCGAAAGGCAACATCTTGACTCCTCGAGGAGCTGACCACCTCTGGTCTTCTCTGCAACCACCACTCCCTGGAGGGTAGACGCAACCACCAGTTCTGAAAATTTCAGCCTTCTGAAATACAGCTTTAAACTGGCTAACGTACTTCTTCCCGCCAAACCTTGCCTGTGAAAATGTACACATCGGCTCTTAGAGTCTGCATGCTGAAAATCGTCATTTGATGTTGAGGGGAATAGGACCCAGTGACAGGCAAGAATAACTAAATAGAAATAGCCAATCTCTTTGCTGATGGTCTTGTTTGTGTAGGTCATACAGAGGCATCATTATTACATTGCGACTGTTTCCAGGTAAAAACCTCTTGTAGTAAATTTTAATATTACATCAAATTAAATATGATGACAAATTGTGTTGAAAAAGCAAAGAAGTAAGTGCCTATTTGTGCTCAAATAAGAGCTGCCTGCTTATGCTGAAAGTTGAAGTTTAAATTTGTATAATTTTGTTCTCCATGAGTGCCTCGAGTGGTACCAGATAAACGTTACATCCCACAACACAGAGGGAGAATCTCTCACTAACAAGCCCAAACACACCCCTTTGTTGCAAATTAGCACTTTAGTATCATATTCATGTTGGGATATAATATCTTGCTGTAGTTATTGCTGTTTCCATGGTTACCTGACATGTGGTAAAGGGTTTGATGCTCCACAGGAACTGGGGAACATCTTGGATGGACACCTGGAGGCTAAAGGTGTTCGCTCGAAAAGGCAACATCTTCGGCTCCTCGAGGAGCTGACCACCTCTGGTCTTCTCTGCAACCACCACTCCCTGGAGGGTAGACGTAAAGGAAAGGAACAGGTAAAGGAAGTGGGAATGGAAGGAAAGCGGTCACAATGAAAAGTAGGGATAAGAGAGAATAGTATAGCAAATAAAACGAGAGAGAAATGAGATAAATGCGAGAGCATTTGCACTACCTTTGCATATCAGCAAAAACACCTGTTGCAAATCCTTTCCTCCGTCACATCCACTAATTGACTTATCACAGAAAACAGGTCACCAAGAAGCGCCGCTGAGCATCGGCTGAACTAATCATACAACTCACGTTCACATTAGCATCACAATTGTGGCCGGAACGTGACAGATTGAAGCTCAGATTTAAATGCTGGTTTGCGATGATGAAAGACCACTTTGATTGTCGCTTGCAGGTATCCATTGTTCAGTGTCCCGGTGGGATGGTTCTGCGTCTGGCTCGTCTATCCTTAGCCATCTCAATCACAAAGGGAAAAGACTGGGAACAGAGCTGTGACTAATGCCGAGGCCACGCTGATTGATTCGGAATAAGTGTCCGTGCATGCAGCAGCTTGGTTGAACTTTTGGAAGGTGCAAGAATGCCATCTAGGAAAGGGTGGATGAAAGATGACAGCATAACATGAGGGAAGAGGCGAGAAGAAAAAGCCACCCCGACTATGCCCGGTACAAGCAGGAGAAACAAAAAACACCATTGCACATAAGCACATACATCTTAGACATGACTAAGGGGGGAGGTAATCCAAAGACTGAGCCCGTCATTGGGGGCAGAAGGTAACCAGCACCGACAAGCAGCCAGCCGGTCCTCCTGTCACCGGCAAAGCAGGCGTGGGATGGGGGGTAGTGAGTGCATTTCAGTTTGTTAAGTTCGTGTGTGAATGGCATCGCCCTCCCCAGTCCACAACAGACAAAGTTCTCAGTCCACAAGATGGTATGGAGATGGCCTTGAGGGGCCTGGGAGAAAACAACCACAGGTGTCTGTGGATAGGGGAAGGGAATGGAATGAGAGTCTCGCTTCAGTGATCTTCGGGAGTTGTTATTCCAGTCACGGCCTTGGGCCCGTCCTGGTAGAGGGAGCAAGCAGATAAGATTGGGATTGTTTGGTCTTCCAGTAGCTGCAATTCAGTTTTTCGCACCACTATTCCTCCAATTTCCTCCCGCTTGCCAATAGGATTTCAAATCGATCCAATTTCATTTGCAGAGCCCAGCTTCTCCACGATGTTGTCATTCTGACGGTTTAATGCCAAAGTCTGAGTGCAAAGAGCTCTGCCCAACGCCTCAATCATGTCGTGCAGCCTTGCTTTAACGGCTGTCACCGCTTCTTAATTTTCCGATAAGCCAGGGCAGCGCCAAATCCAAACAGCAGAAATCCTGTAATCAAAGTTCCGAATATGTAGATGTCTTCTCGTCCTCCACGGAGAGTGGTGCTAGGCACAAGACCCGCCAGTATCCAGCAACATTCGTCCCAGCAGGACAGGCAGGTTCCTCAACCCGAGCTTCTCGCCGAGAAGATGGTGTCAATGTTTGCGCTAAGGACCAGTTGATTACGTCCATGGTTTTTAGTTCGAAGAGCGATGCGGAGAGAGTCTCACAAGTATAGAGACAGACAAGACATGACGAGAGAGCCAAGCAGCGAGGGAAGGTCATGGGGAGGAGAGAGAAAAGTCGAGAGCCAAATCCAATATGCATGCGTGTGTTTGTGCTTGCACTTTTATCACACATGTGTTTGCGTAAAAGCCTGCCTAAGGCGTATTGCATATTGTTGTCACTGTAGGCGTGAAACCAATCAACTGTTGTCAACATGCAGATAGAAGACGCACACATGAAAAACAAATGGGCGACTGTGTCGAAAAAGTGGTTAACAGGTCAGTTTTTTAATCTGGGGGTTGGTGGTTCAATCTCCGCCCTAGTCGATGTGTCCTTGAGCAAGACACTTAACCTTGAATTGCTGTAGCTGTGTTTACGGTGTATGAATGTAATATGATTGTAAGCCGCTTTAGATAAAAGCGTCAGTTAAATGACATGTAATGTAAATGACAGAAAGAGGAGCCTGAAAAATGTCGTTGTGGAGATTGTGATTGTTCCTGATTTGCTGTGTGGCACATCACACAAGCTAAGGGAGTGTTGCAATGTCCGCCAAGAATGAGAAATCAGCAACTTTCTTGCCAGTTATGGAGTTTTTAAGAGCCCTTTAGTGACTCTACTGTAGAAGAAAAAACTGCAGACCTCCTTTTTCTTTATTGAAGAGAGTCGCCAATACTTCAAAAATACTCTTGTGGCTATGTCTCTCCGGACTGACTGGTTTTTGAGTGGCCGAGGAATGAGCTATAGACCAATCCCCATAGTTGGTTCGGGAAACTCCTCCTCCTTTGTCTTTGTTGTGTGGGACTCATTTATGTTTTCACAAAATGTACAAAGTTTGAGGTAAATAGAAAATGGACTGTACTTGTAGAACTAATTAAATAACATTTATTTTGTATAGCCCAACATCACAAATTTGTCTCTGAGGGTAGACTAACTAACATTCAGGAACAGCCTCAAGCAGCAATTTGGGGTTAAGCGTCTTGCCCAAGGACACAGCGACATGATCTAGCATAGCTGGGAATTGAACCTCCGCTGTTTGAAGGATGATACTGCTCTACCACTGAGCCACAATAATAAGTTAGGTGTAGACAACAAACATAGTGAATTAGGTTTAGGAATAGATCCTGAAATATTTAGTTAGGTTTAGGAATAAATCCTGAAATTCTTTGTTAGTTTGAGGCAACAAAACTACTTTGTTAGGTTGAGGAAAAGATTGTCGTTTTTTACACAGGAAACAAACAGCCCTGTGTCGGCTTTTCTGGTCTTCATAATTCCCTGTTCATGATTACATGGATAACACACAGAAGGGGTGTCACACCCAGACCCCCCAGTAATCATGGAATATTTAATCCCAAATACGGTCTAATTTTTGAGGAATGACTCTGCACTTCGTCGGTTGAAGCTCGCGAAATAAACATTCCATGATTCTTTGTCTCTCTGCCATTGTTCTGCTTATTGGGTTCTTGGCGCAAAAGCAAGATCTCTACTTTCCAAAATGGAAAATTGCAATCAGATGCAAAAAAGGGCACAAATTTAGGAGCCTATAATGTAATCAGCACAATAATTTTTCTTAATCGGATCTTGAGAAGGGGCACATAGAAGTTGCTAGATGCATAATTCATGGTGCTTTCAGTGGCGTCAATCCATTCTGTGACTTTGCGTGTCGTATTTTTAGATAACTACCATCACTAATGGTGTTTTAATGACTATGTTACTGGTCATTTTAAGTAGATTTATAATCAAGAGCTGTTAAAAAGTGAACTCATGCTACTGCAGTAATGGCAGCATGTTTACTTCCACCGACAAACCAGTTTAGTCAGTACATTTTGTAAAACACTCTCAGACGTGGAGTGGGAAAAATTACAACTTATGGCCAAATAGCATCAAAGAAAACTTTAAAATGGGAATTTACAGCAGTGAAAAATGTTTCAGAAACTAGATCCTGTCACATTGTAACTCTCAGGCTTTCTCCTGGCCGAGGTGGAGTGTACGTCTAAGTCGTTTATATTCATATTTTCCCATGTAGCATATAGCTAGATTTTAGAACTGTTCACAGGTGAATTTATAGACAATGCAAGAAAGCTGTTTCTGATCATCTGTATGACACATGGCACGTTATCTTTTACAGTTAAGTGAATGTCGCAATGTATATAATGTAATAGAGATATCCAACAATTTAATAGTGGAAACCCAAAATGTGAAGACTATTGTTTTTTTGTTTTGTTGATGACATAATTCAGGATTTAGAAATGAAGGCTAAAAGCTAAAGGTTAAGTTCAACCTTTATGGTGGAACATAACGCCTGCCTGGTGGTATTTTCAGGAAGGAAGCTTTTATCAATTAAGTCTCCAGTACTGAATGCTGTGACCTTGAAAATTGACTTTCTGGTGGAGAGGAATTATTTAACAAGACTTTTCCTGAATTTCTTGTTAGAGAGAAAAAAATCACTGAATCTAAAAAGGTGTTGTTTTAGGATTCTTACTTTATCTGATTGTTTTCTCTGCTAATTTAAAAATGAGATGAAGAATTTTGACACATTACAAAAAGGGCATCAATTTGGATTGAAATATCTAGATTCTAGATATTTCACTAAAAAAAGAAAAGAAAAAGAAACTGCAGCAATGTGCAACATCAGAGAACATAGGTCCATAATTGAGTATAAGGATAGTCAAATGTCAAAGTATTATCATGACGTATAAGTCTTCACACATCATTTAATCTTGAACTACTTATATATATGAATATATATATATTTTTACAATGGCACTTATGGCCAAAGGCTTTTCATGCGCATGCTAACATTTGTCATTTATATTCACCAACAAACCATTTTCAGTTCTACTTCTGTTTCAAAAAATCAACTCTTCCAGAAGAGTTATAAAACATTGAAATATTACAAAAAGGGCATCAATTTTGATTGAAATATCCAGAAGATTTGACTTGTTGAGGGCGTGAAAAGAAACCGCAGCATTGTACAATATCAGAGAAAGATATCAGAAAGCTACCAATCGGAACTCTTCCTTTTTTCTCATCTGTAGAAAATGTTTCCCTCACGCAAATGTTTGTTTTGCATCAGGCTTCCTGTTGATCCAGAACTCAGACTGTGATTGTGCCCGATCTTTGGAAAACACATAGCAGAGAAGCGGTGCTAACAGACAGGAGCTCAAGGGACCCGCAAAAGTCTGGCATCTGCTCGGCAGGCTGGAAATTCATAAACCAAATCCAGAATGCATTTTAAAAAGCCAGCTTGCCGCTGTCGGCGGCGACATGACAGAGAGGCGGTTTCGGGATGGCAGAGTCAGTCACGAGGCACGCCATGCTCTGTTCAGTTAGTCTAGTCTCTCTGGGGAGGACGGGAGGCTTAGTGTTCACTTATGAGATCCTAATGCTTACCCGACAGGTCGCTGAAGGATAGAATATTCACGTTAACATTTGAATGGCAGTGATTACAGTACGGCAGCCTTTGTCTCAGTATATTAAAACCTCTGGGAGAGAAGCTGTCAGGCGGTGACAGAGATCCCACCATCAGCTCAGCACTAGTGTTTCAGTGGTAATGAAGCTGCAATTACTCACTTGGTTTAACAGGTAGAGAACACACGCTGAGGTCTCCGGTGCCTCAGACAGCCCCGGCTAAAAGCGCATACACACCAGATGTTCAGTTTGAATCTAGGCCATGATCTACAATATGTTCCTATTATTGCAGTAGGAAAATGTGAAATTGAAAATGTACATTTTGAATTCTGGATCTTAGGGGAATTGAGTAAGAAATGCTTTAAAAAAACAACAACGATACAACGTGGCATTAAATCACTCATTGGTGGTGGTGGTGCTGGGGGGGGGGGGGGGGGGTAGCAACGTGTAAGCAAAACATTACACCCATATGTGATTGTTTACCATCTGTCCATAGACCATGGTCATTGACCACATTAAGTTTGTCATATTTACTTTGCCTTATTGTGTCTGTGATTTATGCCACTTAAATAAAGTAAATAAGTGACCTGTACTGTTTACCTCTCTGTGTTCTTGGCTGGCCACACAATTAAGAATTCAACCAGCCAAGAACACAGAGAGGTCACTTCTTTAGTTTACTTTAAATATGACAGGTAAACAATCACATATGGGTGTAATGTTTGGATATTCATACATGTATGACCATTTCTGGTCTTATTGTCCAGATTGTGTATGTTTACCTCATGACAACAACACAAACATTTTCGTCATTAATGTGCAGCCCTTTAAAGACGTTTTGAATTGAAACAGCTGAATATTTGTTTGAGAAGCCATCACTATTGTAGAGTGCTCCTTCGTTCACGTCAACATGCTCCATGGTGGTCGGCGGTGTGCTTGGTCACAAGTTGATCTGGTGGTTCTCTGCCTTTCGTGGTGACCAGTGACCGCAGTGCAGGTTATTTAATTGTGCGAACAGAGTAAATCATGTCGATCTTGTCCTAGTGGTAAGATCCCCGTCAATTAACATTTTTTCCTCCCAAAGACATGAGTTCGAATCCCGTAACATCCTTATATATATTTTTTGTTGTTGTTGTTTTTGTACTACAGAGTTATGCTACGTGATATATGTTTGCACAAAACAGACTCCCAATTGTATGTTGATGAAGTGTTTATTCATTTGACCAAATGTATTTCAAAGGAAGGGCAGTTTGCTAACTTCCTGTTTCAACCCATAAACAACACGCGACGCTTCAAGTCGCTGGACGCTTTCTCTTCTACATCGGCTCCTCCGGTATGTTCAGACCAGACACGACACGAGAAGGTTTCTCATTGAATTGTAGAACTAAACAATGCGGCATTCGCGAGGACAGCTGCGTTCTCTGCTATTATCAACATCTGAATTATCCGTACACGACAACAACAGACGTATGCAATTGGTCCCTTCCTTCTAAGTGTCTGAGCTCGTAACAACCGTAACACCGGCTATAAAATGTTGCGTATAGAGCTGAGGGGAATGGAAGAGTCAGGGGATGATTCTCTGTGGGTTTGTGACACCGGTGAGATTTGACATATAATATAAGAACAATATCGCGTAGAGGAACCTACAGCTTACTTTCCACAGATTCCAATTATCAACCGGTCAAATGTGTCCCCTTTGTAGCTATTGTAGATATATAAAGATCTTACTTTGATTTTTTTTTTTTTAGACAGTCTCACAGCAGTTGGTCATGAAATGAATGAAATAGGTCTAGTGTTTGTGGGACACAAATCCTCTGATTATTTTGCGTCCCTCGGCACAACTTTGTTTTCGGGTCGACTTTACGTTAAAAACTTTCAATAACTATGTACAGTTATGTTTAGGCAACAAAACCAACAACATAAGGTTTCGGCAACAAAATCCCGTAATTAGGTTTAGCTCACGAACAATTTGGAAAACGTATTGGTTTATAACCTAAATGTTGGGCTCAAAGAACTACCTACGCCATTATTTATTACTGGCCATATTGTCTTAATGAATAAATTAGATTGTGGAAAACCCTTTGGGATCAAAGTGCTGCTAGAAAATATCACCCTGGTTGGAAGAGCCAAAGACAAAAACAAGAAGTTAAACACCTAACCGGCGTCTTCCCCCACCTGAAAGGCGTGCGGCGTGTCGTCCACACAGTACACCCGCAGGCTGTAGCTCATGGAGCCGGCCTCCATGCTCCCGAACACAGCCAGCTTCAGCCTCTTGATGGCAGCCTGCGTCAGGGGCTCGCCCACCAGGGCGTACGAGCCCGGCTGCTCCAGAAGCAGGTGGCAGCTCGTCGAGTCCATCAGGCAGTAACAGGAAGTGCACTCCTCCTCCACCGACATCACTTCCTGCAATGAAAGCACGGAGATGGTTCCCCCATGAAGACGTAGTAGCTATCTTCCCAATGTTCCTCTCAGCTAGAATATATCACATTCAGTATTGCTCTGCATAACTGTTGAGAATACTATGGGGTACAAAAAAAGATTAACATATAAACACTCGATACAAACGTATGTGTCTTATCATTAACCGACTATTAAAAAAACAAAACATTCTGCACACTTGAACACACTTTATTAACATGTTGGTTTTCAGACCTTGATACGGTAAAATCCTATTTGCTAGAATATTTGTTTCTTTTGTAATATTCAAACACAAGATGTAGGTGGATCACTGCATATATTTTACCAACAATGGTGCTGGGAAATGAATGCAAGACAACAAGGAAGCCTTATGTATAATGATCAATTTTAAGATTCTAAAAGTATAGTGAGTTTATTTCATACACATCTTTGGGCACACATATATTGAACATACTGTGTGCAAAAAGAATAGGTCCATAATTGAGTATCTAATGACAGTCAAATGTCAAGTATATTCTCATTATGTATACGTCTTCACATATCATTTATTCTCAAACTATTTATATATATGACGATATATATTTTTTACAATGGCTCTTATTAAGTTTGCCCAAAGGCTTTTCATGCGCATGCTAACATTTGTATTTTATATGAACCAACATACCATTCTTAGTTCTACTCCTGTTTCTATAAAATCAACTCTTCCAGAAGAGTTTAAGAAACATGTGTCATCATGTTTCATTTAAAAGATAAGTGCAGCATTTTAATCTAAACCATAATGAAATTACATTTATCTTCAACAGAATGCGAAGCGGTGACACTGTTGATGTTATTTTAAAGACGTATTTGTCTTGTGTTGCAGAGATATCTACTGAGATGAGCATGCTAACCAGCTAGCCACGGACTGTGTTAACCAGCTAGCCGAGGACCGTGCTAACAAGCTAGCCGCGGACCGTCCTGTCTTGTGATACCACTTGTTCCTGGAGAGGCGATAGTCACTTGTCTCTTGCCCCGCTGTTGCAATGACTATACATTTAGATCGTATGAACCCAGTGTTAAAGGTGAAATGCTGCCCTCTATTTGTTTGGAGTATATGGCCAGGCATTACAAATTGTGCCTTTAAAGTACAATCAATGGATTAAAACTCAGTTACCTGCGTTCAACCTCCAATCATCAGAAACAGTCAGACATTATCTTACACACTCAGACTTCCTCCGATATGATACTAGATGTAGTACACAGCGTTTATTGAATTTTGCAATAGACTGCAATATTCATGCCCAGAGCTATATAGATATGACTAGAAATATGATCAAATGAACATGTGTGTATACAGTTGAGTGTATTATGAATTGAGTTATGGTACACTGCTGTTGAATCAAGATGCAGGTAATATAAACCTGTTTTAAATCACAAAGCAAACGCCCACAAGGTTGTAAGCAGTCTCCTGAGAATATGATAGGAAGAACATTTCCTACATGAGGCATGGTTCAGTACAGAATACAAAATGGTTGTTATGAACAATGCATAGTACTGTTTTATTTAGGAGACAACAGCAGCTGTGAAGCACTACATTGTTTCCAACTAGTCTATACTCATTTCCTTCCCTTTCCTTCATCAGAAGCTGAGGAGAAGACCAAGCCAGCCACTAAGTAGAGTTATATTATAACAAGCAATGACAAGCCAAAGGAAATATCTGAAATGAACTTTTTCAATTTTTTTTCAATTTGAACAAATCATATTTGAAGAAGGCCTACTCTCTGCAATGACCAATTTCAGTGGAAATGCCACGATTCACTTCAAGGAAAATACACAAAACAAAAACTGCAAATGACATGTAATATAATGTATGACTAATAAGTATTTCTTTAAAGGAATACTTCATCCACAAAATGATCATTTGTGTATCACCTAACCATCACGTGTTACCCTAAAAGCAAAACATGCATAAAAACCCTGATGAATTGAAGCAAAACCCTCATACAATATAGTGCAAGTCTTTTTCATCAAGCCGTATGCTCATTACTTCCCAAACACATGCGTCTTCACTAAAACCTTGATATTTAAAAAACCTGTTTATGCAGAAGTGTTTGAAATGGTTTAAATTGGTAACACGGTTTTAGTGAAGATGCATATGCTTGGGAAGTAGTGAGCATATGACTGGGAAAATGAGACTTGGATTATAGAGCGCAAAGGGTGTGAGAGATTGTAAACACATTTTTTTAATATAGTTTTACTTTACATCCCACATTTACTTTCAATTAAATTCAGTTTATTTCATACAGCCCAATAACATACATTCAAAATTTGTCTCAGAGGGTTGAACAATCTGTACACATACAACATCCATGACTTTTGACCTCACATCGGATCAAGAAAATCTCCCAAAAAATAGAAACAAAACTTTCACAGGGAAAAAAGGGAAGAGACCTTCAGGAGAGCAACGGAAGAGGATCCCTCTACTTTAATTCATCTCCTTCAAGTCCACACGGGGTGAGTAAGTGACGTACAAGTGTTGATTTTTTTGTAATCCTTGAACCCACGTTGGAGCCAAAGGGTTATCTTTTTCTGCAGGAGGATAATCCAGGCCATGGAAGGCAAAGTGCAACCAATGTACCTTAAAATCTATATCCAGACCCCCTCCCATCCCAATATTGTCACGCAGCACGTTGCAAGCCTCATCCTTGCAAGCAGATAAAATCCATGAACTACATGTGATTATACCATTTAATGAGGACCTGTGAGACCAAACGGCATGCCAAAGTGCAGCCTGAGGAGTCCTATTTTTTCCCCTCGCAAATAATCACAAGTTAACTGGCCGTATGGCAGCTTACAGCCATCAGGTCCCGCAAGACTGCTTTAGAACACCGGCGTAACCGCCACATAGCTTAAATTCTCCATTATCTAACAGACTTATCTCATTATCCGTGTGTTTGTACACGCCGTAATGCTCAATGAGACGCAACAGGAAGTGAGAAATATTACGGCACGTGTTCAGCCGCATCCACATCAGGTGTTTGGATTCCTTCAGTGAACACTTTATATTTATGCATTTTACACTCGTGCTTTCATCATCCTCATAAGTGTGGCTTATCTCACAGCAATATGACACTCAATAACAATATAGTGTGGCTGAGGAGTGCGGAGGAGTCTTCTGTGGATCGTGTGTATTCTAACGACAGCCAGAAAAAGGGTATTTTATTGCAACTTGTACATTTGCAGGTATTAATTCTCTCGCTCTTTCTTTGGTGTAAGTCATTATTTCAAACCAAGACGCTCTGAGGAGCTCTGCCCTCTTTTAATATTAGAGTGAAATCTCAAAGCGACATGTATCTTGTATTCACTCACATCTCCCCCACGAACAAATTATTCTTATGCATCTCATATCTCTGCGTTAGTTAGGATGGAGAAAGGCTGTGGCTATAGAGCCTTTGGGCTCAAACATAGACAACCCTCCTATCACCACTGCTATCTCCTATAATAAAATAAGCACTGTTGTTATGTTATTAATATAACAGTGTATAATGTTTCAATATCAAAACTACAGGACCAAGTGAAGATGTGGCTACCTGCTCTGAACATATACTCAGACTCAGCATTTTATACTGGTGAAAAATAAGATAATAGCAACCAGGACTAAAATACTTAGATTTTGATCTTTAGTACAAGGGTACCAAACCAAACCTGGCAAAAATTGTAAAAACTGAAAAATAAACCATTACATTAACTGAAGAATAAGGTCCATTATGTTGCATCTTTGCTTGTGGTGCAGAGGCCGCTGAAGCTCTCAAGTATTCTTTATGTCAGCCATTTCCACAGTTTAGAAAAACATAATTCAGGACAAAAGAAGACAATGTAGAAAGCAAGAAAATATGGCGCTTCTTCCTCTAAATAACAAGCTCTTTTAGGGCTAACAACTACAACAACAGCCTGGGGGCAACGCTGTGGTATTCATTATTCTGACCCATGCACAGCTTGCCAAAAGTTGGTATCAGATTCACATTTACGTTACCGCATGAATGAATATTCTCTTCAAGTTGCTGCTCCGAAACATGAGCAAATAATGCAAATGAAGACAGCGATTGGGCTTGTCATGCCTTTCGTTTTGGGATTAAGTTCCTGGGACTTTATCCAGACCGGTATAAAACACTTTTCTTCGAAGGAGGGGAGAAAAAAAAGAAGAATAAGAAAAAAGCTGACATTGTTGAAACACATACACATAAAGAGCTAGTAGAAATACAATGTGTCCTAACCCAAAGCATCAGAGCGAAGCTAACAAGAAACAAGCTTGTGTTTGTAGTCGACGCTGTGTTAGATATGTGAGTGTGAGTGTGGATGTTTGAATGTATAATTGGGGTTGGGAAATGTCCGGGGGAAGGAAATGGAGAGTCGTGCCCGGCCAGTGAAACAATCTCCATGACTCTCCGTCTGAATGCCTCACATCTAAATTCAGCATTCCATGTTTCCTGATTTCCTGATCCACTAATCGATACTTCCCTTGTCAAACTGTCCCTTTATACCTCCCCCGATGCAACCCCCCCCCCCACTGATTGACAGCAGCCATGCCTCTTCTTGCCCATTACACACTGTAATTGTTTCTTTATTCTCCTCCTGCTGGACGGGCAGTGTTACCTTCACGGGGTCTTATGTCACCCTCTGAGACCCCAGAGAGCAGGAGGCGGGATCAATGAGCAACCCCACAAAAGCCCCAACAATCCTTTATGGCCCACACATACAGTAAATGTCACACCACCATGCTAACAGGACCATATATATATAATATAAAAGGTCAGCAAACAGAGGGAGATAACAGTCAGCCAACTGGTGCATCCTGGGTTGCACTGCTCTACACCAATGGTTCTCAACCATTTTTTTCAGCCGAGTACCCCCTGACCAGTGCAAAGCATTTTGGCTTGAAGAAAATAAGTAATACGCAGCATTTTGCATACAATATATTATATATACAATTCAGTTTATGAACTTACACTTATATTGTATTGAATATTTATTAAACAACAATTTTCCAAGACTTTTTAAATTGATGTGCATTTAAAAAATATTGAAAACAAATCTTGCATACGCCCTGGAGCAGTGGTTCTCAAATAGGGGTATGCGTACCCTTCGGGGTACGTGAAGGTACTCCAGGTGGTTCGTGAGATTTAAAAAAATATATATTTAAAATTAGCATCCATTAAAAAATCCTTTAAAAAAATAGTTATTTAATTAATAACCAATAAAACACAAATGTAAGTTCATAAACTTAATTGTATATTAAGTAGGCTATTTAAAGTAATTATCCTAAAAACTCTGCATCCCTCCCATATCAGGATGCTTTGACCCCACCTGGCACACGCCACCTGTCATCACTTGCCAATCACTGCCGCCTTGAAAACATAAACAATGGAGTCGGGGTTGCGGCGACGCTGCTGATCACACGGAGATTAATTGGTTTTACATACACGTTCAGTTGCTACCCACCCTTTCTGTGGAGAAAGGTTAGCCAACAGTAGCATGAAGCCAGCACACCTGAGTTTTCTCCTGACGGCGTGAGCTGGAAATCCTGAAGCAGCATCAATGATGGGCAGCGCGAGGACTCGCAACGCGCAATAAAACCGAAAACTCAGACGTGAAGTGGACTCACTCACAACATGAGGCCCGTGTTACATGACGTTTTGAATGACATCATCAGCTCTATACAGTCAAGGCCCCGCAATGCACGCTCTGTGAACACATGGGAGCTGAACACACACACACACACACACTGCTGCTGCACACAGAGGTGCGCTGCTCTCTCTGAGGGAGATACTCAGTCATCTGACCGAGGCCTCCAGATGAAGCCACATCTACACTCACACAGTTGTGTGTGTGAACAGGAGCACCCTGACCTGGGACAGAAAGCTTTGGAGCAGCGACTCCCCTTTGCCTCCACATATTTACATGAGGCCTCATTCTCTGCAGTGACTGTGCCTGGAGAAGAGCTGATCACAGGAGTCGCCTCTCTGCCACCAAGAATGACGAAGATCATCAGCACAAGTTTCTCACTAAAATCAAAGTGCAAAAGCACTTAGTTCAAAGCAACAATGCAATCTTCAGTTTCTACAGTTTAATATATCAGATACTGATATCACAGCTTTCTTTTTTTTTAAACAACATTTCTTTGCGCTATTTAGGGGGTACTTGGCTGAAACATTTATTTATAGCGGGTGAATCACTGAAAAAAGTTTGTGAGCCACTGCCCTAGAGGGCTTTCACGTACCCTCATTTGAGAACCACTGCCCTACAGTGAGTAACATCTGGTACTGTATGAAATAGTGAAAGAAGGACATAAGGAAACTAGAATGGGCACTCGGTAGAGCGCATCCCTTCGCATATCACAAGATTGGGCATTGAATTATGAACATTTTGGCATTAGTTGCATGCCAATTGGACAAAAATGTATCGTGCTATGGTAAAAAAAAGAGTTTGACCTTTCCATGACCTTGACCTTGACCTTTGACCCGATTGATTCCAAAATCTAATCAAATGGTCCCCGGATAATAACCAATCATCCCACCAAATTTCATGCGATTCGGTTCAATACTTTTTGAGTTTTGCGAATAACACTCATACAAATAAATACATAAATAAATAAATAAATACACGGCGATCAAAACATAACCTTCCGGCATTTTCAATGCGAAGGTAACTATGGCGGCGGTTACACTGGTGCTTTAAGTGATTGAAAACTTGGTTGTGTCCATATGTTTTTATATTATATTTGTTTTGGCCTGCTTGATCGGATAGGGATCGGATATATTTTCTAATCAAAGGAGCGGCTGATCAAACGGTGGAAAAACACATTAAATTTCCTCTAAATTCTTCCATGATTAAAGTCCCCGATTGTTTTGTTTTTAAAACACTCTTTATTTAATTAAGTTAAATGAGGAAATGTTGTGTTTTCCTCAGTAGTGACTTGACAGTGGTTCTAAGCTGTCAGCACATGCTGTCTACACCTTACTGAGATCCGGATTTAATAGAAAGGCAAAGCCCCCCCTTCTGGTGCCCTCCACAGGATTTTATTTATCAAAAACAAATGTAGTCATCGTAGACAAACGTTTGTTGATCCCCTTTTGATTCTGCCATAAATGAAACATATGATGTTTGCTGGTTTAAAAGAAAGTTACAGTTTGCCATTGTACCCATCTCGCACAATGTATGTCACGAACATGGGCGTTACCTGGTTTTAGCAAGCGATGTAACTTAGCTATGTTCCATGTGCAAATGTGTCATAATCTTACCCGATGTCTCCAATCCAGTGACTCTTTTTGATCATAAAGAAGGAGTGACACCCCGTTGTTGGTGTGAGAACATCCTGGTACTAAACACAGGCTTCGTAGCTTCAGAGCGGGATGCCACTTTCACACTTTTGGATGTGTTGTCTTCCTAAATACCTATTTTCAAAGTCTTATGCTTCAACAGTTATATACTAGAATTTGAAATTGTATTTATCTTTTTAATTGATAAACATCACCTTTGGATTGCATGGCAACATTTAAATGGGATCAATTATCCACTGTGGATCAGCTAAGACGGACCTGCTCAGTCAGTGGTTAGCAGGTCTGTTTTTCAATGAGGGGGTTAGCGGTTCAATCCCCGCCCCAGTTGATGTATCCTTGAGCAAGACACTTTACCCTGAATTGATCCCTGTAGCTGTATGAATGTAAAACTCACTCACTTTATTTGTATAGCCCATTTTCACAAATTACTAATTTGTCTCAGAGTGCTTTACAATCTGTCCATATAATTCATGTAACATGATTGTAAGTCGCTTTGGATAAAAACGTCAGCTAAATGACTATAATTATTTGTATATTTAATTGGTACAGCCCCAAATCTCAAATTTGCCTCAGAAGGCCTTACAATCTGTACAGTATGCGACATCATCTGTCCCAGGACCATCGACTACCATACATATCTTTTCAAAGATAAGGTCCCACGGTTGGACCGGACTTCGCCTTTCAATGCAGACCATGTTTTTTGGCTAAAGTCCCAAGTGTACAGACGTGACAGTTAATGCGTCCTGGTCTGATCAGAAGTCACTTTGAAAGGACAATTTTAACCATGAAAGAAATTCTTTTAATGTCAAGTTACATATAGTTATATTAACAGGCTGCTAGGCTTGTAACAAATGAACAGGTAATGTTTGTGAGGTGAACAATTAATAGTTCAATGAATTTGTGAAATGTTGAATGAACAGACCAATTGACCAATAAGCGTTGTATCACAGGCCTCCATAGTTCACATCCCCCTTTCACCTTTTACCGCAGCTCTGTGACGTTCCTTTGTAGAGGAGGGAGGGAGAAGGAAGGAGAAGGAAGGAGTTTTCACCATTTCCGATGATTATTCGTTCCTGCTGTATATTTTTTGGAGAAATAAGGAGAAAAAGGAAAATAAATCAAATTTAATGTCACAGTGTTTGGTTTGACACTCGAGTTTTAACAACAACAACAAAACAAAGAAGCAAAAAGTGTAAGTGTCCTTGAGCAGGCTGAACCCCAGCAGCTTCGGCCATCACTGCAGCCCACTGCTCTTAATAACTAAGGATGGGTTTCAAAACTAGGATTTTTTCCCTTGTGGATTAATAAAGTAATAAAAAAAAAAAAAAAAAAAAAAAAAAAAAAATTTGCGTTAATTCGTTAAATATTTTTTAAGTGGCCAAATTAATCGCATAGATTAACGCGTTAACGCTGACAGCCCTAAGTTATATACATATATGAATTGTATTCTCTGCATTTAACCGATCCTTAGTGTTTAAGGAGCAGTGGGCTGTAGTGAATGAAGCACCCGGGGAGCAACTGGGGGTTCAGTGACTTGCTCATGGACACTTTGACATCCAATTTATGGGGATAGCGGGGATCGAACCGGCTACCTTGCAGTTGCAGGTGGACCCTTCTCCCCACTGAGCTATAGCCGCATACTGAGCACCTATCCCCTCTTCTCTCTCTATTTATGCATGGATTTACATCCCTTAATCACACATCATTAACTCTGCTTCCTCCCCGGAGTCTTTGTGACTTTACGTCTCATAGGGTCCATCGGACCTGGCTGTGTCTGATGCCTCCTGAATGGTGAGCCGGCCTCCTGTCATGGTCCTGATGCTGATGTGCCCCGCCCCCCCTTTCTGGATCGTGGACCATGCCTACTACGAACTATTCATACATTCTGTCATATTCATGTGTTGTATCCGCGGACAGGGATGTTGTATGTGTACAGATTGTAAAGCCTTCTGAGGCAATTTCGTAATTTGTGATATTGGGCTGTATAAAATAAACTTAATTGAATTGAAACTGAATACTGGCATGGAGGAAATACTGTTAACTATGCTTAGCTTAGTCCTGCTTGTTTTCAGATGCATTAATCTGCATTATTGATTCATTAATACTGCTTGTTTGACATGAGATCAGACACATGCTCTCCCATCCGTGACACACTAATTCAACTGAATAAAATCAATCAAAGCTGCATTAATTGTATTGTTTGCCACTTGGGGGTAGCAGCACCAGCATTGATGTAATATGACCAAAAAAAGGTTTCAATAGAAAATGTGTTAGCATAAAAAGTACACATCCAGAAGATACGAAGGCGTGTTTTTATTCCCTTGCCAGCTCTTTGTTGAGAGCTGTTTTACATAAAATAGCTGCTGGCTGGTGCTGAGAAAAAAAGTTGTAATTAAGTTACATGTGTGACCAAACAACCAAAACAATAAGCTCGATAGAAGTAAAGGGAACTGCAGAATTGGGTGTTAAATCCCCGTATTTTTGGCACAACAAGCAATTCCTTTCACACTTTTCCATAGTCATATAAATCCCACCTCCTATTTTACTGGTTTACTCTGTCTATACAATCCGCATTTCAATGCCATTTACGATCTCGTCTTGGAGTGCAGCAGGCCTTGTACAACAATCTTAAACAGTGGAAACACTGAGGTGTTGGTTACCCTGCCTTCCTTCCTGTTGACATTTATTTAGCCCCACCAAAAAAGAATAGAGCAATTGGGGGAAAAGACAATGGAGGGGGGCGAAGCGGCATTTCTGAGCCGAGCAAAGATCTCGATGGGCTGTACTGCACTTGACATGTGCGGGCCCGCCGCAGCTCTCACCTCCCACTTGCTGTCCTGGGTTTTCCTCTTGAGCTGTATGTTCCAGTTCTCTGTGTCCACCTCGGCGCAGTGAGCGATGGTCATGGCCACCGGGGTGAAGAGGTCCAGGACCGGAGGGCCGTATGTCACCTCGGGGCCCAGGAGGATTTCACAGCCTTCCAGTGTTTGGACACTAAACACACACAACACACACACACAAACACACACACACACACACACATACACAGAGAATGAAGTCTGTTAGAAATTGACAGCCATTGCGCTTCCTTCACAAATGCAGTTGTAGTTTTAGCAATACATTAGTATACTGCATGACTGAAAAACACTTAATGTGAAATGTGAAGAGAGTAATTTGTTTCTCTCACGAACATGAGCCATAATCTGTGATAAAAATAAATCTTTCACGATAGCGGATTTGCTGTCATGCCTCGTGTTGTACAGCCTGAATGCTGACTGTGGGCACCGTTCTTCATTTGATTTAATCATATTTCACTTATTCATGAATTAATTAATTCAATAAATATGTTCAGCTCTTCAGACAGCCCTTCTTCCGCTTAGTAAAATGACAGTTTTTGTCAAAGGACTCTGGTGGCTTTGAAGAAAGCATCGAGAGCAGCTTCAGTGCCACGTCTGGAAGGGCTCTCTGATGCTCAGGTTGAAGTAATATTCAAAATATAGCGTTAAGCTGATATCGATCTTTTTTAAGAGGCGAAAAATAAGCGATGCTTCTGCCCCCATCCTGCAGTATACATCCCTTCGCTCCAGCGGTGTACTGTTGATAATCCACTGACCTAACCTTCATACCAACCAAACTCAAACTGTCCCGAAATATCCTTTCAATATCTCTCCTTTAGCTGCTGCTGCGACACAAACGACGGTGGGGCTCTTGCTTTTGGAACATCCCATAGTGCTACAGAGCCGGGCTGCAGGACTTTGTTCAGGCACAGGAGTAAACAAGTCACTGCGATCAGGCGCGAGCTCATTAAAGAAGAGGCTCACAACAAACACCTCTCGCCTGTGATGGTGGCGATGTTGGAGTTTTTTTTTTTTTAAAGGGCAGGCGGGATCGTGGAAGAGGCGATCAATGCCTCAACAAAGCTTTCTAAGCTCACATTAGATCAGAGAGCGGTGTGTTGATTTGTTTAGATTGCCTTCGTTGAGTGGGAAGTGATTTTTAGTTGTTATGGAAGCAGCAGTAGCAACAGCTTTAAAGTACAATACTCTACACAATGCGTTTAAACTAACAGGTTGAGATTGAGGAAGAATGATAGTAGATAATTAGTGTTGGACCGATAACAACCTGCTTGTTAGAGACCAATCCACTGTATTTGTTCATTTCTATCAGTATGACAACAAGAAAGAAACATGAAAATGGGATTCTGCGGAGCGATGCGCAATGACCAGACGTGAATGTGCTTGGCGTCATTTGTGTGTCCTGTTTGCAGAATCACATCATCTGGCTGCTTGGTACCAATCCAATACCTGTAACAGTTGCATGGCAAAACATTTATTTTGATGCAGCGGAATACCGTCTGTTCACACTCCTTAAAGCTGCGTTTACATTCGCTTCACTTTACTTGCCGGACTATTTAATGCAGCGGAGAGGAGTAGTGGCACGGCACATTTGTCCACGTCATTCACGCCGCCCAGCGGAATGATGTATTCTTTCCACTGGGCAGCAAAGTTAATGCACGGATGCGTATGGATCTGTAACCCATCCATACGCATCCATGCACTGACTATGTATGTAATCTAATCACACAATGTTGCTTAGCGTTTGCTGTGACCCAGTTCTGGTGCAGCAACGTGAAGAGCGAGTATCCTTCCCTTGACCCAGAAAAAGCCCTCTTACCCTTCAGCACTACCTGTCTCTGTGAGTGTGACCTCTCAGCTCTAGAATAGACTGGACATTGATTATGACCTCACTACTCACTACTACACTATTATTACCTGATTGTGGCCTTAATTGTCTACTTTAACCTCGGTCTATGTCAGGTTGACGTGAGTACTGCTTCAATTTCTTTAACGCACAATGTGTTTTCCGTATTTACCTACTGATTTCACGTTATATACTTTGCATTTTCTTTATTATTTAATTATTTAATTGTATTCAATTGAATATGTCCTGCTGTGCTATTTTATTTATTATTTTATTGTATTGCATATTTTGTAACCTTGTTTGCTGCTGCTACAAAGACATTTCGTACTGGGGATGAAAAAGGTATGTATCTATCTATCCCTCTAAGTATCTATATATCCCTCTATCTATCTATCTCTCAAGCTATCAATATATTATCCATCTCTCCATCTTTATATCCCTTAATATATCTATCTATCTATCCATCTATCCATCCATCCATCCATCTATCTATCTATCTATCTATTTATCTATCTATCTGGTAATCAGAAGACACGTTCATTTTGTATGCTGGAATCTTTTTGAATTGAGTTTTTTAATAAAAGCTGATCCTCAGGACACTGCCTTTTTCCATCGTGCATCGTTGGTTGTCATAGATTCAGTGTGTGAGTATTCTCAGCTAAAGTTACACCATTTGGGTCCTTTGAAACAATTTCTCAGTAGTTGGACTTTTACATTTCATGTTAGTGCAAGAAAGCACTGTTGTTGAGTCTGTTAAAAAAAAAGGCTGAAGTTACTGAATTATTATATTTTTTTATTACCTTTGGGGAGGTCCCAATGCAGAGGGCTTGTCAGTGTCTACATTTGTTGTTTGTCTTAAATAGTAAAGCACTCTGTGATGTCTGATCAAGAAAGCTGGATGTACATTGTTAACTCCAACCTTCCCTTAGATAGTGTTTCATTGGCTCACTGGTATCAGTCAAGTTAGCAACACAGTTCAAGGTCATCAGCAAGTCAGTGTTGATAATAAAGTCTCTTCATCTTTTTGGTCCGGATTGAAATTAATCAAAATATATTTGAAGATCCTTTGATTTTTTATGTCGAGCTACAAGCACGTCAAACTTTTCCAGTGAAATATCTCTCTACATCTCCACTAGAGCGAGTCAATATTTATCATCCCAAGAGGATGAACCCTCATGACATTGATTCATTCACTTCAGCACTACTTTGTGTTTATTTATCGGTAGTAAATGTTACTGAACATTTCTAAACTTCAAATCTTATTCAGCATTTATTACATTTACATTTGTATTCTAAAATCAACATTTGAATACTGCACAGTTTTTCTTCTTTGCATGATGAGTCATTTTAGTTAAACTCTATATTTCTGCACTGTTGCAGATCGAGATGAGGCTGCACTGATGACCTTCCACCAGCTCATTAATATCCTCTGCTCTCATGTTTCATGGGGCTCCGGTAAAGTGCAGACACTGTTGTCAGTATTGATTACAAGCAGACTTGTAGTGAACCGTATTAAACTGTTTGTGTCCATTAGGTCCAGTGGTGGCTGACAGGACGCTTTCTGACCCATGTGATACAAACATTTCCTATAAGTTCAAAGTGGTCTCAAGTCCAAAAGTAAAAATGCATTCAAAATAATTCACAACATGTTTTAATCTCACATTATTCTGCTTATTATTGGCATTTTAGCCTTTCAAAAACCTTGTGTATACCTTGTCTGGTCATGGTAGCCCCAGCCATCAGTGAATGAATGGGTGTGAATGGCTGAATGATATATTACGTGTTGAAGTCTAGAAAAGCACTATACACAAATATAAGCTCCCCATTTAACACATTCCGAGATCTAAGCAATGAATACAAATACGTGAATATTAATCATTAAAAATGTTGGCCACCACTAGAATTACCAGAATTATCCTTCAGGACATTTTATATTGCATTATTGCTCCTGTCTACATTCTCAATGCCCGATAAAAGGTTTCCCACGGAGCCACAGCAGTATCATCTCACTGTGCTGCTTTTGGATAAAATCCTCCCTTTAAATTTAACATATCTTACAGAAAAAATTTATAATTCACAATCAGTTCATGCACCAAAACTACATGGTAAGGTTGAGGAAAGGATTATGGATGTGTGGTTAAAGTAATTACATTTGCGAGGTAAAATGAAGTACACAGTTAAAGTTACGTCAACATTTAGTTTAAAAAGAAACACAAACTTTTACTTTCACTGGTAACCAGTGTTTGTCGCTCTAAATGCTGCGCAACCGTTCTTCCTTAAGGTGCGTTCACACCAAAAGCGAAACTATTTTTCGCGTCGCCCAAAGCGCGTGAGTTTACTCGCTCGACCATTCGCAGTGTTCAAGCCATGAACGTCGAGATGCTGCGCGAGGGGCGGGGCTTATCACCGTGTCTCATCTCCGTAAAGACCGTTATCATTTCCTTCATGCACCAGAATAACTAACCACTAGTTCTGCTTTATATTTGTCGTGGACATCCCACACACTAACGCCCTCGTGTTTGGGTTCATGACATCACCCGTAGGCTCACTCAGCTCGGTCACTTTCACCGATGAAGTTACTGTTACGTCTGAAAGACTTCCGCTTCCAGCGCTACGAGAGCGGAACACAAGAGCTAATTGGCCCGAGTTGCGAGATGACCGCCTCAAAGTTGAAATATTTCAACTCGGGGAGTGAAAATTGTGCCGCTGGAAACACGGCGCTGGAAACGCGTCGGTCACATCGCGTCGCCGCAATCGCGTCGCCCCAATCGCCCCAAACGCGCTGCCCGGGAAAATATCGCGTCTATCGCAGCCACACGCGTCTGTACATTGACTTTTCATGGGATTCAGTCGCGCGAAAAAATAGTTTCGCTTTTGGTGTGAATGCACCTTTAGAGGCAGCCCTGCACATCCTTTCTTCCAATTACGTTGGTTCTACCAATAATCGTGCATTACCTTTTTTTTAGGCATATGTACAAACAACGAATGATAAGTCTGCTTTAAATGGCAATTGATACCCCACAAACCATATCGTCTACCTCCAATGCAATGATGCACTCTTAATTGCGTCAAAGAAAATGGTAGTCCAACTTTACTTTTTCCTTTTGACAGCCCAACCTTTTTTTTCAAACAAAGAGAAATTTATCTGAACTATTGCAATAGCATGTCTGAATAAAATGCTTCTTCATTGTAAATGCTCGGTCCACAGCGACGACGGCAGATTTCCAAATTACCGCCTGAACATTTGACCCGTCCTCTCCTATCACACCCACTCCTGGCTCCGTCGTTTATTTCTGTTATGTCAACATCATCCCTTCTCCTGACTGGTCCAGAGGGAGGGCCCGATCCCTCAGCCTACAGCGCTGAGCCTGATCACACATTTAATGCAAAGTGCAGATTACCTCTTCCTTAACGAGCGTCAGGCAGCCACCTTAAAGAAGCGTCTGCTGAGGCCAGTGGACTCTCTCGATTCCACTTGTCATGACGCCTAAGGACTCTGCGCCGCAGCCCCTCAAGCCCCCTCGATGAGCTGCATTATTTAAAGTGAGCAATGACTCACTCCTCGGAGACCTGGGGAGCCGTGCAAAGTGGCAGATTGGGCCAGTGGAGAGGAGGCGGCAGGCTTAATGAATGCACACATTAGCACGCTCCATTAGATTCACTTTTTATTTGCTTGTAGTCTCCCACCTGTTTGTCCCACTGTGCTTTTGTCCATTTTTAAGTGGATGCAGACAGCTTATGTGGCGCACGGACACATTAATCAAACAGGCATCTAGAGGTGAGGCTCCGTACATCGCTGCAAATATCTAACAAGGACTTTTAGTTCTCCTGCTTCATTCAGTCACAACATCTATCTTCTGCTACGGCCTTCTTTTAGCTGCAAGGCATTCATCACAACAGCTTCAGTTGTCAAAGATAAAGTTACTTGACTAAAAGAACAACACTGAAAAACATTAATAACTTAAGCTAATCACCGATTTGTTTTATACAACATCACAGTGCTCTGTGCCTTGATTTATGATAACCAGTGGACAAATTTAGATACCACTTCATCTGTAATCCCAGACCGTGGCACTCTGTAACCCCACTAGATGGGAAAATGAGTGTAGGCAACAAGGTTAATCACTTAGAAAAGACTCATCCTGCTATTTGGTCACTCATTATCGAGAGGGCTAATCTTAAACTAAAAATAACTTCTAAAATCCAAAACAAGTTGAATAAATGCTTGAAGCACCTCTGTGATTAACAGAGAAATAGTAGGCTAGTATGTCTTGCCAAGATCCTTATTGCGTATTTGTCTTGCTTTTGTACTGCAGACAGTGTTTCTTAAATCAAATTCAAAACAAACATGGAATACAATATTTGGACGAGATTTACGACCACAACTCCCACTATTAATATTAATCATAACATTAAAGCTGCTAGCAGCATTGAGCGGGCCCTCGACAATTCACGCACGTCGAGCGTACTTGCCGGTCGTCCGTTCGCCGGACCGAGAAGGTTTGCGACCTTCAGACCGAGCGTCAAAGAGTTAGACGTTTTCTTCTCCGAACGCAATGACATATCGACGAGATCTTCGGTAGTTATGATGACAGCGAAGCAATAATGGATCCCAGAAATTTTCGGATGAATCGGAGAAAGCGTTTTGGAAAAAAGCGGAAAAAATATTTTTTAACAAAATTCAAAATGGCGGACAATCTAAGTGGGTGGAGCTTACGGTCACAATGTAATTTTCGTTAGAGCAGGTCTAAGCGGACACGTATGATGAATTACGAGGTAATCGGTCATTGGGGGCAAATACCGTGGCCCAAAGAAAGAACTATTTGTGTTCCCGTTACCAGTAGGTGGCGCTACGACTAAAATGACAAATTAGACTGCAGAGGTCTTCAGGCCTGGAGTCTCATCACACATGTGGAGTTTGGATTGGATCCGATGATGTGGAGTCGAGTGACATTGGTTTATTCGCTCACGGCGAAGGACCATACTTTGACGCTATACCGAGGTCCCAATGTTCAACGTATCGTTACGAGCTTCGCAGGGGAGCATTACCAAGGTATTAGGTCTATTTTGGGAAATTTTGAGTGGGATCTGACTAATCTGTGATGAGCAGGGTATAAAAGAATAAAACATGTAACTTCATGGTGCCACTAGGTGGCGCTTTGACCATAATAAAAAATTTGCATATTAATCTCTTCAGGGTCAGTATGTCATGATATCTGAGAAATATGGAGCAGATTACATCATGTATGGGCAAGTTACATCAACTTGGATTTTTATGGCGAATTGTGTTTTTTTATGTTTTTTTAAAGTTCGACCGACCTCTCAAAGTTTAATATTTTTTAAATCCTTCAAATAACTAGTAGGAAAAAGGTCTCAAGATCATATAGGGCGAGTTTGGAATGAATCGGGTGTACGCTCTAGGAGGAGTTAACTATCACAAAACATCAAAAATGGCCAAAAATGCAGATATTGAGGGATTAATTGCAGCGCCCCCTAATGTTCAAATATTATGCAAAAAATAGGGTAGGTTAAGGGATGCCATATGGACATATGATAGAAATTTGGTGAGGCTAGGCCAAAGGATTTGGAAGTTATGTAACTTCAAATATTAGGCCACACCCTTTAAATGTTCATTGGTCCATATCGTCTGAACGTAATAAGATATCAACAAGATTTTCACAGATTATGATGACATTGACCCAATAATGGACCACAGAAATTTTCGGGTGAATCGGACAAAGCGTTTTGGAAAAAAGTGAAAAAAATATTTTTTTACAAAATTCAAAATGGAGGAAAATCTAGTCAGGCGCATTTGATTTTCACCAATGAGTAATTTGTAGAGCAGCTCCAGGTGAACCTTTATCTCAAATCTCAAGTCAATCGGTCATTGTCGAAAAAAATTATTAGCTTTCTACCTCAAGGGGGCGCTAGAGAGCTAATTCTTGTCACTTTTTCCCGCGACCTCAAAAATATCGAATTTTTCGCCGATCCTGATATGTTTGGAAATTTTGAACGTTGTCGTGGCAGTCCGAGACACTCGTATCTCCATGCTAAGGCGCGGAAGAATAATAATAAGAAACATGTGAATAACAATAGGTCCTCGTCGGACGGACTACGTCCTTCGTCTCGGGCCCTAAGTGTGAATAACAATAGGTCCTCGTCGGACGGACTACGTCGCCGTCCTCGGCCCTAAGTGTGAATAATAGGTCTCCGGACGACTCGTCCTCTTCGCCTCGGCGGACTCGTCGACCCCTTCGTCTCGGGCCCTAATTACAGTAAGTAATAGCACTAGAAACACCAATAATAGGCTAGCCGTAATGGGAAAAATATGACTACTGATAAGAAGTGGAATTATAAATTAGTACTAAAGGTAGAAGTTATAATAATAGAACAATGACTCAAAATAACAACAATAGTAGCAGAAGTCAATTACGTTGAAGGTTCGCAGGTTTTGATAGTTATCCTATTGGATTAAAGTGGCAGAAACAAGAAAATAACTTGTATTTTGTTGTCTTCAACTCACAGCCTCTACTGCCAGCGCAAAGTGTTTCAGTAGTTTGGTCCAGGGTGAAGTCAGGAGGAGAAATGCCGCCACCTATTTATTTGGAACAGGTGGCCAGATCTGATACATCACACCTTTAACTGTTGTTTCAGAGACTCGTCCATACCTACAGTATATATCTGACTCATAGTCATTGGTTATGAGTCCATCAAAGGATCCTGAATGTCGAGCAGTTGATTGTTCAAAGTCTGATCTTGTTTTGATGAAATCAATAAAGTGTGTGTGTGTGTGTGTGTGTGAGTGTGTGTGTGTCGATGGATGGACGTTAGCTGAGTCATGGGTCTATTTCAACAGCAAATGGAAAAGATGATGGTCATACCAAAAATCAATGTCCACTTTAATCCCCATCCCTTTAAAACAAACTTTATATTTCCAAGTTTATATTGCACTCAAAATATACAGCGATGAAATCTTTAAAACATGTAATTAATACAGGTCTTACTTTGAAGACATTGTTGATTTATTGGGGGGGCCTTAGGGATTGCAATGCCAATCGATGTTGGGGCAGGCTGCCCTTCTGTTCACACTTTATTTAATACAAGATATCTCAGCAACTTTCCAGATTTCTATGGAAAGTGCTGCTTCTAGTCATGGTTCTCAGAGGATGTTGTAATGATCCCTTGTTTTTTTTAAATCTAGCACCACTATTGGGACGATATATGCCCTTTTACAAAATCTAACGGGCAGAATATATCAAAATCGAATGAGCTAATTCATTATTCTTTTCAATTGTGGATGTTCTCTGAGCACCACTATCAGTCTCTAATGTAAACTTGCCATTCAAAATCAAAAGCTACTGTTTGAATTTCCATGATATGATTATTTCTACTCGTACAGTGAAATTATATTGTGTGGATCAGGTCAAAGTTCTATGTTTGTTCTTCACAGTGCAAAGGAAAATAAAACATACTGTTGTTTTCATAAAACATATTGAATGGTTGATACATCTATCAATGCCAAAGTCGCCTAATCTATGCATGATCTATTCTACCAAATTGTCTCCAGTATAAACTAGTATTAAAATGAACAATAGCGGTGAAATGGCACACCTAACAGTATGCAGTATCTCTTTTTTAATACAAACACTGCTTTTATTTCCAGAATTTTCTGCTCATCTACTTTGCCATTATAGCAATTAGTGCCAAGGAAACTCATCATTTTGTTGCGTTTTAGCACTTGGCTGAGGTGGAAAAGTGAATGCATCATAAATAAGCAAAAAAAAGTGAAATAGAAACAGATTTTGACAATAAATGATGATTTAAGTGAAGCATATCCACTGAAATGTCTGCTCCGTGGATGAAATGACAAGTGGCAGATAAAAACAGCTCTTTCACTGCTTGAGGTTTGACTGACGTCCTCTTCTAGTCACGACTCTTGTTGCAAGAGAGAGAGAGAGAGAGAGGACCCAAATGTCGACAACGGGGAAAAATAAACTTTATTCCTTTTGTAAATAACTGAGGAATACAAGAAAGTAGACTCTACAGTAGGCAGGGCGATCATCTAAGGACAAAACAGGACGATGCAGGGAATTAGACACAGAAACAATCAGGGACAGGACAGACGATCACAGGAACAGGAAGTGCAGGGAAACAGAGGACACTTTAAAATACAACAGGAAACAAGACACAAAGACCCATACCTGGCCACTTCTTCCCAATTTGGAAGACTTGGCCAACAGTTCTTCACGCGTATGTCAAAGAACAAACTCAAAGTAATTGCATAACGGTAGATGATGGAAACAAGCAATTCACCAGCAATTGCAGATCTTCTGGAAGTTCGTTAACATTCTGGAATTTTGTAAAAATGTTTTAAAAAAGTTGCTATAATTAGAGGGGACCTGGAACAACACTGCATCACACAAGCCACACAGTATAGCAGGCAAGTCAAGCGTCTGTCCTCACTAAACCTTAAAGGGATGGATAACCGTGGGTACTAGATTCTCGTTTTAACCCTCAAACTCTAGAGAACAGATTCTGCAATGCACTGTACAATACAACTTAAGCGGGAACGTCTTGACCACAACACATGACATACAGCACTAATGGACCAATGGTCACCTGTGGAAACAAGTTCCACCATTAACAGCTCTTTTCCTACCAGGACAAAGCTGTTTCGACCTTAATAGATTGAGGGATTTATCCTGCAACACAAAGCGCCGCACAAAACCTCAGGGGCAAAGGGAAAAATCTCTGACCTAAGCAAAAACGTGCCTTCAAAAGATTTAGATGAGCCTTTGAAAAACTCCAAGAACACATCTTTTAAGCTTTAATGGAATGCTATCAGGGTGGGGGGAAAAGAAGGTCGGACAGGGTTTGGGGCTTCTCAGCATGTCCTCTGGCCTTCCAGGATGTAGACAGTGATTGTCAGCTGGCGAGATGAGAAGCGCAACAGCCCACAGGGAAAAATGTGTCCACGGTAAACATCCCCTGTGCTCCCATCGAGCGACGGAAAAAGAAAGAGAAATAGAAAAGGCACTTGAAAAGCTCAGCTGTGGTCAGAACCACATACTGTCAGGTTGAAGACTGAAATATTTTTGAAGCGTTTCAAAGGTGGTATAAACCAGCGGGAGAAAACCCAACACCTGTGCTAGCAGGTGAGAATGTATAACAGGGGATGAAGGCAGCTCTGGATCCTTGTAAAGATTTATGGATTCTGCACGCAATATACATTTCAACGATGCTGTACTGAACAGGATTTGCTGCATAAGCTAGTGATTTATAGGTTCTATATGACATATTGTTTACCACACAGAACAAAGTGGAGCTGCTCTGCATTCTTTGAGATCAGTAAAGAAATTGAGTGCTTTTAAAATTGACGTGCATAACTGACTCGACCTGGCGAGTATCTTATACATTGTTGTGTCCACCTCTAATGTGTGTGCGTTGCTGTGGGGTCTCTTGAGTGGTGTGAATAAACAGTGACATTTCACAGGAAACATGAAAGCTCTTGTGGCTCTCTGCGGGGAAAGAGCACGCAGTATCCAACCCCCCCCCCCCCCCCCACCCTACCCCTCCCAATGGAGAGAGGCTTAGTCCATCCGAGGGTCATTATGAATACATAATGCATGCACCGCAGAGATGAAAGGCCTCAGGAGACATCTGCGCCTTCAAATCTCGTCAGCGCACTATGCTCCATTCATCTGCGCGTTCATCATCGTTTAAACAAGCTTTCCCGGGTCGTGACTCTCTCCCAGAGATGCCTCGTTCTTGACACCGAGTGGAGTACATAACTACATATTGACTCTCTAGTGCGGACAAAGAGATTGGAGGTTTGACTTTGGATCCTACGAGTCGGTTGGCAAAAAATTAAGCACTCAATTACAACTCCTTCACCACCACCTGTGTCGCACAGCTTCAACTTTTGTTTCTCCCCAGCAGCTGGGGCATCAAAGCACCGACTACCACCTGTGAGGGGCCCTCTGGAAAAGACTACCATGACACTAATACATCTGTTACTGTATCTAATGTATGATGACTGCATTGCAATAACCGCTAGTTATGGTTCTTTACCAATATGCTAGTGCTGCAACTACAACCACTATCGCTACTACTACTACAAATAATAACAACAATAACAGCAACAACAGTGCAATAATAATAATAATGGAGGCAACAATCGAAACAAAGTGATCAACATGAGAAAGTCCAGTGTTTTTTTGGATTGCATCGGTACACATACGCCATGTTTGCATTCTTTATATTTGTGAGTAAACACAACCAGCAGCCTACTTAGAGTAGAAACAGACACATGTATTGGCAGCTAATACCAACTTGCATTAACAATTGCTCTATTTGTATCAATGACTTATCAGTAATTGATACAGAATAAGGACAAAAATATGTCCTTATTGCCAACAAATTCCAGGAAAACACCCAAATCATCAAGAACGTTTTTATTGTGTAAATACAACAGTATCAAAGGTGGATTAGTCCGCCACTAAAAGTAGTCCTCAACAAATGCACTATTTCCATTTGATGAAGAACATTTCATGAGGAAATGACACAGCCTTTTATGAAAAGGATATGTGAGTTTTTAATAACGTCTTCAAGAGGAACTAATGACCCAATTAAGTTTTCGAGAGATGGACTCACACATTATTGGTTCAGTGTTCTGACAATCTTTGCTGCTTTTGCTTTTGCGGGTGACATCTGTAAACTTTTTACAAATTCAGATATTTCGGTTGAGTGTGGCAGCGAGACAACCGAGGTCTTATTTAACTCTGCAGCCATAATAAAAGAACCAGAAGATGGTAAATAATTAGCGGGAATCAGGAGAGTAAGGACTTGTCCTTTAACTCCCACGTAAAGCAAATCTCAAGGACTGCATTCTTTCATCTACGTAATATTTCAAAAATCAGGCACATCTTGTCTCAAAAAGATGCAGAAAAATTGGTTCACTTGTGCTCGTCTACTTCGAGACTGGATTACTGCAACTCCTTATTATCAGGCTGCTCTAATAAATCTCTTAGGTCCCTCCAGTTGATCCAGAATGCTGCAGCTCGTGTTATCACTAAAACTAAGAAAAGAGATCACATCACTCCTGTACTAGCTGCTCTGCACTGGCTCCCAGTAAAATCAAGAATCACTTTTAAAATTCTTCTCTTAACCTACAAAGCCTTGATTGTTGATGCTCCATCATATCTTAAGGAGCTTGTAGTACCATATTGCCCCACTAGAGAGCTACGCTCACTAAATGCGGGACTACTTGTAGTTCCTAGAGTCTTAAAAAGTAGAATGGGAGCCAGAGCCTTTAGTTATCAAGCTCCTCTTTTATGGAACCAGCTTCCAATTTCAGTCCGGGAGGCAGACACAGTCACCTCGTTTAAGAGTAGACTTAAGACCTTCCTCTTTGACAGAGTTATAGTTAGGGCTGAATCAGGTTTGCCCTGGTCCAGCCCCTTGATATGCTGCTATAGGCTTATAGCTGCCGGGGACGTTTTAGGATGCACTGAGTACCTATCTCCTCTTTTTCTCTCCTTAAGGATGAATTTTCATCTCTCAATCACACCTTACTAACTCTGCTTTCTCCCGGAGTCCTTGACTTCACGTCTCATGGGGTCATCGGACCCTATGAGACGGCATAGATCCTATCTGCCTGATGGATCGTCTGGGCAGTAAAATTCCTGCTCATGACTACGCCACTGTCCTGTTGAGACTCCGCCCACTGTTGAGACTCCGCCCACTCCTCCTCCCCACCGCCATCTGCCTGATGGATCGTGGAGGTCTCCATCGTGGAATATGCCTACTATGAACTATTCATACACTCTGTCATATTCATTGAATGTATTTTAACTCTAAATCTGTCCTTCTGTACACATTACATCTATTGCATCTGTCCATCCTGGAGAGGGATCCTCCTCTGTTGCTCTCCTGCAGGTTTCTTCCCTTTTTTTCCCCCTGAAGGGTTATTTGGGAGTTTTTCCTGGTCCGATGTGAGGTTTTGGGGCAGGGATGTCTATGTGTACAGATTGTAAAGCACTCCGAGACAAATTTGTAATTTGTGAAATTGGGCTATACAAATAAACTGAATTGAATTGAATTGGAGAGCCAACCAAGATGGATGATATGATAGTGGGAGACTGACAGGCGGAGAGATGCTCAAAATGATATTTGGGTAAACTCTGGCCTCACCTTGCCTCTCCCTGATTGATCACCATATGCATCTCCCAGGACATATTTTCAGCCACGGCTCCATGAGGCACCAGCAGGCTGACCCCTGGAAAAACACACAGAGAAATGTGTCAACAGCGACAACTCCAACTGCCTGACAGTGGAGGTGAAAATAAGGGCTCACAGCATGTCTTACATGCAGGGGTTATCAGAATATTTATGAGAGCTTCTTTTTCATAGAATCAACCGTGACATTTAAAATAAGCAAGTCAACTCAGTTTAAGTAGCAATTTAATGTTAAAAAGGAAAACGCTGATCTTAGTGCATGCTAACACTAGTCATCATAAATACATCACAAAGTGAAGGAAGATGTATTTATTAGTATGCTGTAGCAGCAGGTGTTATTTATAATCATTAGAATCAGGATTCTGAATTTAGATTAGTATCTGGTCCGCCCATTGCTCCTTCAAAATAAGTCTAAATAAATACACAGATGGTGATTACCTTCCAAAACCTGTTACCATTACAACAAAATATGAATATGACCAATAGGCGATTTGTATAGAGAATATTAAAGAGTCGAGAGCCACGGACAGCAGTGTGGATTTATCAATACACAGAACAAGTTAGGCAAAATATATTTCAGATTCAATAGATTCTAACTTGTGTACATCTAAGTCAGATAAAGGATCAATTAAAGAAGCATACTCGACTATAGGCTTATAGGCCGCTGGGGGACGTTTTAGGATACACTGAGCACCTATCTCCTCTTCTCTCTCTCTACTTATGGATGAATTTACATATCTCCATCACACATTACTAATTCTGCTGCTACCCCAGTCTTTGTGACTTCACGTCTCATAGGGTCCATTGGACCTGGCTGGGTCTGATGCATCCTGCCATGGCCCTGCTGATGCGCCCCGCCCCAAATGTGTTGAATTCAATTTAATGAAGTTTATTTTGTATAGCCCATTCTCTCAAATTACAAATTTGCTTTACAATCTGTACATATAGACATCCCTGTCCCAGAACCTCACATCGGATCAGGAAAAACTCCCAAACAACCCTTCACGGGGAAAAGAGGGAAGAGACCTTCAGGAGAGCAACAGAGGAGAATCCCTCTCCAGGATGGACAGGTGCAATAGATGTAACAGAAGGACAGATTAGAGTTAAAACACATTCAATGAATATGACAGAGTGTATGACTAGTTGGTAGTAGGCATGGACCACGATCCAGACCTCCATGATCCTTCAGGCAGATGGAGGTAGAGAGGAGGAGTGGGCGGAGTCTCAACAGGGCCATGGCATCGTTGGTAGTCGGCATATTCCACGATCCAGACCTCCGTGATCCATCAGGCAGATGGAAGTAGAGGAGGAGTGGGCAGTGCATCAGCAGCGCCGTGGCATCAGACTCAGCCAGGTCCAATGGACCCTATGAAACGTGAAGTCATAAAGACTCCAGAGAGAAAGCAGAGTTAATAATGTGCAATGGAGAGATGACAATGTGTCCATAAGGAGAGAGAGAAGAGGAGATAGGTGCTCAGTGTATCCTAAACGTCCCCCAGCAGCCTATAAGCCTATAGCAGCATATCTAGGGACTGGACCAGGGCAAACCTGATTCAGCCCGAACTATAAGACTATCAGAGAGGAAAGTCTTAAGTCTATTCTTAAATGAGGTGACTGTGTCTGCCTCCCGGACTGAAGGTGGAAGCTGGTTCCATAAAAGAGGAGCTTGATAACTGACCGCTCTGGCTCCCATCCTACTTTTTAAGACTCTAGGAACTACAAGTAGCCCCGAATTTAGTGAGCGCAGCTCTCTAGTGGGGCAATATGGTACTACAAGCTCCTTAAGATATGATGGTGCATCACCAATCAAGGCTTTGTAGGTTAAGAGAAGAATTTTAAAAGTGATTCTTGATTTTACGGGGAGCCAGTGCAGAGCAGCTAGTGCAGGAGTGATGTGATCTCTTTTCTTAGTTTTAGTGAGAATACGAGCTGCAGCATTCTGTGTTGTATTCTGTAAGGCTGTTCATCTGTACACATGACATCTATTGCTGCTGTCCATCCAGAGAGAGGGTTCCTCCTCTGTTGCTCTACTGAAGGTTTTTTTCTTTTATTGTTATGTTTTGGTACGTTTAGGCACAGAGAATGTCCGTTGTTATGAGTAAAAACAATGGTGATCGGTTGTCTGTGAACAGCTGCCTCTCATGTCAGGGTCCCAAACATCCGGAGAACAGATATGTTTGACTTAAGCCGTCACACCAAGTGGCTGAAGGACACGTGTGTGTTGTCTGGAACAAAAAGCACATCGTTTCTTAAACCGCACGTGCTCAGAAGCTGGGATTTCATATAAAGCCAGTTGTCGTGTAGACCGTCGAGAGTTTTAGAAAGTAGGATGGGAGCCAGAGCCTTCAGTTAGCAAGTTCCTCTTTTATGGAACCAGCTTCCACCTTCAGTCCGGGAGGCAGACACAGTCACCTCATTTAAGATTAGACTTAAGACTTTCCTCCTTGATAGTCTTATAGTTAGGGCTGAATCAGGTTCACCTGGTCCAGCCCCTAGAGATGCTGCTATAGGCTTATAGGCTGCTGGGGGACGTTTTAGGATACACTGAGCACCTATTTTCTCTTCTCTCTCTACTTATGGATGAATTTACATCTCTCCATTGCACATTACTAACTCCGCGTACTTGACATTGATAAACAGCTATCAACTAGGGCGGGGATTGAACCGCCAAGCCTCTGATTGAAAGACAGACCTGCTAACCACTGACTCACAGTCGCCCCCAGGTCAAAGCCACAGAGGTCATAATGAGACACTGAGGGCCGTGACAAAAGGTTGGCCAGTGACCAATAATGTCTACTTGTGCCCCCTTACATAGGTTTTATGTAGTATTTAAAGTGCGTATGTCGTCTTTAAAAATGTAATTTTGAATAATTTGTCGTCACGATAATGTACAAAACTAATGTGTCACTTTATTTTTCAACCTTTTCACAAGTTCCAGCCCTCAGGTTAACCCTCCTGTTATGTTGCGGGTCAAATTGACCCGTTTCAAAGTTTGAAAATCTTGGAAAAATACTTCTAAGTACTTTTTCTGTATAAAACTTCTTTTGATTACCTTATTTAGTGTAATCAACATAAAAATAAATTTAAAAAATCATGTATTTGCAACCCCCCCCTGCAGGTTTATATAACAGAGATGATGTTCCTGGGATTCAACATTAACCGGGTCAAATTGACCCGGGAACATCACGGCTGTATGTAAGAAACGAACATAACAGGAGGGTTAAGAAGGGACTGCCTGACGAAAGAAATGCACCAAATTGGACAACACAGACACAGCATACAGGACGTGCTGCACATCCAGAACACGGGCACATCCAGAAACACTTGCAGAAACACATGCACAACGTCACTGAAGAGCTGTTGACTTGAACACAACGGTGTGCACGCTTGTCGTGAAAGTGAGGAAGATATATGATCTTCCCGTGCTTTGACTTGCTTCTCTGTGTTTTATTCATCTGTACACACCTCGGGACGCTTTCTTTTGTGGAAAGTAGTTCAAATGTTCAAATTGTGGTCTCAGGACTATATCCAGAGTGATAGGTTGTTTCCCGGAGAAAGATGTTGCTGCTACTTCTTCTTTCATGATGTTTTTGAATTGAACTGCATTAAATATTTACACCTCTGTCTTGGGACGGAGGCAGACATCTCAAAACCTATCGAGGTAAAACAATCTCTATAGTTATATATATATTTATATATAGGCCATTGGGCAAGTGAGGAAATGTGTGTTTTATAGTTTGTGTAAATCAACTCCCGATCAAACTGCACCGATGTAAGGAACACTGCATATCACTAAGGTGACTCCAGTAAATCTGTGGTGGAGTGCTGCAGATGGCTATCCACTCTAATGAATAGCGGTTCCTGCAGAACAGCCTGTGAGTGCTGCACTTGACAGCACCGACTCATCCACTCAGACCCTCAGCCTGAAGGACGGCTGATTTCACCTTCGCCGCGCCTGCCGGCGTGCACACACACACGAGGAGGCGGCGTGCACCAACAGAGCAAAGACGGTTGACCCGGCGACGACTGCAACGGTCGGCGGAAAAACTCCTCCATTTGAGTTGGCGGGACTTGACAGCTCAACCCTCATTTGCCCTGCGAGTATGTGGAGGAATAACAAACAGCTACCTGCCCTGGCAACCAGATGGATGTATTTTAGCAACAGCTCGCGATATATATCGTGTCTTAATGGTAAGAAAGAAAATTCTTATCGATCCACGGACTTTTGACAAGCTAGGGTTCACTCATACTACTTCAACTTCTTTTTGGTCATGTTTGTAGTTCAATTAAATTAAATTCAGTTTATTTTGTATAGCCTAATATCACAAATTAAGAATTTATAATCTGTACACATACGACATCCCTGTCCTATCGCAGTGTCTCCTGAAGCAGCAAACATCTGTGGTACTCAAAATACATTAAAATATATTTGATGTTTTTTTAGCGGGGTTGTATGAGGAACTGAATAAGCACACGAGTAAAGTAATGCACTATTGAATAAAATCATTTTAATATCAAAATCATATTACTTTGGGCTGCATTAGTGGTGTGGTGGCTATTCGTGTTTGGAGTTTTCATGTTCTTCTTGTGAGTCTTCTGTGAGTTCCCTGTCAGAAAGGGATGTCTGACAGTATTCTAAATATAGCATACACTTGAATTATATGGATTCTTCTAGGTGGCTGAAATGTTGTTTACTGATGTCCTGTTTCTAGTCTGGTTGCATTTGCTTTTCCCCCCACGCCTGTACTCCACGTCTGCTTCTCCAAAATCAAGGCCCGCCATCTCCTGCAAGTATTTGTACAACCCCACTGCAAAACAGCCAAACTATCTCTTTCTATAGAGACGATGTGACCTTTTATAGAAAACACCGTAAGCTCTTTTGGCTCATTGTATAAGTGGTGCTTCGCTGATAAAGTACCAAGTTGGATTTCACTTCCCCAGTGTCATGTCTAGGATTCTGAGGGTTTTACCAACCTGAAGAACTGTTGCATTTGGTGGATTCGGAAGGCTGATTCTCATATTTTATAGACAAAAGGATTTTAGTGTGCTTCCCGCCAGAGTCGTATGCTGTGTGCGAAGAGATTGTTCACGGGGTGTTTTCATCAAAATGTTCTTTCGTCAACGGGGGTTGCCAGGCAACCGGTGTATGACTTCAGGAAGCCACTGCTCACAGCAAAGACAGTCAGGCAGATTAAACAAACACGTTAGAAAATGCTAATTAGTGAGCTTGTGGGATGCTGTTTGGTGGATTTTGTTATGTTTGAACAGAGTTATCCCGTTTTAAGTCTATGATAAGCTTAGAGAGTGGTGTCTATGTTTTTCATCGAGCAAGAAAGCAAATAAGCAAATATTGGTTATTATGGTTGATTTGTCTCCGGGAATACGGGCTCAGGAAAAGGCTTGGGAAATAATTGGGAAACCCCAGAGCAGGCTGTGTGACAAAAAGGACAAAACTAAAATCTTTTTACGTTTACATGTAGTATACTTACTTTTCATTAATTTTTAAATGTACCAATACATTATTCAGGTTATTTGTTCATTCTCTGATTATGTCCTGTCAACGTATTGGTTTTTATGTTTAATACTTTACTGTTCTATTCCATCCCTCTTTGGAAGTCACTAATTTAGAGGATTTTTTTAGATAGTGTACCACCTTCTACAGCTGAGAAAAGTTCACCACTTTGTGTGGGTATGTGTGTATGTACAAAACACAACAAAGACAGACTGTGCGGTCTTGATGGGCAAACAGCAGATCGTTGAACGTCGAGCACCAGGGACGTGGAGAACACGGTGGAGACACGTTAGAGGTTTGCCGCGTCGCAAGGCATTCTGGAAAGCCGTTGACAACGGCTTCCATAACGAACAGCTGCTGCAGCCTCTCATTATGGAAAACCAAGAGCCTCGCTGTGTGAGCATCTTGTTTTCATTATCGACACAACAGAAGAAACTGCACGTCATATCTACTTCCTGTGAACCTCACCGGCGTTTGGCACCACCAGGCGTCCCCCGGGGTGGCCGAACACGCCGTTGGTCCTCGGCTGCTCGTTGCCGGCGCTGAAGGGCCCGTTGAGGGTGAGCAGGCCCTTTTTGCGTCTGTCCGCGGTGGCGGCACTGTAGTCCCGGCTCAAGTCCCGAGGGAAGGTCTCGGCGGGGCCCTTTGAGTGGAACTCCGCCCGCTCGGCCACACCCAGCGAAACCATAAAGGAGCTCTGGACTTTGACCTTGATGTCCGGCAGGGGGTCGAAAAGCTCTTTGTCCGTGCCGTCCTGGAAGCAGAGGGGGGTGCTGTACGTCCGGCCCACCGTCAAGTCTGGCTGCATGGAGGAGTTGAGCAGCAGAGGGTTGCCTGCAGAGATGGAGAGACAGCCACATATTCACCTGGATGTTTCCTGGACAGTAATCACACACGGTAATGGAATTAAATACGGTAAACATTGTCAGCTTTTCAAATTAAAAGTTGACATTATATAAGGGTGACAAATGTGCAATAGTATGCTACATAAATGTCATTGTAATATAGCATAAAAAACACTCTTTAATGAGGCAAAACAGTTTACAAAAAAACAAGGTCCAAACAGGGCAGGCAGAGAATCCAGGTTCAGGGCAGGCAGGGTCAACAGGCAGAACCAGGAACACGGACAGGACGACGGGAAAAGGACACGGAACTAGAGATGACAATCCGACAACAGACAAGGGAAAGACTCACACAATATATAGGGGGGGAAACAGGTGTACGACATCAGACAGTAACGAGACAAGAGTGGCTGAGGGCAGGTGCAGGGAATTAAACAATTAAGACAGAGAAGACACAGAGGAGACATAGGAGACACGGAACACAGGAGAAACAGAACAGGGTGTTACAATAATAGTGGGTTTAAATAAAAGGTAGTATAGTATACAGTAAATAGTATAGTATCTGTATTTAGTATGTCAATTATTTCTTACAGGAAGAAGTACCGCTCAGTTTGCAATATTATCACAATACTGTAGTTTACTATTGTACATGAAGCAGAAATAGCAGATTCAAATGAATTCCAAATTCCTGGACATCGTCAGGAGAAATTAATCCAGTTCAAACCAGGATCAAGAGCCACGTCTCTGTAAAACGTCCCGCAGCAGCTGACCGCTGAAGCTCCAGCACCAATTAAAACGACGTGTCCGTGGCGGTGGCGACCGTGCGCATCAGAGGTAGGGCTCGGGGAGCACAACCCGGACAGAAGGTCCAGGGCTCGGAGCCACGGTCAGAGCGTTAGATTTAATCACCGGGCGCTCACGCGCAGCTTGATCTCCATAACCCATCTGCCCGAGTCAGCTCTTCTGGACAAACACGAGTCGTTCTCCTGAAAGACGGGAGGGGAGGGCCGGGAAGGGGTGTAAAGGTGACTGCTCTGTAAATGAGAGGAGTCCTTCAGCTCGCAGCGTGGACCCAACAGCCTGAGGTGAGGGGAGGGGGAGGCGGAGGGGGGTCTTCGTCTGTGTGGCCATTAATTGTGATGGCGCCGCCAAAACGGAGCTTGCTGACGCATCGATCTGGCGTGCGGTGGCGAGCCGGGCCAATATAACGACGAAGTCACAAAGTCCTTGCCGCCCAGCTGTTGCAAGGCGGGAGGCTAAGAGGCTGTTTTATTTTTAGGGAAATCGTTAATTACCGCAGTGATGAGCAGTTTGGGGGTGTGGGGGTAGTGTTGGTCTTATGACTTGCTCTTTAAAAACTATTTCTGCCGTTTTCGTCTTCCCAAAACGGAATTCCTGACAAAACAGAATATGGAATCTGCCAGAAATTATATAAATTTGAAGACTTTTTGCTTGACAGACTAAATACAGATACTACACTATGTATACTATACTACCTTTTTTTTAAAACCCAATATTATGACTTCTCTCTATCATATTATGGCAGTTTTAACGTCAACATTCTATACAATGAGTTTTCTTCCATATACTACACAATGTCTGTTCATTACTTTTTTTATGACATATTATAATTTGTCTTTGGATGGTATATTACAGTGACATTTGTATGGCATACTATAGCATGAATGTTGATCTTTTATCTTCTTATACTATGACGTTTTCTTTCAACTGTGTTGTATCACCTATTCAGATTCCATACCAGGACTAGGGCTTCGAACTATCCATCCATTCTCATCCGCTTATTCCGGGGTCGAGTCGCGGGGGCAGCAGACCCAGCAGGTTGACCCAGACTTCCCTCTCGCCCGCAACATTTTCCAGCTCATTCTGGGGGATCCCGAGGCGTTCCCAGGCCAGCCGGGAGATGTAATCCCTACAGCGTGTCCTGGGTCTTCCCCGGGGTGTCCTCCCAGTTGGACGTGCCTGGAAAACCTCTAACGGGAGGCGTCCAGGAGGCATCCGAATCAGATGCCCGAACCACCTCAGCTGACTCCTTTCGATGCGAAGGAGTAGCGGCTCGACTCCAAGCTCCCTCCTGATGTCCGAGCTCCTTACCCTATCTCTAAGGCTGAGCCCGGCCACCCTACGGAGGAAACTCATTTCGGCCTCTTGTATTCGCGACCTTGTTCTTTCGGTCACTACCCAAAGTTCGTGACCATAGGTGAGGGTTGGAACGTAGACCGACCAGTAAATTGAGAGCTTCGCCTTTCGGCTCAGCTCTCTCTTCACCAAGACGGACCGGTACAGCGCCTGTTTTACTGCTGCAGCCAAACCGATCCGCCTGTCGATCTCCCGCTCCATCTTACCCTCACTCGTGAACAAGACCCCGAGATACTTGAACTCCTTCGCTTGGGGCAGGCACTCTGTCCCCACCTGGAGGGAGCAATCCAACGGTTTTCGGCAGAGCACCATGGCCTCAGATTTGGCGGTGCAGACTCTCATCCCTGCCGCTTCACACTCGGCAGCAACACGCCCCAGTGAGTGCCGGAGGTCATGGTCTGAGGATGCTAACAGGACCACATCATCTGCAAACAGAAGAGAGGCGATCCCAAGACCCCCAAACCTGACCTGCTCCACCCCCAGGCTGCACCTAGATATCCTGTCCATGAAAATCACAAACAGGACCGGTGATAAAGGGCAGTCCTGGCTTCAAACTAATGATAGCTAATCAGTATTGATTCATCTCTTCATTATTTTTCTTGAATAATCAATTAATCATTAAGTCTTGTTCAATTTCCACTGCGATGTGCACACATCTAAAAGCAAAGTGGCAATCTATCAAAGTAAATTCCGACTTAAACTGTAGAGTCGTGTTCACACCTTCACACGGTGTGAACAGCTTTTCACTTAGTGCACAGATCACCGAATCAGTTAAGTGTATGTTTGAGTGGTGTTTTAAAGGGGAACTACACCATTTCTTCTAAAGGCATGCATACGCGGTACTCCTAGGACAGTCCAACAATATTAACTACTTCCTCCCATATGTATAAACTAAAGTGCTTGTGAAGGACCAGGGTACACATAGAACTGTGAGAGCAGGTAAAGGTGGACAAAAATATTGGATTTTATTCGCACAATAATTTATACAAGGATTTAAGATGGGGAATAAAATCTGGACAAAGTACCAAATAAGAATTTAAAAAAATAAGTTCGACATAATTGCACCATATTCAACTCAATGTATTTACTTAGAACTTAAATTACGACATAAAACATGATGAGGGCTCTTTGGGTCAAGAGCCACTCCCCATCCATCCTCATAAATTCAAATTTCAATTACAAAGTGGGCTCCAAAGGCAATGACTTGATGACAGAGCAATCAGTTCTCAATTTGGGTTTAAAAAGAGAGAGACAATAAATCAGCCTCCCTTCCTGTCGACGGAGTGGCTCCAGATCTGTTGAGACTTACTTACTCTGGTTTCTAGCATTAAGAGGGAGAGAGTAGCTCATGTTCACAAATATTGATTGCATTTTCCTGTCATGCAAACAACATATTGGAATTCGTAAGTAAAATGATGTGCTCCCTTTATAGTCGTATGCCTTTCCAGCACTGTAAAATATTGTATTTTAATATTAATTCAACTTTCTTTTTTAAAATTCAAAGTCTTCGTGAAGGTCCTGGCTCCTCAGGTTCAGCCTGAAGCACCCGTGGCCGCGACGGAAGATAAAGCTATTTCTCCAGTACAGAGTATTAGTCTCAAAATCAGCCAATACCTCACTCTCAAAGGTGAGTCCAGTCTTTAACACCTTTTGGTTGGTTCAAAGTCCCGCTAGAACAATGGAGGGGTCGAATGTCACTGAACCCCGGGTCAAAACGTCACTTCCAGTCAAGTCACAAACAAGTATTTTCACAATAAAAGTCCCAATTTAACTTTTTCTGCAAATAAAGTCACTTCACGGGCTTCAACCGGCTTCGATAATCTGAAATACTAAACATACAGTCACTCTCATGTAACATACATTAATTATTGCCATTTACATTTGCATAGAGTAAACATTACCCCTATGCTTCATAATACATTAACAACAATATCAATATTCACCCCTCAGCCCCTGTGTGCGATTCACAAATCCCCCACCAGTCTACGAGTATCTAGGGTACACATCCTGTTTACCATATTCTGGTCCTGTCCCCAGGACTCTCCCAGAACCTCAAGTAGGCTTGAGAACAGTGCTTGAGCCCCCCCCCCCCCCCGCCCCCTTAATTATATAGATTTATGTGTGTGTATTTATGTATGTACATGTATATATCTCAGGAAATTGCCTCCCCCACCCCTTCTGTGCGATTTACAAATCCCCCACCAGTCGTATTCCTACTAGTATCTAGGGTACACATCCTGGTTACCATATTCTGGTCCCCAGGACTCTCCCAGATCCTCAAGTAGGCTTGAGAACAGTTTATGTACATTTATGTACTTATGTGTATGCATGAATTTGTACGTATGAATGTATATATATGAATGTATATATAAATATATGTATATATATATACTTATATGTATGTGTGTATAGATGTATATATGTACATGTATGTATACTGTGACAAGTGGCTAGCCGTCACCAGTAGGTTCTCCCTATACGCATCATGAAAGGAGTCGTCGGGGGGGATATTTGGCAATATCTTTTATTTGGCAAGACCACAGACCGCGTCTCTGCTCAGCACTCTCCTCCATCCAGCTCCTTTAAAGACCAAGCCTCACAGATACACAAAACACAGATTGTCATCAGCTGGACTAATTACACATCAGACCAGCTGATGACAATCAGACACCGTTCCCTGAACCACACCCCCACTCCACCCACTCTGCAGCCGAGCCTACACACGCCTACTCCCCCATGAGAGCGGGAGAGGGTCCCACGACCATCTGTGTACCCGGCCTATGGATCACCTTGAAATTAAAGGCTGTAAAGCCAGATACCACCGAGTGATTCGCGTTGGTATCTTTCATGCGGTGGAGCCATTGGCGGGCGTGGTCCGACCAGAGGGTGAATGGCGTCCCAGGAGGTAGTAGCGGCGGGTCGACCGCCCACCGGATGGCGAGGCACACCTTCTCCACCGTGCTGTACCTGCCCTCCCCCTCCGCCCGCTTGCGGCTGATGTACAGCACGGGCGTCAACCCCCTACCTGCTGGGACAAAAGCCCCCAGCCCTCTGTTCCACGCATCAGTCTGCAGAGTAAAAGAGAGAGAAGAGGTGTGTGTGGTGGTGGTTCCCACAGAGCTTGCTTTACCTCCTCAAACACCAACTGGCACCGCTCCGTCCACTGGACCGGATCTGAGGCACCTTTCCGGGTCAGGTCAGTCATGGGGCTGGTCAGCTCTGCAAAGTTCGGGATGAACTGCTGTAACAGCCCGCCAGCCCCAAAACTGCCTCACCTCTTTTTAGTCTTGGGCGGGCAGGCTGCGATGGCGGCGGTCTTGTCCACCTGAGGCTGCCACCTGCCCGCCAAAGTAGTACCCCCAGATACTACCCTCCTCCGTCCAACTGCACACTTCCGTTGGCCGTGCCCCGCCTGCCTCAGGGACCAGTACCGCGCCCACCCGCTGCATATGCTCCGCCCAGGTGGTGCTGTGTATGATCACATCATCCAGGTAGGCATGGACGCAGCACCCGGTCCATGAGGCGTTGAAGCCGGGCCCCAACAACAACCAAAGGGAGCGTGGTGAATTGGTATAACCCAAGAGAAGAGAAGGTTTTTTTCCTTAGACTCTGGCGACAGAGGAATCTGCCAGTAGCCCTTGGTTAAATCCAGTGTCGTAAAGAAACACGCGGTGCCCAGTCGGTCCAGGGCTCGTCGACCGGGCATTGGGTAAGCATCGAACCGTGACACATCGTTCACCCTGCGATAGTCCACGAGAACCGAATAGACCCATCCTTCTTGACCACAAGAACAATGGGGCTACACCAGGCACTGTGGGACTCTTCTATTACCCCCATCTCCAGCATTGCCGCTAATTCCCGCTGAACCACCTTTCTCTTGTGTTCAGGTAACCTGTAGGTCGTAACCGCACCGCCACGCCCGGAGGAGTCTCAATCTGGTGCTCTATGAGGTTTGTGCGTCCTGGAAGGAGAGAAAACACATCAGCAAACTGTTTTTGCAACCGGGCAATGTCTGTTTTCTGGGTCCCGGAGACTGTCTTCATAAAGGCGGCCGGATTGGTGGATTTTGGGACCTCAGGCCCCAGCTCCTCTCTCTCAGATACCGAGGACACCAGAGAAACAGACTCCGCCTCCCTCCATGCTTTTAGGAGGTTGAGGTGGTAAATCTGTCCGCCCCTATCGGAACGCACCACCTCATAGTCAACATCCCCCCACGTGTGACCACAAAAGGGCCCTTGCCATGCGAGGACGGTGACCACAAAGGGCCTTGCCACTTGGCGAGGAGTTTAGAGCTGGAAGAAGGAAGCAATAAAGTACCTTCTCTCCCGGTGTGAATTGTCTCAGCCTGGCACCTCTGTTGGCAGCGCTGCTGCGCTCCTGGGCCTGGAGCAAATTCTCACGTGACAGCTGACCCAGGGTGTGGAGTTTGCTCGCAGGTCCAGGACGTGTTGGATCTCGTTTTACTGGTGCTCGGCCCTCCTCCCAGTTTTCTTTAATGAGGTCGAGCACCCCCATGAGTCCTGCCGAACAAAAGTTCAAAGGGAGAAAATCCGTGGAGGCCTGGGGAACCTCCCGACTGCAAACAACAGAGCGTCAAGCCATTTATCCCAATTACGTTCATCGTCATTATAAATTTACGGATCATGGACTTCAAAGTTTTATTCAGGCGCTCCACCAGACCGTCGGTCTGTGGGAGACTTGATGCCCAGTAACCCGTAAAGTTCTCTCAGTGTTCTTGACATGAACTGGGTGCCCTGGTCCGTCAGAATCTCTTCGGGTTTCCGACCGGAGATGACCTGAAACAGCGCGCGCCGACACTCTTTGCAGAAATGTTGCGCGCAAGGCGCCCGCCCGTATCGTGTTGCGTAATCCACGAAGACTAACACAAAGCGATATCCGGTGAAATGGCCCGATGAGGTCCATAGCGATTCGCTCAAATGGAACCTCCATTAATGGCAGAGGGCGGTTTACCAATTGATGGTCGGGAGGGTTTACCACTGACAGTCCGGCGACGACACCAACGGCGACATCCGCCCGGATGCCCGCCAATAGAATCGGGTCATTATCTCCAGAGTTTTATCATATCCCATGTGACCAGCCATCGGGTTATAGTGAGCCGCCTGGAAAACCATTTCAACCGGCTCTTCGCACCAGCAACTGGGTGCTTTCCTGCCCTGTGTGAGTGTCACGGCTCACTCTGTACAGTCTGTCCCTGATCAATGTGAAGTGCGGATAGGTCTGCGCTGCGTCAGGCGCACCAGCTGACCATCAATTCGTATCACTTGGTCAAAGGCTGAGTATCATCCCGAGACTGTTCGGTGGAAAATCTTCCATGGAGTGAAACTGGAGGAGGAGGAGTCGCCAGGAGCTCCCCGTTCCCCCTCCCGTCTGCAGTGTCGGACAACCTCGCGTCACCGCTGAGCACGCGCACACCCCGCATGACCCTGTCTGCCCGCAGCCTTCCCCATTAACTTGTCAAAGCCCGGCCAATCGATTCCCAAGATTAAGGGGAGCTAACCGCAACCTTCACGTTATGCTTTTCCCCCGTATCTAATCTCCGCTGACACTATGGGATACTATCTTCACCCACAATGCCTCCACCAATGCCCTGTCGAACCAGGCTCTGGTGGATCATAGATGTGTACAGCCGAATCCACCATTGCCTGATGTATACCCCCGGACCTGGGGAGGGTGTTGGAGAGCCGGCAACCCGGATCACCTGGCCGGATGTGTCCGCTGTCTGCACCTCCAACACACCTGCCCTGGTGTTTGAGGGACTACCTGTGGGTTGGGAAGGGTCTGTCCGGAGCCAGTGAGCTGTCGCTGTCCACCTGCCGCCGGGTGCACCGCCAGGTGATCCTCCGCCCGTGCAATGGCGGCGGCAGCAGCGGGGGGGCGTGACAGCGGACCCACTCTGCTGTTCCGCCGCAGCCCCTCCACGAACTGCTCCATAACGACCTTCTCCACCGCCGCCCGCGCCCGGAGTTCCCGGGCTGTAGCCATCTGGTGGCGGTGTCCTGTAGGCAAACGGCGTCCCAGCGTTGCCTCCCGGAACCTCCGCTGGTGGTCCTGCGGAGTCAGCCCCAGCCGATCGATGACAGCTACACCGCGCTGCGTGTAATCGGCGCGCGCTGTCGGAGGCCAGCGCGCGCGCGCTGTCACGCCTCCCGTGTCTGCCTCCTCGTGAGAAGAGGTCAAATGTCTCCAGAAATGATTGGACGTCGTCTGCCGTTGTCATTCCACCGCCAAGGGTGGAGGGCGAGCCGATGCTGTCCGTCGGGCGAGCGCTCCAGGGCTCCCGTCTGCCTCTCTGCCTGGGCCAGGTGCCCCAAAAATGCGGGTTCCCTCTGCCTGGTCCCGCTGTATAGCTGCCATCCTCCAGCATCTGACCCAGCGCCATCAACAGCTGGGTCGGCAGATCGGAGTGTTGCTGGCTGCTCTCCATGTGCTTTCAAAAAAAAAATCTTTTTTTTTTTTTTTTTCAAGAAAGGTCTTCACGTTTGGCTCCAGTGTGACAAGTGGCTAGCCGTCACCAGTAGGTTCTCCCTATACGCATCATGAAAGGAGTCGTGGGGGATATTTGGCAATATCTTTTATTTGGCAAGACCACAGACTGCTCAGCACTCTCTCCATCCAGCTCCTTTAAAGACCAAGCCTCACAGATACACAAAACACAGATTGTCATCAGCTGGACTAATTACCCATCAGACCAGCTGATGACAATCAGACACCGTTCCCTGAACCACACCCCCGCTCCACCCACTCTGCAGCCGAGCCTACACACCCCCCACGGCCACATATACATGTGCTTACAGTGACGGGCCGTGCATTTTCTACCTAGGCCTTCAATGCCGTCTTACTACAGCTGAACAACCTCATGTAAGATATTAGTTCAACAGTGTTCTGGTGCGGGGCTTTTATTGTGAAGGAGCAGACGGAAAAAGATAAAGTTGCTGTGTTTCTTGTGTTATTAAGTAACGTAAAACCCTCAGTTACACTAATTAAGAGAATCGTATCGTACATGTATGTGTATATTTATACACACATACATACATATATTCAGATTATTTTCATCCGATTAATCAAAAAAATAATCAACAGATTAATCGATTATCAAAATAATCGTTAGTTGCAGCCCTAATTCAAAGTGTATATCGAGAAAATAGGGAACAATCTCGATTAGTTTCCCAGAGCTGAAAGTTCCATCCTAAACTGTCTTTTATTGTTTGACCAGTTGTGAAAAACAAACATGTTCACTCTGAGAAAACACAGAGAAGAATACAAGTATCCCTATTGAGAATTTCTGTCCCTTCTACTTGACAAATGCTTCCAATGAATAATCGATGATCTAAATGTCTGATGATGTCACCAAATCTATTCATAGTAGTTTGTATGTAGGTTTAATTCCAACATACAGTATTCATATTGTTGTGTGAATAAACTGTATTGTCGCGGCAGCCATATTAATACTGTATTCTGAAATTAATGCTACATAATCACTGCTACGAATAGATTTGGGGACATCACCAGACATATACATTATTGATTATTAACCTGAATTCATTAGTAGATTTGGTGATCACTGATGGACCATGCATACAATGATCAAATATAATACGGAATAACATTCTCAGATCATCGCTGCAAAGATCATGCTGCATAAAAAAGAATGACAATATGCATTTGATATATTAAAACAGTCTAACAGTATCGGGTCAGATGAGTCTGAATAATTTCAAATGCACACAGAGAGACTCACAAATGCAAACACAAAGATTCACAAATGCGGTGCAAATGAGGGAGACATCTGATTGGCTACGGATAGGTCTGTCAAAAAAAAAGTGAATCGAGCCACGAGGCAGGGGAGTCTCAAAAACCCACAAACAAATGTGTAGCGATTCACAAACACAGGCAGTGCGATCAAAAAAACAAACAAATTGTAATTTATTTATGTGTACATTGGAATGTATTTGTGAATCGTTCTGCGTGCATTTGTGAGTCTAATTTATTTGTACATTCTTCTGTGCATTTGTGAATCTTTGTGTTTGCATTTGTTTGCTCTCTGTGTGCATTTGCAATTATTGAGACTGATCTGACCCCATATGACAGTGACAGTCAACCTACAGTGCAGATATTCCCTCCACAGCTGCAGCCCGTTGGACATTAACCCTTCTGCAGCTGACATTCCATCACCGCTGAGTTTTCTCCCCCCTCCTCCGGTCGAGTCGAGAATGATCTGATTATTGCTCGAGTGTGCATCTTTAAAGAACAGCGCGGCGAAAATGGAATGGCGGTGGCGAGATGAGAGAAGTTAATGAAATGTACCTCGGGTTGAATACCTTGAGGGGTAGGTCTGGAATTGGGCTTCTGATTAAAAATCACTCAGAGGGAGAAGTAATGTGGAGAGACAGGGGGTCATGTCCAAAAACTCATTCAGCAGCCCAGAGCCATCCAACTCCTTTTAGTGTATTTTGTCTTAGGCATGATAAAGCTAATATTTGCAATTAAACATGTTTAGAGACAGGGTTCATACACATGTTGACCAATGGATTTCCATGACTTTAAATCAAACCAAATTTCCATGACCGAATCTTTTGTGAAAATATCAGTGTATACACAAGTACACCTTAAATGATACAAATGAATGAGAGAAAATAGTTTGATTAAAAGAATAAATACTTATATGAATGTTTATTCTTTTAATCAAACTGCGTAAAATGAACATATGAGTATAACACATTTCCGTGATTTTTGTCAAGGACTCTTCCAGGCCTGGAAATCACAATTTTTTGATTGCCATGACTTTTGCAGGTTTTCCATGACCGTACGAACCCTATAGAGAACCCCCACCACCCTCCCCCCCCCCCTCTAGAGGAAATGTGTACTTTCCTGCTATGTTTATGAAAAGGACATTTAAATGTTAACAATGCAATCGCGGCAGAAGTAGGTTAATATGAAATTAACTTCCACAACTTCCTCTAAAAGGAAAGTGGGTCCTGAAGAAAGTGTCCACATTCCACAGGGAAGGAAAAGTGTAAAATGGTGGCCGGTGGAGGGCACAGCAGGTAGGCTGGCCTATTTAAATTAGGATTGATGACCTGCTGCATGTAGACCCGGCTCCTACCACCTACCAGCCCCCGTGATCGGCGGGGGTTTGACCGACCAATTCTTTGAGAGGGGTAGGGGTGGGGGAGCCGAGGGCACAGTGTGGGTTTGTCACTGTGGCGAAGATGGATTGCCCCGTCGCCACGATGGCTATCACAATGCGCTAACCCAGAAATACAGAATCATCAAGTCATAGGAATGCCTGTAGCGAGGCGGGCCGGGGCACATGAGCAACAGAAGTTATTGCTGTGCACAACACAATTTGAATTGATGTTCACTGTTCCATACACCCTGACATTTTTCCATTAGTGGTTTAGGTCAGTGTGATCTGACGGAGGAGATTGGTTGCCTGACAGTCAAATGTGTGGTCCACGGTGGCGACGCTCCAACCCGCCACCCGCAACCCGCCACCCGCAACCCGCCACCGGAGATTGATTATGCCCTGTTTCACAACAACTGAGAAGCAGATCTGTCAAAATAGAAGGACAGGTCCTTTCACTGATTGTGGAAGTATAAATTCAAAAGCAGATGGGGAGGCTGCGTGCCACGCTGCGAGCTAACGCCATCAATCACCGGCATGGCCCTGTCGCGGAGGGCATTGACGACGCTGCCTTTTTTGGCCTCGCCGTCCTCGGCGGTGTGGAGTTGATTGCCCGCTCTCTCTCGCTCTCTCTCTTACCTTGTCTGGTGGTCTTGAAGTTGAAGGACTGGAAACCGCCGGTTAGTGCGGAGGAGTCGATGACGTCCACGCCGTACTCGCTGTGGTTCTTCCTGTACAGCATGACGGCCACCACGAGGATCGCCACGGCAATGATGCCGGCACCCAGGCCCGAGTACAGAGCCACGTCATTGGAGCTGTCCATACCTTAAAGCACACGATGAGACACATGAGACAAGATGTAAATTCTCATTTAAAATTGGGTATTCAAATCAGGGTTCATACATATTTCGACGAATTGGTTTCCATGCCTTTTCCATGACATTAAACCAGAATTTCCATGACCAAACATTTTGTGAAATCTCAGTGAATACATGATTTTTTTTTAGAAAATGTAGTATTTAAACTAATAATGAGAATTCCAAAGTATACAGTACAACCTTAAATAATACAAATGTATTAGTATGTAATTGAGACATTAATTTGATTAAAATAGTTAACATTTATGTCTTTTCAGTTCACTTGCAGCGAGAAAAATGGGAAAAGTTATGAGCGCGTATGCCGGCTTAATTGTTGAGCATTCTTTTAAAAGCATATTAATTATTTAAAACTCAGCGTGAATGCACATATGAATATAAAAAGAATTCCATGACTTTTCCAGAACTTTTGGGATTTTCTTTTTTCCAGAACTTCTCTAGGCATGGAAATAACCACTGATAAATTCCATGAATTTTCCAGGTTTTCCATGACTGTAGGGACACTGTCAAATAATTAAAGGTGGTCCTATCACCAATTCATAAGAAACTCAAGTCATTTCGTCTTTGCCCTACTAATAGAAGATTAAAGGGAACACAACTCAGTTCGTTTACAGGTGTTGGGGAGTGATACTGAGCATATATAAAAAAAAGGTTTCATAAAGGCTTTGGTGGCTCAAGAGATGGCTGAGCAAAGGCTGATAAATTGCCTCATGTCAGCGTCAGCTGTGGTTGAAGACTCTGAAAATGAAAACTAATCTTTCGGGTGTGGAGTGAGCTCAGCGGACCTCTGCAGCCCACTCCTCACCTCGGCTTGACCCCGGCGACTCGATGCTTCATTAGCCACCGCGAGGAAGAAGAGCGCGTGGAATAGAAGACAATAACTGTGGTTCTGCTATATCAATTTTCAACTGTCCGTCAATACAAGACTGCAAAACACTAAATTGGTGGCGTGCGCTTTCAAACCATCATCATCACTTCCTGAGGTTTTGTTAAATTAGTAGCCTGTTACGACAACATATTAGAGTCATTGTAGGTACAAATAAATAATTCTGAAGCCAGGGGGAAGGGATACTTTTCAGGGTAAAACCTAATTGAGTATGTTTACGAGAAAACAATTATACATTTTCAAACAAAAAAATATGTTAATTCTTGAGATTATGAAGATATGAGTTTTACGTACTTGCCTGTAACTTCACTTATATTAGTATGTATTTTGTTCATAAAAGGATATAGAAAGAACATAAAAGAGCATGTGTATCTTTCATGACCTTCAGAGAGGACTTCAGAAAAATAGCAATCGCAAGGATCTGATAAACCATTAGCAAAATATCATGAGGATAAAGTGAAATACTATGCTATGTTGGCATTATGTTCATATAATATGAACATCTGAGAAAACACTTTCAGGACCATCCTTACCATAATAACAATAATTTAGGGGCAATGTAATTAGACAGTTTCGCACTCTACAATGTACTTTCTAATCTCTGAGATTGTTTCTCATCAATTAATTATTTTAATCTCGGAAAATTAAATTAAATTAAATTAATTTTGTTACGCTTAAAATTACAAATTTACTTCAGAGGGTTTTACAATCTTTACATATATGACATCCCTGTCCCAGGACCTCACATCGGATCAGGAAAAACTCCCCCCAAAAAACACTGGCAATAATAGCAATGCAACTAACATTAATAACGATAATAGTGTAGCGACTGACATTGTCTCTTGACCACTGAATTAGTGCTGTAGAAATATACATCATACTGAGTTTATCAAGGCAAGTGGGTACATAATAAAAGCTCACTTCACTATTTGTGAATTCTCAGCATGTGAAAGTCTTCTTCTGAGATTTCTCCAGCAATAAGATTTGTCTCTTCTTTTTTTAACTGTGACGAAGGCATCTTTGCTAATGAAGAATTTGTTGTTAAATGTGTTTCACATAATAAAAAGCCTTGTCTTTGTTGTATTAATAAAGAGCCAGTGAGGAGGAGATGGAAGAAAAGCAGAGGAAGACAATGCTGCTATTATTATGTCGACATTGAAGGTCAAACACAGAGTAAGAAAGTGTTAGTCTGGCTTCGGGATGGAAATGAAACACGAATGGGAAGTGGTAAGATGGAGCAGACCATCTGTTTCATCTCTCTATGCTACATTATGCACCACAGATAGGCATAATCGAATATGTCCAGCCGTTACTCTAAACTGTTACACATTACATTCAAGCTGCTAACATGGAGGGCATTAGCATAACTGCCTTTAGACCCGCCGGTCTATATCCAATCGCGTCGATGGATATCTCAGCGTGCATGCAGGGTGGCGCCTATGCGGTGCAGCCTGTGGTCACCAGTCGTCATAAGGATGAATCAGAGGGAACATTTTATTTAGAGTATTCCTACCAGGGTGATCCCTCGCCACACACCAGCTTAATACCATCCCCATCCAATCATCCAAGCTTTCCTTAAAGACTTGCACGTAGACACAACTTTTCCATTAACGTGGCCCCGTTAATGAAAAGCGCTCAAGCAGGCACCTGACAATCACTTAACCGGGGCAACTCCAGCAAGTTGATTGAAAGCTGCCACAAGAAGGTGAGGACCGCGCCGTAAATTGGTCAAATTAGCTCCATTTGCCGTGATTACAACCCATTAATTCTCCACGACGTAGCACATGTTCCCTTGTCACAACCGATACATCTCTTTCAAAGTAAAAAGCAAAGCTGCGACGGTGCTCTTATAAAAAGTGGGTCGCTGACTAATGACAATAAATGCATAGTGAGCACATCTTGCGGGGTCAACAACTGAAGTTGCTCAGTCCAGAGTGAACTTAGGGCGTGCGATTCCTAAAGCTTCCTTTTCCTAAAGATGAATGCAAACGACCGTCGCTCCTTTGAATCTAGACTCTATCATCTCTGTCGCCCCCAGAATTCAGGGCGTTACATAATATAAGTGGCAGTCGTGGTCGTCGAAGATAAAATAAATTTACAGAGGAAGACTCACTTTGAGGTTTAACGTCATGTAGCAGCTTTCGATCTGCAAAGACAGAGAGATAGAATGAGACAAAGAGGAGAGAAAGTGGTGATTAAAGTCCGAGCCTCCGTGAAGCCACTAACAAGTGTGGTCTCAGATCCGGCACCCTGAGCAGTGAGACGCTTTCCTGCTGACTGTGCTCTTTGACGATACATACAGCATCCGATAATGGGGCCAGGCAGGCGTCATTACTGTCTTCATATCACCACCGCTGAAGGTGGTGAGGTGCAAACTGATCCAATGGTGGGCTAATGATCTCCTCACATAAGTCAAAAAACTCATTTCATTTCTTGAAGATAAATTGAAGTCCCACAATATTCCAAATGACTTTCTTTCCATAGATATTGTGAAAACCAAAATGAACATTAAAATCCTCTGCACGGGACCTTTTTAAATTTATTTTTAGCATTATAAAATGTAATATAATTTCATTTAGTTATTTCCTAAAACATATGTTTGGGGTCTAAATAGTAATAAAAAAACATACGCGTGTGCCTACCTTAATACATTAATTATAACAAACACTCATATATATCTCAAATCTAACCCAATCACCAGAAAATCAATATTATATTGAATATTTCTGCAAACCTTGCAGGTCAATATTTCTAAACTGAAAACAAGTTTCACAATGACGTGTTAAATTAGGGTTTCAGAAATGCCACGTTATTAACGCTGTGAAACTATTGGTTAGGTTTAAGCAACAAAACTACCTCAGGTTAGAAAACAGATCATGGTTTGAGTGAAAATAATAAATGGAAGTGTAATAACCTAAGTATTTTTAATAAATAACAAACTCTCTCAGCTAAACTGTCTTACATAATGTTAGCAAGCGCAAAGTCAACATTGACTTTTGGTTTCACACGGATCACGACCAACAGACTCCTTTTGTCCCATCTAGCACAATAAACACTCCCCACCCACACTTTCATGGTCCTTTTCTCTTGTTACACGTTCTGCCGGTCACTCGATGTACTTCATCAATGGCTCTGACCGGCAGTGACATTCATCGTGTCCGTGATTTGCAGAAACATACAGTGGCAACATTTTGTTTTCCAAAGCGATTGTGCTGTTTAATCCGTTGAATTGATCCAAACAGCCCACTTGAGATAATTTAATTATGTAATGTAATGTATTGGTAACAGCTGCAAAGTTGTCCACTATAATAACCCGCTGATGCTAGGTCACGTCTTACAGTGTTACGATGTCTGACTGAAAACTCTTACCGTTAGCTACATTAAAACCACTAGCTAACGCTATGTTATGTTCACGCTATGACAAAAAAGATGATTTTGTCTCATGCAAATATAAAAATAACAGTCAGCGTTAAAAATAAACTATTTGCAGAATTGAGGAAACTATAACAGATTTTGTCATTTCCATTCAGAATTTCTGGTGCGATACCTGGGAATACTCATAAAAGATATGTAGGAGGCCTACTAACACGGCTACCAACAGGACAAGCTAGTTCACAGAATCAGAGCCTTTTGGTGATTAGTGTAAACCTGTAAATAATATGCTGCGCTTCAAATTTTAAAGGGGACATTTTAAAACTTCACACCAGCTCTCTCTCATGGTCAACAGCTTTGCACATGTTTTGGTATTGGTAGCCACGATTTGAGAGATTAATGTTAAACTACAAATACAATGATGTCCCTTGTGTTCAGTTTTGAAGAAAAAACGGTTCAGCCCGACAGTGAAACCGTTATTCATACTAGGGTTGACACTGCTGAGTGAAACATTTAGCATTGCATGTGCATGAGCCAAACAGTGCAATGACATTTAATTCCAAACGTCAGACGCCATTCAAGAGTGAACGTCTGCACTTCTTTCTCTGTGACGGATTCAGTATGACATCCAATATGTCAAGTGAGCAGCACACAGGAGAAAGAGCGCCGGCATTATCATGCACGGGGCAACTGTGTCAACCCACAGTGGGATTTCTTTCCAACACACATCTCCTCTTCAAACATGCTTTTGATGCGTTGCCATGTTGCTGTGAGTGTATATATGTGATGGTGAGATGATGATAGGGAAATGATGAGAACGCCGATGATGATAATGCCCAACAGGGAGAGAAAAGGCCTTACTCTGGGTACACAGTCCATCTGTGCAGTTCTCAGTGGCCTCACTGTTCCCTTCACACATCCTGCCTCGATGTCTGGGTGCCGGGGAGTTGCATTCCCTGCTCCGCAGCTTCTCGCACTGGCTGCTGCACACGGTCCATTCGCTCCACTCGTCCCAGCCTCCATCAACTGTAGTTTGAGGATATGTGCAAATGTGGACATTAGAAGATTAGCAGATACACAGCACGTTTCTGCACACACACACACACAAAAGAAAGATAAGGCAGCTATGCTAAATTATTTTTGCCTATAGTACAGAGGACAGTGTATAAATGGGGGACAGAGTAGTAGCAAAGGGACAAAATCCAAACCAGGACGTTGTGGTTATGGCATGCACTGTAACCAGGCAACGCAATTTGATCTTGATCTTGCGACCTTTGTTGCATGTCACGCCCCTCTCTCCCTCTTTCTACACTGTGATCTGTAAAATAAATGCAGAATCCCCCCAAAAATGTAAAGGGCGTTTACTCTCCCGTTTCTTTTTTCCACACACAAATAGAAGTCATGCCCCGACAGAAAAAAAATACCACTTTTTATAATCCCATTAATCACTTTATTCAAGATTGTGCTTGAGGATATTTAGTTTTTCAGCAAATGTCAGAATAAAATATGATGTTAAATATTCTATATTCGCAAAACCTCAACTGAATCTGATGATTTGAGGGACATCTCTTATAATATTAAGCTAAAGCTATTTATGACAGATTTTTCCGTGCACTTTCATATCTGTGCTATATTTACACACATTAAACATTTGAATATGTCCTTAATGGGCAAACAGTATGACACGGAGTATATGCTTGATGTGGCGACACAGCTAGGGAGCCATTTCCTCCCCATTAACCCCTGGGCCTGTTTGTATAATTGGATTTGATACAAGTCTCTAAAACCAAGTCAGCCTGCTAAATGCTAATAGCTGGGATTCCTCTGCTCTGCTGTCATCTGATCAAGGAAGAGCTTATCATGCTTAGCTTAACACATATTCGGAGACCATAAGATTTTTTTTGGTAGCAGCTGCGATGTCCAAATCACAGGAGGTCATTTTCATTTGTGATGTTCTGTAAGCCAGAGGTTTCTTCTCAGGTACTCCAAATGAAAATGATACATTTGAATGTTGCAGAGTTTAAAACGCAGTAGCTGGTGATGTTGTATGTTGTTTCTCCTGACCACTCCCCCGCCACTTGATGCTATGATGCTGTTGAATGAGCTCATCTGGTAAACAATAGATACAGTCGTACAATCTGTAGTGACTCCAAAACTCTGAATCACTTTTCACACCTTGCAGATCATTTCCACAATCCAAGCGTCCTTTTTTTGTATTATTTTTGGTTATTTTTGCTGCTCACTGCATTCTTTATGTCTAGTTTCTTAAATTGGCTCATCACCAGATCCCTCATTAATTTGTTTTGGTGACATTTCTGCAGCTATAAGCCCACACTGCTTTGTGAATCCTCTGCCCTTTTCTTTCTTGGTTCAGATATTTATTTCTGGTTAATTCTAATTCCAAAAAAACCACGGATTTATTAAAATATAAAAAATCATGAGCTCGCTATAGGTATTGTAGAATGTCTATGCAGCGACAGACAGACTGCTCCTAATCAGTGCAACTGTAGAAGGAACACTACTGACTAGAGGACTGCATACAGCATTGATGGCAGGCCCATGTTTAGTCCTATAAAAGTAGCCCATTGGTGGATGACACTTGACATCTGTGTGCATAGGGGTCATGAAGCAAGCTCACTCGTCGGTCCTTTATCCCTTTCATTTCTTGGTTGCTCTCCTGAAGGTTTCTTCCCTTTTTCTCCCCCTGAAGGGTTATTTGGGAGTTTTTCCTGATCCGATGCGAGGTTTTGGGGCAGGGATATCTATGTGTACAGATTGTAAAGCACTCCGAGACAAATTTGTAATTTGTGAAATTGGGCTATACAAATAAACTGAATTGAATTGAATTTCATTTTGGGCTTAATTAAACCAAACAACCATCTTTTCCTCAACCAAACTAAGACGGTTTGTTGGCTTAACCTTAGCTTTTCATGGTCTATATTCCTATTTACTCCTGAATTAGCTGCTCTGCACTGGCTCCCTGTAAAATCAAGAATCACATTTCAAAATGTTCTCCTCACCTACAAAGCCTTGATTGGTGACGCTCCATCATATCTTAAGGAGCTTGTAGTACCATATTGCCCCACTAGAGAGCTGCGCTCACTAAATGCGGGACTACTTGTAGTTCCTAGAGTCCTAAAAAGTAGGATGGGAGCCAGAGCCTTTAGTTATCAAGTGTGACACGTTGCTAGCCGTCACCAGTAGGTTCTCCCTATAAGCATCATGAACGGAGTAGTCGGGGGGGATGTTTGGCAATATCTTTTATTCGTCTAGACCAAGACAGCGTCTCTGCTCAGCACTCCACCCCGTCTTCAGTCCATCCAGCTCCTTTAAAGACCAAGCCTCACAGATACACAAACCACAGATTGTCATCAGCTGGACTAATTACCCATCAGACCAGCTGATGACAATCAGACACATTCCCTGAACCACACCCCGCTCCACCCACTCTGCAGCCGAGCCTACACACCCCACTGCCACATACCTCCCCCCTCCCCGCGGGACGACCATCTGTGTCCCGGCCTATGGATCACCTTGAAATTAAAGGCTGTAAAGCCAGATACCACCGAGTGATTGTATCTTTCATGCGGTGGAGCCATTGGGCGGGCGTGGTCCGACCAGAGGGTGAATGGCGTCCCAGGAGGTAGTAGGGAGTCGACCGCCCACGGATGGCGAGGCACTCCTTCTCCACCGTGCTGTACCTGCCCTCCTCTCCGACAGCTTGCGGCTGATGTACAGCAGGCGGTCAAACCCCTACCTGCTGGGACAAAAACAGCCCTCTGTTCGTTCGGTCTGCAGAGTAAAGGAGAGAAGTTAGGTGTGTGAAGGTGGTTCCCACAGAGCTTGCTTTACCTCCTCAAACGCCAACTGGCACCGCTCCGTCCACTGGACGGATCTGAGGCACCTTTCCGGGTCAGGTCAGTCATGGGGCTGGTCAGCTCGCAAAGTTCGGGATGAACCGCCTGTAATAGCCCGCCAGCCCCAAAACTGCCTCACCTCTTTTTAGTCTTGGGCGCGGGCAGGCTGCGATGGCGGCGGTCTTGTCCACCTGAGGCGCACCTGCCCGGCGCCGTGGTACCCCAGATATCCCTCCGTCCAACTGCACACTTCCCGGGTTGGCCGTAAGCCCGCCTGCCTCAGGGACTCCAGCACCCCGCTCCCGGACCTGGGAGGTGTTGGAGCCGGCAACCCGGATCACCTGGCCCACCTCCATCAGCGGACACTCCCACCGGATGTGTCCACCTCAACACGCCTGCCCTGGTGTTTGAGGACTACCTGTGGGTTGGGAAGGGTGCGGTGTTTGCTGGGGCCTGTATGGGTCGCGTCGGTCTGGCGGAGCCAGTGAGCTGTCGCTGTCCACCTGCCCGCCGGGTGCACCGCCAGGTGATCCTCCGCCCGTGCAATGGCGGCCTCCAGCGACGTGGGGCCGTGACAGCGGACCCACTCTGCTGTTCGGTCGGCAGCCTCCACGAACTGCTCCTGTGACCTTCTCCACCGCCGCCGCCCTCCGGAGTTCGGGCTGTAGCCATCTGGTGGCGTCTTCAGCCGGTGTGGCGTAGGCAAGCGGCGGTCCTGTCCCAGCGTTGCCTCCCGGAACCTCCGCTGGTGGTCCTGCGAGTCAGTCCCAGCCGATCGATGACGGCACGCCGCGGCTGCGTAATCGCGCAGCGACAGCGCCGCTGTCTGCGCCTCTCCGGTGAGAAGAGGCAGTAGACGGACCGCCGCCACACGCCTCCGCCGTCACCTCAAACATCTCCAGAAATGATTGGGCGTCGTCTGCCGTTGTCATCTTTGAGACCTCCACCCCGCCAAGGGTGGAGGGTTTAGTGAAACGCAGCTGTCCGCCGCTCAGGGCTCCCGTCTGCCTCTCTGCCTGGGCCATTCGCCTCTGCCTGGTCCCGCTGTATAGCTGCCATCCTCCAGCATCTGACCCAGCGCCATCAAAAGCTGGGTCGGTGGCAGTGTTGCTGGCTGCTCTCCATGTGCTTTAAAAAAAATATATATATATCTTTTTTTTTTTTTCCCAAGAAAGGGCTTCACGTTTGGCTCCAGTGTGACACGTTGCTAGCCGTCACCAGTAGGTTCTCCCTATAAGCATCATGAACGGAGTAGTCGGGGGGGATGTTTGGCAATATCTTTTATTCGTCTAGACCAAGACAGCGTCTCTGCTCAGCACTCCACCCCGTCTTCAGTCCATCCCGCTCCTTTAAAGACCAAGCCTCACAGATACACAAACCACAGATTGTCATCAGCTGGACTAATTACCCATCAGACCAGCTGATGACAATCAGACACCGTTCCCTGAACCACACCCCCGCTCCACCCACTCTGCAGCCGAGCCTACACACCCCCCACTGCCACATCAAGCTTCTCTTTTATGGAACCAGCTTCCACCTTCAGTCCGGGAGGCAGACACAGTCACCTCATTTAAGAGTAGACTCAAGACTTTCCTCTTGATAGTCTTATAGTTAGGGCTGAATCAGGTTCACCTGGTCCAGCCCCTAGAGATGCTGCTATAGGCTTATAGGCTGCTGGGGGACGTTTTAGGATACACTGAGCACCTATCTCCTCTTCTCTCTCTCCGTATGGATGAATTTACATCTCTCCATTGCACATTACTAACTCTGCTTCCTCCCGGAGTCTTTGTGACTTCACGTTTCATAGGGTCCATTGGACCTGGCTGTATCTGATACCTCCTGTCTGATTTGTATGTGAGGTCCTGGGACAGGGATATCGCATGTGTACAGATTGTAAAGCCCTCTCAGGCAAATTCGTAATTTTGATATTGTGCTATGCAAAATAAACTGAATTGAATTCCTAAACTGAACTAAGTAGTGTTGTTGCCTGAACCGAGTAATCTCTCAAGATTTATCGAGTATGTACTGTATGTTGCTGAAAAGGTGACTTTGTATGTTGATATGTTGCACAGACACACCGTGGAACAACACAGTACACAATCAATCTGCATTGACTGGGTTTTAATCCCCTCCTTGCACCTTCATTTCTGTCAGTATTGTCTTCCCTCTCTGTGCTCTCTGTGCCATCATTAAGGCAACGCTCTGGGCTGCCTTGACAGAACTGGACGGGCTTGTCAGTCAGTAGCTCAGACTGCTGGGTTCGTGGCAGCCCATGCTTCACTCCCATCTGCATCTCCTTCCCCCAACAAAGACACGGATCTCTCCTGCATGTTACTTCAGTCATTCTGTGAGGTCCTGGTGGTGGCAGAGGTCTGCTTCTCTCTGCATAAGTAGGATATTCTTATTCCTCTTGCAATGGGTTGTTTTTGTGAACTCCACACGGCAAACATAACCCACCCTCCCCAACTGTTGACGGCTTTAATTGGCAGAGAGGCAGCTAGTTGAAAAACATCGATACTCGTCCATCAGTCAGTGTCTAGAAAATCAATTTCTTTGTTTCAGATCAGAAGCCAGAAAGTGAGTTTTAAAAGCCCCTTGAAGAGCAAAAGCTGAGTCATCGTTATTGATCAGTCACCTCATCAGACTTATTCCTGCACAGAAACCCAAGGAGGCCGACAGTGTCATTTTCTGTGCCACCTTCATAAAAAAAGATGCACGTCGCTGCCAATTTTAACTAGAATCTGTGTGTGTGTGCAATAATATAAAGCGTGGCAGAAAATATGAGCTGAGCCCAATTTATCCCAATGACACTCATTCACCTTTATTGATTAAGCAGTAAAGCTAAGATATTTGTTTCAAAAGGGAATCACGGGATGGTATGCTAAAAATATCCATAATATAATATTTTTCTAAAGATGGTAGACCATAACATCGATCATGTTGAAAATATTTAAGGAATTTAAAAAAGTTTAATACAAAAAAGCATTGTGTTAGCATTATTATACTGTGCTTGGAATACGGGCACAGTGGACGCAGCTCTTTGTGTGTACTTTAAAAAAAAAAAAATTTAACATTTTATTTAACCAGGAAATGCCTCATTGAGATTAAAAATCTCCTTTACAAGAGTGTCCTGGCCAAGACAGCAGCAGCAGCACGTCACACAAAGTTCCATACAATACAACATAAAACAGTGACAGACAATATATAAAACGAAAAACTAAATCACAGCATGAATAAAACCAAAAATGACCTACTCATTAAAACATTATTAGATAAAAGTAAGCAAGAAAACGATGAATTTAAATAAGACACACTCATAGGAACTCTTCTAGTTTTACATATCTTTAACATGAGGCACTAAACTTTGTCTGTTTAGTGGAGAGGACATTTTCATCATCCAGTTCCAAATAATAGAGGCTTCCTGAATGTATGTATAAATTCAGGACTATAAGATTTCCAGTGACGAGGACAAATGGGAACCGTAACGAAGTTGATGCTTACTTAAATATGCGAATGTCGGGATTAAACCAAAATTTGTGACGTGAGTAAACTCACGCGAATAAAGCGTTGCGAATATTCCCATTTGGTGTGAACGCAGCATTAGCATTCGAAAAAATGTGTTTCATCCATAACTATCGGTTGCTTTAATATGGCCTCTTCTCTAACATTCAATGGTACATTGCCAGGCATTTATTTGTAACACATTATTGCACCTGACTGTTTATTGTGCATGTCTAGAAGACTAATCAGGCGCTGGCTCATCAGATCGTTGCTCCACAACAGTAGTAAATAATGAATCACCCTTTTAACTTCATGTTTCATAGTTTAGTGCCAGAATTATTTACCAGACTTCGGTACCAGTTACAGATCCTGCTGTGATGCCGTTAAACTCGACCCCACTGTCTGTCCCCATTTGCAGCTCGGCAGTCTGAACAGATTGGCACGAGGCTTTCAAGCTTCCACCCTCTTTGGGAAAACAGTAAAGTACGCGGAGCATGTGTGAACAGGATGCGCAACAATGCACTGGGGACTGACATGTCTACATGGAGCCCGACATCTGCACACAAGTGACGAGGCATGTCACCTTATTATCCACCTTGAACATATGTTCACTTCACACTTGTTGATAACGTGGATAGACATGAGCGGTGTGCCCCCAAGCTGGAAACTATGCGTCAATATTAAAGACTGCTCGATATAATGTTTGACACTTTTCCCCTAAACCTTACATCCTCTGTCGTCTTCCCTCATCTGTTTCGGCCAGTGTTTCCTCGTCGACTAGTCTGCCAACTTCCAGGCCGAGCCTCTACATGTCATCTCACGCAACCGGTTTATTATGCTGCGTTCACACCAAAAGCGTTGCAAATTTTTCACGCAATTAGATCCGATTTAAAGTCAATTTGCGGGACTGTACATTGACTTTGAATGGGATTTGCGTTTGACGCAAATTTTCGTAGGGTGGTGCGAATGTGGTGAATTGAGCAAAGCGAAAAGTTTGCATCATTCGCCTTCAACTTTGCCGAAAAATGTGCCCGACGCTGAGTTGCGAAAGCCAATCAGCGTTGAGATGCTCCGCCGTTGGTGAATCTAACTGTCTGCTGCTACTCTAGTAGCGCTGGAAGAGGCTGTTATTCAGACGTGGTCAGTGGAAGTCACTGAGCTGAGTGAGCCTACGGGTGATCTTATGTATAAATATAAATATAGAATGTTCATATCACACATTTCCTTTCATTGGGATTCCTATTTTTAGTCCTGAAGTGAATGTTTCTGTTTACCATAGTTCTACAGAGAAAAGGTTAAAAGCTGACAACAGTGTAGATTTAATTTAGCTGGTGCAATGTCTGTGTTTAAATTATTTATACGTAAAACAGCTTCTTTTCGATGCCCTTCATTGGTTCCTTTTATTGGTTCCAGTAAACTTCTGTTCTCATCCCTCTGAAAACTGATCTCACAATTAAATGTACACAGCAGAGAAAATGTTTTTATTTCTCTCAGATAGAACCCATTTAATATATATTTAGGACATATATGATTTTGCCTGTTTAGATCTTTCCCTGATTTTATATGTAGGTCTACATACATGTTGTTGGCATAAATAATCTTCAGAGCTGAAGCTAAAGAAAGCTAAAGTACTTTCATCCACAAATAATTTGCATTGGCAAAGACACACAATAGTAAAAGGAGAGGTCATTATTTATGTTGTTATCCACAATCGCAAGGTGACACTAGCAAAGGCAAAGTTGGTCAGCCGGTCAATCCCCTATTTTGACCCGGACTCAAATATCCACCAAAATTAACAATCAGAGCTACAATACCATTATTGTGTCTGCCCTAAAGAAATGCAGAACTGCCGGTATGTTGATGAGCCTGAAAACATGACTCTCACTGCCAGATAACCTTTACCTTATCAAGAACCCCTATATTCATTTCTTAACAAACTACATCACCCCCTCCCCCCTTCCGAATCACACAGTGCTCTGAGTCATATCGTCTCTCTCACGGCAACCTCCTCCTTTTTTCTCATTACCTCCCATCCTTTGAGTTCTCTCTCTCTCTCCCCATCAGCACCGTGGTTACAGGGATGTTGTCAGGTAACTATGAATATGTCCCTTGCAATCCTTATAATTGGTTGTCTACAATGCTAAAGAGGCCAGGACTAGAGTTCGTTCAAGTCACTGACGCTGTGTCTCATCAGCGGATGTTAATATGGGTGGCACGCTGTGCGCTGAAAAAAGAGCTGCAATTCATCTGAAAACAAATGTGAAAGGGGAAACTGCAGCTCAAAGCATGAATAAAAACTGGCCTGTCATCCACACAGATCATTAGTTATTGAAATGTGGACAATTACATGTACGGCAGCCTGACACAATTGTCGACATGTTAGCAGAATCCTTTCTGAGCCACGTATTTTATAACCTTTGACAACTCGAGAAAAAGCAACTTCTGAATCTGCACCACTGCGTAAAGTTGCACTCAAGATGGCAGCACAAGCGATTACCTGTCTGTTTGTCCTGTAATTGAGTGTTTTTTACTGTGTTTTATGGTCTGAGAGCCCTAAATACTGCACACTATGTTGGTTTTATTCATGCTGTGATTTTTTAAATTTTTGTAATATTGTCTGTCACTGTTTTATGTTGTATTGTCTGAAACTTTGTGTGACATGCTACTGCTGCTGTCTTGGCCAGGACACTCTTGTAAAGGAGATTTTTAATCTCAATCAGGCATTTCCTGGTTAAATAAATTTAAAATAAAATAAAAATTTCCGTGAGTGAAAACTGACTTGGGCAGAGTGCGTTGCAGGTGATCTTCTGCACAGACATGCCCTCGCAGAAAGCGCCGCCGTTGAGAGGCGCCGGGTTGGTACAGGTTCGAGATCGCTTCTGGACACCCCGCCCACACGGCACATTGCAGGCCGACCACTCCGTCCACAGGGACCAGCCGCCGTTCACTGGAGGGAGTGCAGCAACGATAAGAGAGTGAGAAGAGGTGCAGTGAGGGCGCAACACAACACATTTCGTACTTTTTTCTGGCGAAGTGAAATACTCGAACGAGAGCCGGGGTTAATAATGATTACGTGGTCCCCGAGGCACTGCAGAGCAACGATGCATAACGGCTGGAGCAGATTGAGCGCCGCACATTCATTGCGGTGGATGTATACAGCTCGCTGTTGCTTAAATTGCATCCGATGCTCCTTGCTCTTGGATTAAGATAGACGTAAGAACTGTACCAAAGCAAAGACAACAGCCCTTTAACGGAATTGCCATTTCTAAAAGGCGACATTGACTCATACTGGTCGACAGGTTGAAGGCGACCACTTAGTGCTCTGACTGAAGCAGTTTACTCTATGATCTCTCCGTCTAACGCTTAATGTTCAGCAGCGCCGTCGAAGCCGGCAAACCTGCATCGCCGAAGGGCCTCTGGCGAATAAATAGTTAATAAGCGACACTCCTTTTAAATGAGATTAAGACACAGTGTCTTATTTCCTTCCATAAAGTACACATTGATTTTAATTGAGAGGCAGTAAATTGAGTCTTTGAATAATACATTTTGTGCAAATAAACAAGAAACATCGCTCCTCAGTGGGGAAAACGGAGATGGGTGTCTTAATCACTTGTGTATTGGGCGCAGGAAACCAAACCAATTGATCTGAAGCGCCGTGTAAACAGGAAATAAGAGCGTCTGGTATGGCGTACCAAAGACGATCACAGTGGCTGTGGCGCTGCGTCTCTTCGCCACGATGTTGCTGGCCAGACAGGTGTAGTTGCCCGAGTCGGACAGTCGCGCCTCGTTGATGATGAGGTTGTGGTCCGCGCGGGTGTCAATGTTGTCGTCGGTCAGGGAACTAAGCAGCTCTTCGTTTTTCAGCCATTCCACCTGTGCAAGAAAAAGAACAGATATATGAAAACATCACATTCTCAATTATTAATAAACTATAAGGCCACGATAAAGATCATACTAAATACAGCTAACCAACCTTTTCTGTCTGTATTTGCACTCGCATTGCACCACGAAATCTACTGGCACGAGACGAGGAAGGAAGTGGTAAAGTAGTAAATCCCGCCTCTTGCCTGATTTGATTGGCTGTCTATGAAAAGTTTAGGATATTTTACCCTTCAATGTGCATCTTAAAAAACCACACACCAAGCTTGGCTTACCATAGGAAAACAATACTGTTGCTGGTAACTTCTTTCTCTGTGTGATTGGGCCCCAAAAGCATCATTTTTGTTCTTTATAACAAGGGTCTTCTGTTTGATTCTTCTGGTCATGATCTTTTCTAGCTCACATCAGGGAACAATGTGACTCGACGACAGCGAAGCTCGACAGGACAACAAACACATGATGAGACCGGATGTGAAGCCACCAGTAAAGCCAGATTTACAGAAAGCACTCATTTGGAGGTGAAGTGGTACAAGTGAGCACACTTAACATGTTGACAATTATAGGAAGCAATGTAGAGCATCATTTTGACGCTCATTTTTCCTTTATCTTACAAATACGTTTGGCTAAGTGTCTGACTGCTTCGTTTCATAAGGTTATCTCATAGGTTACAGGTGAAGGCCACAACAATACAACTGTAAGAACTCTATTTATTTACCCTAGAGCCCCTTTGGGACCCGATGGGAGGTGGAATGAATTCTGACATGACTTATCAGTGATTTAAATCCCATACAGAGCAACTATGTGGATAGTTTTTCACCCACAGCCCAGTAAAAAAAGACAGCTGGACTAACCTACAGTTTTTAAGTTGAAGTTAATTTACAGAGGAGCACAATGGATATTTTACACCCCATCTCCTGCTGCAATGCCAATTGGCAGGATATTAACTTCAAGTTCACTATGGGTCGAATACCTGTGGGCTATTTTACTCAAATAGACCATGATTTACGATATTAACATTGGATTGTACTGAAGAAGAGTTGAAACTATAGACATTGAGACCGTAAACTCATGTTTACAACGAGGGAATAAATCAAGTGAGAAGTAGAGACATTTTCAGAGAGACGTCTATACAAGCAGACTTTTTTTTGCAACCCCCCTGCTGGCCGGAGAGAGATTGTGAAAGTCCCTTCAGCACTGACTTCAGTTTTCATAGGTGGCAGCGTCACAGTTTGTCTACACTTCAATATTCCACGACCTGGGAGTGCCAATCGGCTGCTAGAGTACTTTGAGAGACGATCTCTTCCACGGAATATTTGACGATCTTCCCCATTTTTGTCCAAGGACGTTGAAAAATCCAATTGAAAGGTCCGACAATGTAAGAAAGGAAAATGGAGCATTAAAGCTAATGTGTCGGATTTACGGTGCTGGAAATCCACTTATTTTAGGCTTGACTGTGTTTAGTTTAGTCAGTCACGGTTACTTCTAAATTACCGCAACTTCATCATCATCATCATCATCTTCATCATTATAATCATCATTACCATCATCGTCATCACAGCGCACAGGCTTTGGTTGCTTAGCAGCAGCAGGCGCGGTGTGAGTGTTTTTAGAACATGCAAACGGGCCCTTAAACAGTAAAAGGAAGCACTAGAACCAATTAGCAGTGACAGAGAGAAAAACTAATTATGAATTGAAAAAACTTAGTGACACTTTACTGCTTCTACCCTGGTATGGGCACTGCATGGCGGCGCTTGCAAATTACATTCATAGTGTGGCAGAATGGGCTGAGCTGATGGATTTATGGAAGGAAGTGCACAGGCAACCTTTGTAATAAACAACACTCACTGGAAGCAAATAGGAAGTGCCTGTGGGCATACAAACACTGGGTAAATATAAATGACACACAGGCCCAAGGGATGATAGATTGTAGCTATATATTGACACAAATAAAAATGATAATGAACATCATAACACAGTAATCACTTCTCACAATATTTTTTTTCTTCACACCTATTGGAGTCATTTGTACCACTGTTAGCAGCAGATGGAAGTACAGTACAGTAACGGTAATGGCGGCAGAGGCCTGCATTTTTTTTCTGATGGCCTTTAAGAAAAACTTGGAAGCCCATCAGAAAAGGCTCCCAGATTGTTCATCACAATTAAAAGACAGCCTTTGGCTCCATCAAAAGGTAAAGCGCTCAACATCGTTGAAAGATAAGAAAATAGAGATGGAGCACTGGGGACAGAGTCTAATTTCTCATGATTATAGTCATCTGTCACTAAACCCCCCACCGCCTCGGACTTTTCATGTATTTATTTCAAATTTTGCGTGGAAAATGTGTGACTTGAAAGAGGCAATTAGCGCATGGCCCTCGTAGTGGTTGGGTCCACGCTGCACATTATCTGTCTGTCTGCCCGTAGGTAATGATGTAAAGATTCGCTGAGCAGAAAAGAAAGGGAGGAGGGAGGAGGGAGGGAGCAAATAAAATATGAAAGGACAAATACAAATTAGCCTGGCAAGTGTGTGGCAGAGGATGTGAGAAATGAATTGCCTAATTGGCACATTTGTTTCAATTACGATGCGGCCGTCAGTGTCAGCCTTAACTGAAGGGTTTCCAGACGGGGGCCCCACATCAAGGATTGCTCCCTGTGATTTAATTACCTGGACCGCCCTGAAGGTCACCTCCTCCAGCCCTGCCCAGCGGCCGGCTCCTCTCCTCTCCTTAAACCCACACACAGCTCATTCGGATGACATTTGCTGATGATTAGATGCTGAGAAATGTGGCGGAATGAGGGGGCAATTAGAGGACAGAGGAGCAATGTAACGGGTGACACAGCAGCCATCATAAAGACTTATGAGAGGAGAGCGCTGATCAAGACCTCGCCAGCTGACGCATTTCCCAGCCCCCACCCTCTGGTCCAACGGTCATTTGATGTCACGGTGACGCGGTACGAACGATGCGATTCGGCGCTACGAGGGGAAAAATCTGTCTGCTGAGTCACGCTCATGTGTCACAACGTAGCGTGACGTCCTCCCCTTTCGGAGCGATTCTCGCGCTTCCTTGTGGTGAAGCCAGCGGAACTTTTTAATTGCCGGGTATCTCGTCACTCCAATTATACGGATTAAACTCCTCTGACAGGCGTACCCCCGGGACTAGTGGGAGACTGGTGGGAGCCGCTGCGCAGCATATTTGAAGCTATACCGCCGCTAATCCAACCGATGTTTCCCACCCACCCAGCAACCAATCGACAGCACGTGTAAAGAAAGGCGTGCTCGTTGCCCACACACATCGCCGCAGACACTTTGAACTCTGCGGGGCTCGGCGTGTGTTCATAGGAACGACTAGCCCGGGAGCCGCCGGCGGAGCACACTCAGCTGAGCTCCCCCCCCCCGCTCCAGAGGTTAATCAGAAAAAGATATAGAGAGAACACAAAGTCGAACGATCCGCCTCCCCCGTCGCTTCCCAAATGCCACCTCTCCCACCCCCTCCAAGCCGCGTGGCACGCCATTACCATTCCACCCCCGATCCGAACAAAATAAATAGAGGGGGCTCCCGGGCTTCGGCCCGGGGTGGGGGGTGGAAGGGGTGTAATTGCTTGGCTCGATATTGAAGCTCATCATCTGCTCTCGAGGAGACTCTTTGTGACCTGCGAGAAAAGAAGTAGGGGAATCGGAGAGAGCAGAGGAGGCAGGGGGAAGGATGGAGTTAAATGCTAGCTTGTTTTGGAAAAGCATTGCGGTGTCTTTGCAGAGCTTATAAGAGAACAGCTTGTATCACAGTGCAGAAGTATTTAGTTGATTCCCCTTTGTGCCGTAGCCCGGGCTGTCTACCTGAGCTACTGTAGATCAAGGGGATTCATCGTGGATTAAAGGCTTTCATTCAGGGAAGTTGAAATTGGCTTCCAGTTTGGCTGTTCATTCCTCACTTTCTCTCAGAGTAACCTCTCAAAAGAAAGTCATTATACAGGGTTATCATGGACTCCCTTCTCGCCGGGTTAAAAGATCTGCTCTGCATTCACATTCCCTGATATCCATGAAGTAAAGGTGGGGGATTGGTTTTTGGATCGGGAGCACAGAAACACAATTACAAATAAGCCGGTTCTAAGTTCTATTAACTGTGGGCAAATTACAGTCTCGCTTTGGATACCATGTATGAAGGTATTTTCATAGCAACACTATTGAGGATTTGCATATAGCAATTTCGTTCCCAGCCATGACTCACACACCCGTGTCCTAAATTTAAATAAACAGGAGGCTCCCGTGAGTATTTTCTTTGTTGAAAAGCTCTCAAATGGCATTAAAGATGATTCAGTTTGCCCGAAGAAGAAAATGTTGACAAATGCTAGGAGACACACAACTAAGATCGGAAAAGCCAAAGTAAGTCTTTCAAGTTTGTTAGGAAAAGTGAAAAATAAAAATATTTGCTTAATAAACTATTCAGTATATTCATCTATCCATACCTGTACCATCTAATGCAGTAAAATACAAAACTGCCATCAAGTTTACTTTTATGATGGCTATAATATATTCCATTTCAGAAAACACTATCATAAAAGGTGTTAATTATGATTTAGCTCTGAGGTCATAGCTTCTAATGGTGCTAGAATGCATTGTATTGTTTCAAGTAGTCTGGATGTGAAAAGCGAGGATAAACAGAAACACCTCTCAATATAAATAGTAAGGTTGTCCAACACCATAATACACATATAATTGAATTTCTGAACTCAATGGGCTTCTTAAACGACGATGTTATAACAAGGCTGAACAGCATTACGGTTCTTCCTTAATAAGATCATTGGGTGAATAATCACCTTTTAAAGGATTAACTTGTGTTAATGGTAAATGAACATGTACTTGAATATCTCTTTTTCTATTCTTCCGACCACTCAAAGCACTTTAACACTACATTACATCATTCACCCATTCAGTTAGTCCTGATGGGAGGAGCCACCTGCCCATCAGGACTAACTGACATTCACACACATTCACCCACTGTAGACACAGCTAGGGGAGCTATTTTGGGGTTCAGTGTCAATATGGGCTAGCAGAGTCGGGGATCAAACCGATTGAAGGACAATTGAAGGACGATTGAAGGACGACCCTGCTCACCACTAAGCCACAGTTGTGTTAATGGTCTATTTACAAATTCAACATACACCTAACAACGTTGGCGTTCATTTGAATCCGTGCTTCTGTTCAACGCGCTCTCACTCCCAACTCATCAAATACCAACGCTTGGTCGGTCACCCTCGGCATCTGAAGCCGAGTCCACCTTTAGGTCAGAGCAACTGACAATGTGTTATAAAGGTCAACCGTCCTCAGCCTAACCAAGACTTGTGTTGTTTATACCTAACCAAGTAGTTTGGTGGCCAAAACTAAATAATACTTAAAGGCTGTGTAAATCTTATGGTGGAATTTTTTTTAAATTTAGTGGTCTTGTAATATCCAGAAACTTTTATGTTTCCTTGAATATCAAAGTTTATTTTGAGAAGACCCTATTCATGCAATGAGTGGAAACTGACACTGCTGATCATTCTTGACCCCACCCTATCTTTCCTCCCAGATGCCAACCACTTCACCAAAACTGCCTTCATTCATCTAAGGAACATTGCACGCCTCGGGCCCTCCCTGTCCCTTGCCACCACTGAAATCCTCATCCACGCCCTCATAACATCCAGACTAGACTACTGCAACAGCATCCTCTACGGCTCACCCAACAAAATCCTCAATAAACTCCAATATGTCCAGAACTCTGCCGCCTGACTGCTCACCTCCACCCGACGCTACGAACACATCACCCTGGTCCTACACCACCTCCACTGTCTCGCGGTCAAGTACAGGATAGACTACAAACTACTACTCATCACCAAAAAAGCCCTAAACAACCTGGCCCCTCCCTATCTTTCAGACCTCCTCCCCCTCCACGCTCCAACCCGTTGCCTCAGGTCCACCGGCACAACCGCTCTGAAGATCATTAGGACCAAGCGCCGGACCTGGGGTGACCGGGCCTTCTCAGCAGCACCCCCCCTCTGGAACGCTCTCGCCATCCATATCCGTCAGGCTCCCACCCTACCATTATTTAAGCAAGCCCTCAAAACACACCTCTTCCAACTCGCTTTCACCTGCTAACCCCTTGCCCCCGATACGACCCACATAGCTTCTCCAGTCTGCTTTCCTTTCTAATTGTTACCATATGTCCTGTTTGTTCGTTTTGTCTGCTTTCTTTTTGTTTTGTTCTGTTTGTCTCTTGTCCCCTGTGAAGCGTCTTTGTGTACTAGAAAAGCGCGATAAAAGTCTAAATTATTATTATTATTATTATGACTGCGTCCCTGACATGTCTAGAGGGGTAGGCTACATAGTTTGAAGCGTAGGGTCACGGACTGAAGTTTCGGTATCTTAACAGTTGGGAGTGAGAACAGGTAGATTTTCATGAATAGACCAGTAAGCTAGTCAAACAAGCCAGACAAATGAAACTATCTTCCCCGGCTAGTTACCTTCGCATTGAAAATGCGGAAGGTTATGTTTTGATCGCCGTGTATTTGTATGCGTGCGTGCGTGTTATTCGCATAAGTCAAAAAGTATTAAACCGAATCGCATGAAATTTGTCGCTGTTTGTGTTCAGGTTTGGGTTGCTCATGTGCTATGGACAGCAGCACTCCAACAGTATTCCATGTGCCTATTTTATAGCCTTTGGAGCAACAAATGACACCGTTCTGTGCAACATAGATAGATAGATAGATAGATATATACTTTATTAATCCCCAAGGGGAAATTTGTCGTGACAGTAGCAGCAACACACAAGAGTAAAAACAAAACACAAAATATAAGAAACAGGGATGAAAGATATAGAAGTATACAAGTAAAATAAAAGTAAAATACAAAACAAAATATATATGTAAATATACAACACACATGCATACACAACACACAACAACACTGACAAATCAAATACACAAAATATTAAATATAGACAGAGTGCAAAAAGCAAAGTGTGTGTATGAGTGCAGAGCAAATGAAATGAAATGTGTGTGTATGTGTGTAGTGCAACCAAATGAGATGTGTGAAGTGCAGATCAACATAGTGTAAGTATTCAGTTATTGCACTATGATCTGGCAAGAGGTGATCTGTTGTAGAGCCTCATAGCCGTCGGCAGGAATGTTCTCCTGTATCTGTCCTTGTGGCAGCGGAGCGTGAGGAGACGTCTGGAGAAAGTACTCCTCTGTCCCTGTAGGAGGTGGTGGAGAGGGTGGTCCGGGTTGTCCAATATGGACATATGTTTCTTCAACGTCCTCCTCTCCACCACCTGTTCCAGGTGCTCCAGCTGGCAGCCGATGATGGAGCCAGCCTTCCTAACCAGTTTGTTGAGACGGCTGGTGTCACCGGCTCCGATGCTGCTCCCCCAGCAGACAATGGCAAAGTGCAGTACACTGGCGACAACCGACTGGTAGAACATCTCCAGCATCTTGCTGCACACGTTGAAGGATCGAAGCTTTCTCAGGAAAAAGAGTCAACTCATCCCCTTCTTGTACACAGCGTTGATGTTGGCCTTCCAGTTCAGTCGGCTGTCGATGGAGACGCCCAGGTACTTGTACTCCTCCACCATATCCACGTCCACTCCCAGGACACTCAGAGGTGTAGGAGCTGTCGCCTTCCTCCTGAAGTCCACCACCATCTCTCTGGTCTTGGCCACGTTCAGCCGCAGGTGGTTCTCATCGGCCCACTTTACAAAGTCACTCACCACTGCCCTGTACTCCTCCTCCCGTCCATCCCTAATACACCCGACCACTGCAGAGTCATCAGAGTACTTCTGCAGATGGCATGACTCCGTATTGTACTGGAAGTCACTGGTGTACAGGGTGAAGAGGAAGGGAGACAGAACAGTTCCTGTGGGGCTCAACATCACTGACCACCGTTCCAGACAGCACACGCCCCATTCTGACAAACTGTGGTCTGCCTGTGAGGTAGTCAGTGATCCAGGAGATGGTGGACGCATCCACACCGACCACCCGCAGCTTCTCACTCAGCAGCAGTGGCTGGATGGTGTTAAATGCACTGGAGAAGTCAAAGAAAGTGACTCTCACAGAGACACCGGTTCCATCCAGGTGCGACTGAGCTCGTTGCAGCAGGTAGATGATGGCGTCGTCCACTCCCACATGAGGCTGGTAAGCAAATTGCAGAGGGTCCAGCGACGATTTCACCTGCGGCCGGAGGGCGACCGGTCGGTAGTCATTGAGGCCAGATGGTGTTGACTTCTTTGGGACAGGGACCAGGCACGACGTCTTCCACAGCACCGGGACTTCCCCCAGCCTCAGGCTGAGGTTGAAGAGGTGCTGCAGGACACCAGACAGCTGGGTGGCGCAGGTCTTTAGGACCCTGGGGCTGATGCCATCAGGACCTTCAGCTCTGCGCTGGAGTAGTTTCTCCAGCTGTCTTCTCACCTGGTCAGTCGTCACAGAGAGAGGGTGGAGGAGCCCATTGTTATTGAGGGCTCGGTGGATGTGCAGCTCAGCAGGGGGGACAGAGGGGGAGGTGTTTGGGAGGTGTGATGTGTGGAGGAGACAGGAGAGGGCTGTGAACTGAACCTATTGAAAAAACAGTTCAGCTCGTTGGCCCTCTCCAGGGAGCCCCCTGGCTGTCTCCCTCCCACCTTGAAGCCAGTTATCTGCTTCATCCCAGACCACACCTCCTTTGTGTTGTTCAGCTGGAGTTTGGCCTCCAGCTTCCTCCTGTAGGAGTCCTTGCCCTCCCTGAGCTTCACCTCAACACCAACATGAAGTCATAAAGTAAGCCAGAATCCCTGAATGCTTTATGAAACAGCTCTCCTGACTGTAGAGCAGTTAACTACTATTACTCACAGATGAAGAGGCTTTAAACTTTGATGTGGAATTCTGCTTTGAATGTAGAGGAGGCATTTTGCATGAAAGCAATGGTACGCAAAGAGTGAGCCCTCTTTTATTACCTTATTACCTTAGAATCGCATGCAATTTGGTGAGATGATTGTTTATTATCCGGGGACCATTTGATTAGATTTTGGGATCGATCGGGTCAAAGGTCAAGGTCATGAAAAGGTCTAAATCTTATTTTTACCATAGCGCGGTCAATTTGTATCCAATTGACATGCAACTAATGCCAAAATGTTCATAATTCAATGCCCAATCTTGTGATATGCGAAGGTATGCGCTCTACCGAGTGCCCGTTCTAGTTGCTTAATGTGATGCTGGGCTGATAGTTTACAGTGGGCGCACACAGTGTTTGCTCATGAGTAGAGGTTGCTAGCTGAAAAACCCAAGCAATGAGCTATAAAAGGTAAAAGGCTCAGAGGAGCTGAGGGGTATTGCATCGCTGGTTGTAAATCTGCGGGATCGACACCGTTCACATTTCACATACTGTCCACACATATTCATTCCATTCGTCATGAGTGCAGCATTGAGTTTGTTTTCATGGACTTGATTTCACTGCTTGGGCAAAAATATAGTTATTTTTTGCACATTCTCCGACGAACGAATAAACAGCATGAGCACTCTGTTGAGAAGCTGTTTAGGCAACACAACTAGTTAGCTAGGTTTCAGAAAAGAATGTGGATTGGGTTAAAAAAAAATCTCACAGGACACAAAAAATGGTCCCTTGATTTAAAGTCCTCTTTCTTTTTCAATGCATCCATACTGACCTGCGTGGACATTGCTCTTGATACTACTACAAATGACTTCCACACTTTAGCCTGTGAATACTAATTATATTGTTACAGAAGTGATCTGGAGCTTTGCATACTGCACTGCAGGGAAACTAATGCTGCGATGTGAGTTTAATCGCCCGACAAGTTTTGGTTTAGTCGCGTTATTCGCTTCATTCGCACCTTAGAGGGGGCGTGGCTTATCTCCATGGCTTTACTTTGTGGATACAGTTGTTATTTCCGCCATCCACCATGGAAGAAATAACCACCAATATTTCGCATCGGGGGAATTTTTCCGCCAAAGTTGAAATATTTATATGGATTTTTTGTTTCGCTATATTCACATCATTTGCATTATTCGTGCTGCCCAGTGAAAATTATTGTCATTCGCAACCATTTGCGTCTGTGCATGGACTTTGCATGGGATCTACTCCCGCGAACACTTTTGGTGTGAAGATGTAACCCCTGTGAGATGTCTCCTGGCAAATGATTCTCATGTATCTGGGCAGGCTTATGGTAACATCAGTTTATCCCACATCTGCATTCATAACAAAGGACAGAATAGTTTGGTCATCTCCTGTGGGTACCTTCGCTGGCTCAGTCTATTCGGGAATCCTGAGTCACTGAGGATTACCCATAATCCTTTGCATCTATTATTAAGTGCAGGAACACATTTACCACAGCAGGTGGCGTATTTTTACTAGTGCTGTGAAAAATAACGCGTTAACTCAGTTAATTCAATTACAGGTTTAACTAGTTTTTTTTTTTTAACGCATTTAACGCATGCGCAGAATGAGCTTCCAATCCGTCTGTTGTTGGTCGTCGGGACGAAAAAAAAGTCACTTGCAAAATGAGCTTCCAATACACCACTTCAATCTGAACTCTGTCCGCTCTCATGCAGACGGTCGTGCTGTTCATCGGTAATGATCCTTCCGCAGGTTCACCTACGGAAACCTTGTTACGACTTTTACTTCCTGTAGATCAGGGGTCTCAACACGTCGATCGCGACCTGCCAGTCGATCGCGGCGTAGTGTCGGTAGATCGCATGACATTAAAAAGATTGGCCCGCCCCCTGACATGTTCTCTATAGCACGTCTTTGTTCTTTTATTAAACTAAACGTCTGTTGTTGATCGTATCTCCACAGCAGCATGTCATTTCTGTCTCTTCGCGTTGCGTTAACACTTATCGATCTCCGTCTCACGCGCCACAGAGCTCCGTGCGCGCACATCGGGAATATTGCTTCCCAAGTTTAAGTGTGAGGTACTTTATGTTTGTTTGTTGACTACCTAAATAGCCCTTTAAATAAATAAAAAAGTTGATATTTCTGATATGTTTGACACAGTGAAAAACAGCCTGGGGTCAAATTGACCCCAAAGAACACCGACATTAAACATTGAATGGGGTCAAATTGACCCGAAAGGTAATAGGAGGGTTAAACATTCTGTTTAGGATGAAGATGTATTAATGTTCCATATGGAAGAAAACTGCTAAATAACTGCTGAGTTGCAGTACCATTGTATAGAAGAATGTATAAATGTATATATCCGTCTTTTGTCATAAATCTCTATGTTCTCACAAAATATACCGAGAATATCGGTAATATGTGATTAATCATGATTAATCCACAAAAACCTGTGATTAATCCGATTAAAATTTGTAATCGTTTCACAGCCCTAATTTTTACATTAAGCGGGATTTAACCCAGGACCCTTTGAACTATGTGACATACGCAGCATAAGAGGTGTGGGGATGAGCGCCCTCCAGCAGGCAGGGCCGCTCAGAGGCGGAGGCAAAAGCAGCTTCATTCTGTCACATTCATTGAATGTATTTAAACTCTAAATCTGTCCTTCTGTACACATTACATCTATTGCATCTGTCCATCCTGGAGAGGGATCCTCCTCTGTTGCTCTCCTGAAGGTTTCTTCCCTTTTTTTTCCCCCCTGAAGGGTTATTTGGGAGTTTTTCCTGGTCCGATGCGAGGTTTTGGGAAAGGGATGTCTATGTGTACAGATTGTAATGCACTCCGAGACAAATTTGTAATTTGTGAAATTGGGCTATACAAATAAACTGAATTGAATTGAATTGTTAAATACTGTATCTTGGGCTTTATCCTTGGGTCCACGTTATGCAATAGTAAGCATTGATGACGTGTTCCCACTACAACCAGGAGGTAGTTGTGGTAGTACTTACAATAGTAGTACTTACAATGTCAATGCAACACAAACATTGTTTCCGCAGATGAACTTTTTTTGCAGATTGCTGAATAATCACTTGAAAAATATTGATATTTGTGTCGACTTCAGTACCCACCACGTTCTTTCCCGACCAAGCAAATACCTCCTGTGAGGTTTCTAGACAACTGGAGCAACTAACGATTATTTTGATAATCGATTAATCTGTTGATTATTTATCGATTAATCGGATAAAAAAGAAAACTGTAATTTTCAACCCTTTATTCAAAACAGGGTTCGTACGGTCATGGAAAACCTGGAAAAGTCATGGAGTTTTTAAATGGTTATTTCTAGACCTAGAACAGTAATTAATTAGTAATTTTTGGAAAAGTAATGCAAATTTGATATATTCAAATATTAATTTAAACGGAATATATACGGTATGCTTTGGAATTCTCATTGTTAGTTTAAATACAACATCTTCTCACTTGTTCATGTGTACACCGAGTTTTCACAAAATGTTTAATCATGGAAATTTGGTTTAAATTCCTGGAAAGGTCCTGGAGATCCACTGGTCAGCATGTGTGTGAACCCTGTCACAAACAGACTGACAGCGCTTTACTCTCCTGAGTTTACTCAGCCGACTGTTTGTGGGCTAAACGCGTCATACGTGTCGACGAGGGGGCGTGGCTTATCTCCGTTGCCTTTCTCCGTGGAAAAATATTGTCGGCCATCCGCCACGAAAAAAAAAACACTTTTCTACATTATACTCTTGTGGAAATGCCACACACGTCGTAACATCTAGCGCCCTGGTGTCTGGGTTCATAACATCACCCGTAGGCGCACTCAACTCCGTGAATGTCACTCCGACGACCTGAATGACTTCCGCTTCCAGTGTCACGAGGGCAGCAGCAGCCAATTAGATTCACTAACGGAGGAGCAGCTCAATGCTGATTGGCTCTCACAACGCAACATTATGGTCTGTCCTCTCCCTCGGCTCCGCTCTGGTTTCTCCTGCGCCACTCTGCGCTCAATCAACTTTTTTTATACTCCGCGATTTATTGAGTGCCGTAATAATCGCGCGACACAACGAATCGATAATGAAATTCGTTGCCAACTATTTTAATCATCGATTTTTATCGATTCGTTGTTGCAGCCCTACTGGAAATGTACATATATTTTCATTTATGCTTATCACAGTACTTGAGTTTATATGAAAATATGATCATGTTATCACATGTTTTTAATTATATTAACTTTGTTGGATTAACACTTACGTAATGAGCATTTTTAAGATAGTGCGCAATAAAGGCTTGGCGCCAGTCAGACTGCAGCTGCAGGTCTGTTGCTGTTTGCAGGTAATCCTGTGCAAAATTACAATGTCATAGCGGTCTTTAAAAAAAAAGGGTCAACCAAGACAATGTTTGCTAGATCAATTCATGATATTATCAGCGTAAGATTCTAGCCGCCGCCATGTTGAGAGCATTTGCTCTCAATTTCTTCCACCACTGCTGACCTGATACCACAATTACATATTTGATGGATGAGGAAGCCTTACAACCACACCTGTTGTGCCATAGATGATCACAACCCTGGAGGATATATTAGAGTCATGTAAACAGGGAAATGAATAATAATCAGAAAACATCTTACCATACAGTATAGGACCGATCCCAGGTGCCTCATTACGGAAACATTCTTAGTCTGAAATCCCATCTTAATCTCAGTTCAGGATGAAAAACAATATTTGTGGTATTGCTTCTTTACAGCATTTGAGAAAACAAATCCAATTTTATTTTAGAAATCCTCTATAAAGCTGCGTCCACACCAAAAGCGGGGCGTTTTTTTCGCGCAACGAGATCCCATGCAAAGTCAATGTACAGAGTGGTTGCGATAGGCGCAAGCACATTTGTGGGTGGTTTTGGGCGGCGTGCATCGTGCTGCCCGAATTTCGCCTCTAGTTGAAATATTTCAACTTTTGGCGATAACTTCGCAACTCGGGCCAATTAGCCCTTGAGTTGCTCCGCGCGTCATCACTGTCCCACCGTTGTTGAATCAGAACAAGATGGAGGACACACTCATCGTTGCGGTTTGCGGGCACCCGAAGCTCTTTAATACCTCATGAGTACCTGACTCGCAGAGAATAAAACACGTGTGATGTTATGTATAAATATATGTAACAATAGGATTCAATCTATTGTCATTGCACAGAGTACAGGTACACAGGCAACAAAATATATTCTCTGCATTTAACCCATCCTTAGTTATTAAGGAGCAGTGGGCTGCAGTGATGCACCCGGGGAGCAACTGGGGGTTCAGTGACTTGCTCATGGACACTTTGACTTGCAACTAATGGGGAGAGCGGGGATCGAAACGACGACCTTGGGGTTGCAGGACGACCCCCTTTCCCCACTTAGCTACAGCCGTTCATAATGTTATGAACCCAAACACGAGAGCGTTAGATATTCCGCTCTCGTAGAGCTCGAAGCAAAATACTTTTAGACGTAACAGTTAACTTAATTGGTGAAAGTGACCAACCTGTGTGAGCCTACGGGTGATGTCATGAACCCAAACACGAGATGTTCGGAGGTTTGTGGGATGTTCACAACAAGTATAAAGCAGAACTAGTGGTTAGTTCTTCATGGTGGATGAAGGAAAATAGAAAGTTTTTTTTACGGAAACAAGCCACAGTGATAAGCCCCGCCCCCCATGGAGCTCCGCAACACGGCAAATGGTCGCACAATTACACACGTGTTTTGGCCGTTTGCGAAAAATCGCGTGGCTTTTGGGGTGAATGCAGCATTAGGATGGCATAGATCTTTTCCTAAATTGCATTCAAAATAATTGCTAAAGCCCTGTTGGGTGTGGGACGAGTAAGGATTAAAACAAAGACATGTACTTTTATAGTTCAGGCTGTTCTCAAACTAGAACTATGAAAAGTATGACTTGTAATGCTTATATCATCTATAAAATCAATTAATATTTAATCTGCATATTGTTGAAGTAAAAAGAGCGTGCGGAGGAGATTGGAGTTCCGAAAGCCCAGGACTGTCAGAGGGAACCTTTCTTCTGTAATAATGAGATAATAATTAATTATAATTATATAATTATATCCTATTTTTCTATCCTATCTTCTTTTAAACTTAAGTCAAGATAGGACAAGATGCTTAGAATAGTCTTCTTTAATGAGTCCCAAATATTTCAGAGCAGTACAGATCACCTGGTATATTTCATGTTTGATTTATGAGATGCGATGATGCAATGCACATCCACATATCTTGATATCTATGTTGCAACCAACAGACATAGTGATGAGATTCTCTTTCATGACTTTGATGTCTTCACCAACACAGTGGGAGCTGCTGATGGATGAAACTACGGAATCCAGTCGAAGAAAGAGTAACATCCCCCCGATACCCACTGCCTTACATCATCCCACAAAAAGAAAAAAACTGTAATTGGACCATTCGCTTTGTGGCCTGCCCAACATTATACCAGATGTTTCTCAAAGCTCACATTCGCGAGGTTACTGATGCTAACAACTGAATTTGAGAAGTGGATCTCGGAGTCTGATCTCTATCTTTAATGAACAGAAGATTCGATTAATAAATATATGCTCTGAATCCTCTTCATTCCAATTTGGAAGAAACACTTTCACTTCTTAATGTATTGCTGGTATCTAACACCAATATATATGAGGTCTGGATCGTGGAATATGCCTATTACCAACTATGCCATTGCCCTGTTGAGACTCCGCCCACTCCTCCTCTCTACCTCCAACTGCCTGATGGATCGTGGAGGTCTCCATCGTGGAATATGCCTACTACGAGCTATTCATACACTCTGTCATATTCATTGAATGTATTTTAACTCTAATCTGTCCCTCTGCAAACATTACATATATTGCACCTGTCCATCTTGGAGAGGGATCCTCCTCTGTTGCTCTCCTGAAGGCTTCTTCCCTATTGTTGTTGCAAATGTTGTTCTGCTCGGCGGGGAGTATAAGCTTCTCCTTCGAGAAGAAGGAGCGAGTAAAAGCGGCCTTACCTCCGCCACAGGCACTCCCTCCGGAGGGCGACAGTGCAGTACGATCATCCCGTTGATTGGCACCTCCTTCCCCTGGGGGTCCTGCTCAAAGTTTTTCCTCAGGTCTGCGTGGGGAGATAAGAGGCAGCTGTCAGGTGTCAAGTGTTAGGGTAAACCTTGCCTCAATTCTCTCCGGCAGCTAACACGCCGGCCTGCCCTCGACTGTGCATGCCACGACCTTCAAAAACCCTCCAACCAGTGCAGGATGGAGATGATCCCATGGCCCTTGTGTTAGGTAATCTGTTAACAAGATGGTTTGAAGGATACACCGGATCGTTAAAAGTGCTCAAGGGTTGCTCTGGTCATCTTGTGCATTCATGTGCATACACAAGTGACGAATCATATTCTTACCTTTGATGGGTCATTTCAACATGATTGGGTTTCATGTACCTGCAGATCATGAGAGATTCCCTGCATATAAGGGATCTAAATGTAGGAGGGGAACTCTATAATAGTGGCGCGGTTCAGATGGCAGGTAGGTCAGTGCAACACAATGATATGTAAATCCTAGCAGATAAAGTATTTGGCATCACGTCATCATTCATGAAGTCTAATTCTTACTTTATTCAAAGGACAAGAAAAGACTTTCATGATGTGTGTGATTTCTCACAGTTATTTCTCCAGGGCCACCGAAGAAATCAAGGATGAACTGTTGGAGTTTACACCCAGGCGTGAACACAGAGGAGGGCTTTAAGATAACCTACAACACCATCTGGCAGAGATATTGGATTTCGACAAAACTTGGCTGTGAATAGCTGATTGTGTCTAAACTTGATTAGACAGTATTTGTTCCCATGAATAGATTATTTCACCACTGATACATCTGATTCATTTTCTGCTTGGATAATATTGGCTTGTTGTGTTCACACAGTTTGGGGTAAACTAAAGATTAGAATTGCAAAAAAATGTTTGAATTCCAGTCGGCTTGAGGTTAAAGACCAATGGACAGACTCTGTAAATCAGTTGTCTCTGCTTCTGTTATATTATTTATTTTCTGCACTTATATTGTGCTTTTTATATAGAAAATTACAGTACAGAGCAGATGTGCTCACAGTATCAAAAACAATATGAAATGTAATCACATTTGGTGTTTTAAAGAAATACATTCATTGGGCTGGCTGTGGCTCAGCGGTGCACCGAAAATGGTTCTTCAGAGTGATACCATAGATGAACCATTTTTGGTTCTACAAAGAACCTTTCAAACCAGGATTCTTTAAAGAACCATTTCCTTAAATAGTTCTTCAAATAACATTTAAAAGGTATCTCAAAGAACCTTATAAAATGTTCTTTTAAGGCACCATTTCTGGTTCCATGATCAACCTTTCAAACCACGGTTCTTTAAAGAACCATTTCCTTAAAGAGTTCTTCAAAGAACCTATAATGGTGCCTCTAAGGAAATAATGGTTCTTCAGTCGGTGATGGTTCTTCATAGAACCACAGAGCCTTTTAAATAATCTTTTCAGGACCATTATTCTTCTGTGTGGAGTGGGTTGTCTTCCGTTCTGAAGATCTGTGGTTCGCTCCCTGGCTCCTCCAGTCCATATCAAGGTGCCCCTTGTGTGGTAGCCCATGCCATCAGTGTATGAATGGGTAAATGACATGTAGTGTTAAGCACTTTCAGTTTTTTAGGAAGACTAGAAAAGTGCTGCCTTGGTGTACCTATATTTGATTTTCTTCATTGCTAATGTAGCACACACATATGGCTTGCTTCTATGGATATCAATCACGTTTCAGCAACTAAGAAAACAGTATTGCTTGAGGTCTAGGCGTAAACGCAATGCTGTCTGTAAGTCACGTGTTGGCTGAATTAAACTGGTTTACTACAGTTTTATAAACAACAACATAAAGGATTAATATTTATCATTATCCAGAGTTTTTGTGTCTTGTTTTGAAGTCCCTGTCTCTCGTGTCTTCTGTTTCCCGGCACTTCCTGTTCCTGTGATTGTCTGCCCTGTCCCTGATTGTTTCCTGCTGTGTGATCGCTAGCCCCGCCCGCAATGTGTCCACCTGTGTCCAATCACCTGCATCTTCCCTGTGTATATGAACCCCTTTTTGTCTCATTCTCCAGTGTTGATTTGTACTGGTTAGTTTGTGTTTGACCTGTTTTGAGTAAAAAGATTATGTTTTCTGGGGAATGTTGTTGGAGTTTGGGTCCTATCTCTCTCTGGCTACATCAGCCATCCTGACAATCTGTGATTGCAACAAATGGATCAAAGGATGCCGAAATAACTATAAATTGATGCAGATTTGTAAGAAAAGTCGGAATGTATGCTTTATCAGTTCTGTTTTTTTAAATAGAGTTCGAATTGATTCTTGGAAGGCTATGCTCACACTGTAGCTGCTCCATCAACAATATTTGTATCTAGTTATAAATATGGCAGAGCTGTTCTTGTTTTTATCAAAGTTTATTGTTCATATGCATTTGAACACAGAGTGCTGTCTTGTCATTGTAATAATATGAGGTACTACTGTACCTTTTTAGTGTGACATCAATCACCCATTTACATACTGATGGCAGTGGCTAATGTTCCACCGGCCACCATTGCCTGTATTTGTCCTCAACTACTCTTTTCCCTTAAAGTTTTCTTGCTAGTTTATTACATATTGCTAAAATATAACACAAAGCTTTTTATAGACCTCCGCCACAGTTCTGATGGCGGAGGTCTTTTCATACTCACAGGCGATGCGGACAGTTGCCTTGCGACTCTTGGAAGTGCCCAGGTGGCTCCAGGCCACACAGAGACACCAGTAGTCCTCCGGGCCATGGAAATCCTCCACCTGCTGACGGGACACATTTATCATCACCTCACGCACCTTCAGCCCTGGAACAACAGAGAAGACATAGAAGTTAGAGCCTGCTACTGGGACCCGAATCCAACCACCTCCAAGTATTAGGTTTCAAGTCGGGTTTGGGCCGCTCTGTTAAGTAAAGCTTTGGGTCGGGTTTGGATTTGGTTAATTTAGTTGGTCCCCAGCAATGCATTGAGTTTTGGGTCAGGTTTGGGCTAATATGTTACTTAACACTTTGGTCAGGTGTAGATTTGAACTTTTTTCAATGAAATTAAAGATTTTAATTTGTGAGTGTCTCCCCAAACCAAGTCCATAATTCTGATTGTTGGACTAATATACATTTTACCTCAGTATTGTACTAAAGTCAAATGTTCATAAGTCATCCTGAAGGGAACATAAATGTCCAAGTTTAAAATAAGTTGGTTTGATACTTAAAGTAACATTATGTAACAATTGTACCTTAAAATAACAGCTTGAAAAAAATGGTGCCGCTACAATGACTTTTAATATGACGATTTGCGCCTCCGCTATTGCCATCGGGGGTCTGTGGGGAAATAACTCCGCTATGTAGGATTCTGGAGCCGCCCGCTCCGGGGCGGATGTACTTCGACCTGCTTTCTGGCAGTGATTACGCAATGTCATATAGTGCCACTCCACGCTCGCAGCTACAGTATAAGGATAGTTTTTTATGTAGCTTTTTGGTGTTGTCAACAATATTGTATTCGATCACACGTACTCCACATTCAAACATTTAGAAAACAACGTATATAGGCTGAAAACGTGATCGGTATTTCATCTAAACTAAATGTTGTCATTCTTTTGGTTATGTTGTAACAATTCGCCCTTAGCAACTCAATCAAGGGGAAAAGGTACAATACGCAAAAAAAAAAGGGAATGGGCGGATCTGCGAATTCTGGTGTTAACTCTGTGTAAAGCAGTTTGATTTATTTGGGTCATCACGTCGTTTGATGACACCTCAAGGCTTTATAACTATGGTCTTTTGATTTTTCTGACCACAATTCTAAATTGATCTGATAAAAAAAATGAACGCTATCTCCTGGTTGACCAGCATTCGATACAATACCATAAATCTGTCTATGTCAGTGGGCTTTCGCTCACTGTCTATATGTCAGTGGGCTTTACTTCACTGTCTCTATGTCAGTGGGCTTTCCTTCAATGTCTGTATGTCAGTGGACTTTCCTTCACTTTCTGCATGTCAGTGGACTTTCCTTCACTGTCTGTATGTCAGTGGGCTTTCCTTCACTGTCTGTATGTCAGTGGTCTTTCCTTCACTGTCTGTATGTCAGTGGGCTTTCGTTCACTGTCTGTATGTCAGTGGGCTTTCGCTCACTCTCTATGTCAGTGGGCTTTCCTTCACTCTCTGTCAGTGGGCTTTCGCTCACTGTCTATATGTCAGTGGGCTTTACTTCACTGTCTCTATGTCAGTGGGCTTTCGTTCACTGTCTGTATGTCAGTGGGCTTGCGCTCACTCTCTATGTCAGTGGGCTTTCCTTCACTGTCTGTATGTCAGTGGGCTTTCCTTCACTGTCTGTATGTCAGTGGGCTTTCGTTCACTGTCTGTATGTCAGTGGGCTTTCGCTCATTCTCTATATGTCAGGGGGCTTTCCTTCACTGTCTGCAATGTAGTCAAAGTACTTCCACATTTCACTTCTGACATCTTTTTTTCCAAAAAGCCGAGGACGGTCGGCAAAAGCAAGAGCCAGTGCTGTGGGACAATTTAGGATACACTGAGCACCTATCTCCTCTTCTCTCTCTATTTATGGATGAAGTTACATCTCTCCATCAAACATTACTAACTCCGGAGTCTTTGTCTCATCGGGTCCAGTGGACCTGGCTGTGTCTACCTCCTACCTCCTTCAGTCTCATGGATTGTGGAGGTCTGGCTCATGGTCCATTCCTACTACAAACTATTCATACTTTCTGTCATATTCATTGAATGTGTTTATGTAACTCTCTAATGCTGTTCTTCTGTACCTATGACATCTGTTTCTTCTGTCAATCCGGGGTGAGGGATCCTCCTTTCCTGGTCTTCCCATTTATCCCTGTCAAAGGGTTTTCTTTCTATTTCTTGGGAGTTTTTCCTGATCCAATGTGAGGTTCTGTACAGATCGTAAAGCCCTCTGAGACAAATTTGTAATATTGGGCAATTAAAATATACTGTATATAATTGAACTGTCCGTGGAGGTAAGCCCAATTGAAGCTTCGCGTAAGTTCAGACAGGAAGACCATACCCCTCACACCAGCCTTTCATCCCTCAGTCCGATAATCATTTCCCACTCATTACTTACTCACCGTCGTCAATCATGACTCCAGCTGCGCAGATCAGCTGGTCCACTCTATCCAATAAGCGGGGAAATGAGGACATGGCGAGCCAATCGTCTCGCTGCTGTCTCACTCAAATATGACCGTCTCTCTACCTTCAGTTCATTCAGGTTGCTGTCATGCACCCCTCCACCACCCCATCTCCAGCCAGTCTTCAAGGATCCATCAGCTTCAACTCATCATTCCATCAGCTCATCAGCCACCACCAGGTCTGGACTCCACTGGGGGGATCTCTCGTTGCTGATCAGGGCAGTCAGCCCTCAACTACAAATCTCCCCGTAGAGTCCAAGCACCAAAGACTCTGAGACTTCACCATTGCGCATCACATGTTAAACAATAAACATCCTTTATTAACACTATTCAAGGTCTTACCTGATTGAACTATATCTAGCTTCCTGTACCAGCTCTGGCTTTTTCCCCACTAGCGAGGTGACGTTCCACGTCCCTAGAACTATGCTGCTGGCAATCCGCTCACCCAGGCACCCTGCCTGGCCCGCCGCCCAGTCTACATAACACCTGCCCCCGATGCTTGTCCCTGCGGGTGGTCAGTCCACAGGGTGGCTGCTCCATATTGATTCTTGCAGGCCCCTAAACGAAAGCAGGCTCTCGCTGGCGAGCTCCCCTCCTGGTCCCGGGAGGGTGCCCCAGTTTCCCTGGTCCGTGCGAGGTAGCTGTAGTTCGAATGCCACTATCCATCAGTGCTGCTCTTAGTCTGGGCTCTCCGCCGAGTCCTGTTTGCCTTGGGAGACCCTAGCTAGAGCTAATGCCACACTACATAGCTCCCAGAATCACTGTGCCACTTTGGGTTTAAAAGATTTCACAGTGCCTCTTGGTTTTACACAAGACAGGACCAACGGTCTCATGGGTGAAAGTCCCGTGTTGGACTCATCTGTCCACCCTCACCTTCTGCTAAGGTGCACTTTGATTAGAATGCATATTCTGTAGAACCTGTGTGTCTACGACGGAAAAGGTCTCCTAGGAGACTTTTCATTTGCATTGTTTCCGTTGTTTCTGAATGCAATTTTTATATATTAGGTGCCACCACCGCTTAATGCATTGTTAAAAGTTTGTGATCTTCTTACATATTTGTATATTTGAATTAGTTGCCATTATTAAGGATCCATTAGCATGGCAAAACATATCAGAATCAGAATCAGAATCAGAAACAGGTTTATTGCCAAGAATGTTTTCACAAACAAACGAGGAATTTTCTTTGGCGGAAGGTGCAAGATTCGCGCACCAAGACACCGAGGCGCCGTCCGCGGCGCCATCTAGGAAAGGGTGGATGAAAGATGACAGCATAACATGAGGGAAGAGAGGCGAGAAAAAGAAAAAGCAACCCCCCGACTATGCCCCTAGAGGGGTACAGTGTGGGAGCAGGAGAAAAAAAAAAACACCATTGCACATAAGCACATACATCTTAGACATGACTTGCAACGAGTAGGAAGGGGGGGAGGGGAGGTAAGCCAAAGACTGGGCGATAGCCCCGCCATTGGGGGCAGAAGGTAACCAGCACCGACAAGCAGCCAGCCCGGTCCGTCAGCCATCACGGCGCCGGACACAGACCCGTCCTGTCACCCTGGGGGCAAAGCAGGCGGGCGTGGGACGGGGGGTAGTGATTGCATATCAGTGTGTTGAAGTTGTGTGTGAGTGGCCTTGGTCTGTCGTCCTCCCCCAGTCCACAACAGACAAAGTTCCCAGACCGCAAGATGGTCGTTGCCATGGAGATAGCCTTGAAGGGTCCTGGGGAGAAAACAACCACAGGTGTCTGTGGATAGGGGGAAGGAATGAGAGAGTCTCGCTTCAGTGATCTTCGGGGGAGTTGTTGTTCCAGTCACGGCCTTGGCCAAAGCCCGTCCTGGTAGAGGGAGCCGAAAGCAGATAAGATTGGGATTGTTTGGTCTTTCAGTAGCTGCATTTCAATTGTGCGCACCTACTATTCCTCCATTTTCCTCCCATTTCCCAATAGGATTTCAAATCGATCCAATTTCATTTGCAGAGCCATCAGCTTCTCCACGATGTTGTCATTCTGACGGTTTAATGCCACAGTCTGAGTGCCAACAACTCTGCCCAACGCGTCAATCATGTCGGGCAGCCTTAGGGGGCTTTTAACGGCTGTCACCGTTTCCTTAATTTTCCGATAAGCCAGGGCAGCACCAACTCCAATCAGCAGAAATCCTGTAATCAAAGTTCCGAATAGGTAGATGTCTTCTACGTCCTCCACGGAAAGGGCTGCTAGGCACAAGACACGCCACTTCCCCCACGCGTCCATCGTGTAACCAGCAACACTCGTCCCAGCAGGACAGGCAGGTTCCCCCGAACCCGAGCTTCTCGTCGAGAAGATGGTGTCAATTGCGTTTAGGGACCAGTTGATCACGTCCATGGTTTTTAGTTCGAAGAGCGATGCGGAGAGAGTCTCTCAAGTATAGAGACAGACAAGACATGACGAGAGAAGCCAAGCAGGGAGGGGAAGGTCATGGGGAGGAGAGGGAGAGAAAAATGCGACCGCCTTCGGAGAGAGGACCTTGGGTTTCGATGTGATTGTACCAGCTGGGTCAGATAGTTACAGACCGTTAATGTAGCCCTGCTTTCTAAATAAGGGTCCTTAAATAATCATTCATCAATAGCCTGATACATCTACAAGCTTGTGTCAGTGATCAATGGGTATTACATCATTAGTTATGTATAAATTCTTAAGAAGGCTGACACACTTCCTTTATCAGTCCTGTGGCCATCCCCCACCCCCTTGAGCATCACTAAGGAAATTGGCATAAACACAGTCCTCCAGGGGCCTTTACTATATGTTGTGAGCGCTCAACGGCACTAACAAGAGACCTAAATCAGCTGTAGCAGAAATAGCATTAATAATTGAAACCACACTTAACCACACTTCAAACAGCATATGTAGACTCGCTGTTCAATCGACAAGAGGACAAAACCCAATATTATGTAACACAAAAGGCATGTGAACACTGCACTTTGTGCAATTGCTCTGACTGTATTTAATTGAATGCATTAAAGAAGAAGAACAGGAAGAAAACCCTTTATTTGAAAATCCTCTTAGGCAACACGCTCCCATCAGTTGGAAGGCTCCGTCACCCTGTCATCTAAGCTTCAGATGGGTGTACAGCAACTGGTTTTAATCTGAGTCCTCGGTTTATGGCCTGTCACATGTGTTTTCTCAACCCTCCTTAGCGTCTTTCGCAGCTTGCTGGCCACAGCTGGATTAAAGGCAAGGGATGTGCTATGAGCTGGGGACTGCCAAAGAACAATACCCAAACCCCTCCACTCATGACTTGTGGCTTTTGTGAATACACCCTCTTACTGCTGCTGCACAGCTTGTGAAGCACTGAGCAGACTTCGGAATGAATACCAATTATACCCAAGTGACTGGCGGCAAGGCCACGGCAATGGATCCACGCTGGCGTTCGCAGTGAAATAAAAAAATGGAGAGCATTTTGTGGCGGGCGGTCTTCCACTGTGCCTGGGTGTAAATGGCAACAACAGAAAAGTGGGCTTCTTGCTTTTTTTTTTCACACCAAGCACTGTTGACAAGTTGCGAAAAGCTGATACAAATTAGGCCCATCATCTCAATACGGTGCACTGCGGCGTCTTTTGCGGCCATCGTGATTGACAGGCCTGGAGAAAAATAAATAAAAAGTAACTTTTAAGAAGAGGAATAAACAAAGCTGCAGCTTTGTGGTTGCAGCCCCCGTAGAGACAGAGACACAAGCACAATTCATAATTTATCAAGCAGCAGCGGAGACCTTGCAAGTGTATGTGTGGGAGGAGAGATGGCGGAGAAGAAAATAATGACTGATGACTTTGCGTGATGCCCTAAAAAGTGTGGACCCGGCAAGATGGAGATAAGTGCTGCTACTGTGTCATCTGTCAGCCCTTTTTGTTTATAGGCAGAATACTGTTGACAGGGCTCATTAGAGTAAACACTTGATCTGTTCTCCTCCCCAATCCCCTCCTTTGCTCTTCGCAGTTTCTCAAATAACTTGATGAATCTGTCCAAAAATAGCTGAATCACTCCGAGAAAAAGATTGGCAAGAGGGCAAATATAAAGAACTAAGTTGTATCTGTTCGGATTCCAGTGAAGAAGAGCGTGCCACAGTCTAGCTTATTCACTTGAATGTGGGTGAGAAGAAATCTGTTAAGACTTTTTAGGATACACTGAGCACTTATCTCCCCTTCTCTCTCTACTTATGGATGAATTTTCATCTCTCCATCACACATTATTTACTCTGCTTCCTCCCCGGAGTCTTTGTGACTTCATGACTCATCGGGTCCATTGGACCTGGCTAGGTCTGATGCCTCCTGCCTGGTGGGCTGGCTTCTTGCCTGGTGAGCCGGCCTCCTGTCATGGCCCGGCTTTATAAAATAAACTGAATTGAATTAAAAACAATGCATTATGATCATTTCTGCTTAAAAAGATGTAAATTCATGCGTACGAGTTCAGAGGGGAAACTTTTGTCCCCTGTTATATTTCACTTTTAAGGCATATTCCCTCTGGTTATCTTCTATTAACCATCCAATAAAGGTACAATTGGAATTGGGTGCAGCACCATAGATCAAAATTAGACCTTTCATAAAATGGCAATATATTGCTCAATGTACTGGAAAACCCTAAATACTGGACCATTCGTAAAGGGAAAGTAAGAGCTCAGGATTAGACTATCACTCTCACTTAAACGTATATCTGTTCAATGTCACATCAACCCACTCTCTTTACATGCTTGGAGGAAAGTCGCTGTGTATTATAGCGGGCTGTGGTAGCCATATATTCTTATCTTCAGGATACATTAGGCAATTCAGAAATGTCATTGTAGCAGGACTCATGCCTCTACCCATGGGTTTCCCCCACCAAGGACCAGCCAGGCACCACGAGGTTTCGTTGAAAGACATCATTTATTTGTCAGCAAACAACGCACAAGCAGACCGCAAAACCTGCGCCTCTGCTTACTCCTCCCGCTCCACTCTCCACTGGGAGCTTTTATGAGCACGGCCTCGGCTGCTGACTAATTGCCAATCACGAGCAGCCGAGGCCAAATTAGAGACAGCTGCCACACTCCCCACCACCAGATTTAGGCCGGGGCTCCATCCGGCCTAACCAACTGCCCCTCCCCCCCCATGAGAGCTTGGGCGGAGGAGGGGGCTCTGGGGGACCGGGCTCAGGACGTGGGGGCTCTGGGGGACCGGGCTCAGGACGTGGGGGCTCTGGGGGAAAGGGCTCAGGACGTGGGGGCTCGGGCTCAGGACGTGGGGGCTCTGGGGTCGACCGGGACGGGGAGCTGAAGCCCGCCGGGACGGGGAACGGGGCGCTGGGACCGGCCGGGATGGAGACGGATAGCTGGCGCCGGGGCCCGGGGATGGCCTTCCACCGACAGGTCCCAGGGAACAGGGGTCATCGGCAGCTCCGACGGGTACTGGAGCTCTGTGGTCGGCAGCTCCGACGGGTACTGGGGCTCTGGGGTCAGCAGCTCCGACGGGTCCTGGACCTCAGTTGTTGGCAGCTCCGACGGGTCCTGGGGCTCGGAGGTCGGCAGCTCCGACGGGTCCTGGACCTCGGAGGTTGGCAGCTCCGACGGGTGCTGGGGCTCCGACGGGTCCTGGACCTCGGAGGTCGGCAGCTCCGACGGGTCCTGGGGCTCGGCAGCTCCGACGGCTCGGAGGTCGGCGGCTCCGACGGGTCCTGGGGAACGGGGTTCAGCCGCAGAGCCGGCGGGTCCAGGAGGGCCTTGAGGAACCGGCGGTTCTCCTCCGCCTCTGCCCGCCCCATCTCCTCTATACTGGCCAGCATCTGCCCCAAGCTGTTCATCAGCTCCACATCCGGATCTGGCCGCATCCCTTCCAGGCGCTGGGTTCCAGGGGGCCCCACGTTGGGCTCCACTGTAGCACGACTCATGCCGCTACCCGTGGGTTTCCCCCACCCGCACCAAGGACCAGCCAGGCACCAAGAGGTTTCGCTCAATGACATCTTTTATTTTGTCACACACACAACACCGAGCCGACCACAACACTGTGCCTCTGCTCCCTTTCTCCCGCTCCACTCTCCACTGGGAGCTTCTATGAGCGCGGCCTCGGCTGCTGACTGATTGCCAATCACCAGCAGCCGAGGCCAAATTAGAGACAGTTGCCACAGTCATCATTGGGCAAACATGCATCATGTCAACTGCCTTATTTGGCTTAATTTGACTCTGAAATTCTACTGATTAGTTTTGCGGGCTGCACTTTGGTAAAATGTAAGAAGATTACCATTTTTTTACTTGCTACTGATGATAGTTTGCCTTTTTAAACATGGCGGGTTTGTGTAATTTAAGTACCAGTACCAGCAACAATCGCAATGTTAATGCTAATGAAGAACCAATTCCAAAAAACAATGAAATAGAAATCAATAGAAATGCAAAATTAGAGTCTAAATAAAATAGGATACAATTTTAAAACATCTCAATTTAAATAGTATGCGATTGATATTTTAAATATTGTACACAATAGTGAAATAATGTGATTCTCTGAAACTTGTCTTTCAAAAACCAATTGATATACATTTTCAGTGTTTTTTTCTAAACAGATTCGGCCCTGAGTTGAGGCTTGCGGGCTTACTTGGGTGGTTCCCAACGGCATGTTGTCACTTAAAAAAAATTATTAATATGATATTATAACTTTGTTTAACCAATTATTTAATTGGGTAAAAAGAAGAAAAAAGCTTAATTTCTACCGTTTTATAAAAAAATAAAAAAGATTATTCCTTGTTTGATACAATACTCTTTTACTAAAATACAAAAATGTAAAGTTTTACTATTTAATCTGATATTGCTTCCGTTTCTGTTCAGGAATGTAAAAATACATTTACTCAAATACTGTACTTTTTGAAGTATTTCAAGTTTCTGTTACTTTAAACTTCTACTATTACAATTCCTACGGGACATAAAATATGTCACAATCAGAATGTTAGAAGTACAATGGGCAAACACATCATCAATACCGTACGGATCAGAAAACAGTTATTCACATCAAATTGGCAGGCCATGGTGTGTACATTCATACACTCGGTTATACTCATTGAATGTGTTGTAACTCTGTAATGACTCCTTCTGTACACATGACATCTATTGCATCTGTCCATCCTGGAGAGGGATCCTCCTCTGTTGCTCTCCTGAAGGTTTTTTCTATTTTGTGGGAGTTTTTCCTGATCCGATGTAAAGCCCTCTGAGGCAAATGTGTGATATTGGGCTATAAAAAATCAACTGAATTGAACTGAATTGAACTGAATCCAGAGGCAAATTTAATGCACGATATTTATTTTATAACTTTAGTTAGTACTTCCTGTAATCCTGGTTGGGACTGTATTCACTGCAAAAGCAGCATACGTATACATCCAGTAAACCTAAGCAGCTAGTGTAGAGCTAACGCAAGGTAATGATGGTCGAACTAACATAGAAACGCAACGTTTTAGAAGAGCATATATCAGCAGGGAAAACCTATAATGTCAAGGAGTTAAGAGGTTGATCGGTAATCATGATTCTATACAGGGGAGAAGCTTGGCTAAATGGATTCACCCACATAACAAAAGGAGACAATCCTTCCCAGAAAAATGACAGTTTGTTTACTCAAGCACTTAGTGACCTAGATTTGAAAAAGCAAATTCATGCAATCATGCAAATAGTCTCAGACATGTGCCCAATTCAATCAAGCAGTCACTGTTTGTTAAATTGAGTCAAACTTTTGCAAATTGGATGGCTGATGAGACAACACTCATCTAACATACTGATGTTGGTCATTTTTTGGGAGTTTTTCCTGATCCGATGTGAGGTTCTGGGACAGGGATGTCTATGTGTATAGATTGTAAAGTTCTCTGAGGCAAATGTGTAATTTGTGAGAATAGGCTATACAAAATGAACTAAATTGAATTGAAATGTTGGAAGGCATTGACAAACATTCTATCGAGTAATGTAAAAATTAGTGCTGTGAAAAATAACGCGTTAACGCGTTATGATGAAATAACAGGATTAATTAGATACATTTTTTTAACGCATTTAACGCATGCGCAGAATGAGCTTCCAATCCGTCTGTTGTTGGTCGTCTCTAACCAGCAGCATGTCATTCTGTCTCTACGTGTCGCGTTACAGTTTTTTTCGTTTGCTAAGCGACAGCGGGCACAACTGGAGTCACATGTGCAAAACTCTAACTACAGTCTGCACAGCAGCAGTTCATGTGGACCAAACTCTAGTTTGTTTTTCATTGCTTGAACACAGTTTTCAAAACTCTAACACTTATCCCATGACTTTAACCACAACCTGCACAACACTGAGGATCGACAGCACTTTGTTCAAATGCTAACACACTGCTGTCAAAACTGTGAACCACACATTCAAACGGAATAGAGTTCAGCCTTGTGCCTTTCAAACACTGCGGATTGCAATTTCAGCTGAAAGGCTAAGCAGGTGTCTTGTTTTAGACTTGTTAGTGAACACACACACATATATATATATATATTACAGTATATATAGGTAGAGCTCAGAAAGACTCATTTTGGAAATGGAACAAGGAAGATGGGTTCGTGGAGGAGAAGGCAGGAGAGGGGGATGCGTGGAGGAAGACAAAGAGCTGTTATTGCAGATGAAATAAGGGCTACACTTATAGACCATGTAATGTAATGTCGTGAACCAAGTGTTTGGTCACCACCCACATGACCAAATGTCTCTTTTGTGAGGACACGAGTCCAGAGGACTGCCAGGGATGGATAAGGCCCTCCAGAAGTGTTATGATTTGGAGTGTTTCCTGTTTTGTTTTGAAGTCCCTGTCTCGTTTCCTGTTTCCCTGCGCTTCCTTCCTTGTGCTTGTTTCGTTCCTGATTGTCCCCAGCCACGCCCTGATCGTCTCCACCTGTGTCTCGTTTTCCCCAGTGTATTTAGCCTGTGTCTTTCTGCTTGTTCTTTGTCTGGTCGTTTTTGTTCCTGTCCGGTTCTTGTCCCTGTCCCTGTTGTTTCTCTCCTGTTGCCAGACTGTGGTTCTGCTCAGTGAACAATTAAAGAAACCTTTTTATTTTGAAACTCTGCCTGCTGCGTTTGGGTCCAAACCTCGCCTTACAGAACACAACAAGAAGGTTCTTCCCCAGGTGCATGGCAAGAGAGAACATTAGATGTGATGTTAATGACAACATGTGGCCTGATGCTAGAGAGAGGCAGGATTAGCCCCTCAATTATTTGTTTGAATTATGTATTTTTAGTTTCTACCATTTTTTCTCATTACTGTAATTCCGTAAATTACTGCAGACTATTGAAGCAAACTGCTAATTTTCATTTACCTTAAAGAATTGTTATGTTCTAAAAAATTTAATAAATCATGTGAAAGAATGTCACTCTTTTCTTTGAAGAAAATATTACTTTGTTTGAAGTCACTGAAATTGTTCAAACTGTAATGATGAAAAGTTAGTATTTTCTGTATTGGTGTTTGATGCTCGTGTTTTTACTCTGTGTTCTGAGTGACAGTGTGTGTTATCTCAGTGAGAGGTGTGCATGTTGTTTGGCTGCACTGAGCGTGTTTTGAATCATGTGTTCAGAGTTGTGTTGCTTGGAATGAGTTTTGCAGGTGATGTGAACTGTTTAGCTCAGGTGACTGTTGGTAGTGCAGACTGTAGTTAGAGTTTTGCACATGTGACTCCAGTTGTGCCCGCTGTCGTTTAGCAATCGAAAAAAACTAACACTACTCAGAGCTCCGTCTCGCGCGCCGCAGAGCTCCGATGCCGGCGTGTGCATCGGGACGAAAAAAAGTATTTGAAAAGAATCCAGATCTTTAAATTGATTGAATGTATGAAAAATTAACTAAAAGACTGGTTTTAAGGATCGTACAAGGGTTATTGGCACGGAGACAATTTTCTCTTGTGAAAGTTTTGGAGGGGATTCCCCCCACGACCTCAGTCTTATATTTAGGTAAATATAATATATTAAATATAAAGCAGTAGGGTTATATCTGAGAGACAATTGGGAGGTCAAGGGTCAGTCTGCAGAGTATGCGTGTGTGTGCATGTGTATTTGTGTGTGTGTGTGCGTGTGTGTGATTCTGCCTGTGTTTGTATGTATGTGAGTGTCTGTATGTGTGTGTCTGAGTGTGTGTCTGTGTGTGAGAGTGTGTGTCTGTGTGTGAGAGTGTGTGTCTGTGTGTGTGTCTGTCATTCTGTGTGTGTGTGTGCGTGTGTAAGAGTGTGTGCGTATGAGAGTGTGTGTCTGTGTGTGTGAGTATGTGTGTGTCTCTGCCTGTGTGTGTGTGTACGTATATGAGTGTATGTGTTTCTGTCAGTGTGTGTGTGTGTGTGTGTGTGTGTGTGTGTGTGTGTGTGTGTGAAATGATCTCTTAGTTTGCATTCATATCAGTGGAAGTTGAAGGGTAAATCATGTTTTATTAACAATTCCCAAATTATTTCCCAGATTTTTCCGGATACCTGCTCTTTTTGTTTGATGAGAAGTAAATACGCCTGTAAATAACATCATGAAGGGTTTATTGTTTTGAGTTGTTTGACTGTTTAGCATTTTCCTTATTGATTTTGATGTATGTATGCCTTTTATATTGTATTGTTTGAATAAAGATAGACGTTTTATACTACTTCCGCTTAACAGATAAATCGACTTTTATTTTGAAAGGTTAAAAGGAAGCGCACTTTTTTTTTAGGTTAAAATGTGAACTATATGGTATAGATTACGGACAGATGCGCATTTTATAACAAGTTTAATAGTTGATTAGACCCGTATGGGACTAACTCTGTTAAGGTGGCGATGAGGTGGTGATAGTGTACGAGTTTTAATTAATGTATTGTCACCTAAAAAAAGAAAATAAAGGAGAGTCACCAGCAGTAAGTCTTCACGCCAATTCATATGATCCTTTACAACGCCTATTGCTGTCATAATACGCAGGCGAAACAACAGATAAAATAATAATAAATAAGACTAGAGGACGCTTTTTACAATTCATAACAGCATTGTAGAAAAGAGAGATAGGCCTAACAAACGGCAAAGATACGTTGATCAGAGACGTATTTGTAATTATAATACGTCAAATGCAAACGTAATCTGGAGAGAAATACGTTTCAGTCAAACGTAATTTGGAGAGAAATACGTTTCAGTCAAACGTAACTGCAAATTGCATTTTAGGTCTGGGGGAACGTAATTTTTGTGATACAGGGTTGCACTGTGAGCCAGCATGTTATTAAAGATATTCAAACTGAAATCGCAATCGCCTTTATTTATCAAGGGCGTACCATGTTGCCACAGGTTACATAATATGTTTCTATAGATGTTGCCATACCTATCATGCATACAGTTCAAATGAAATCAAAACCACAGCAGCATTTCTATGCATTCAAGTCAAAAGGTAAGGGGAAATGAGTTTACCAGAAACTATATAAATAATGAAAAGGCAAAAAAGAAAGCAGCTGTGGTATGCTAAGTACAAATCAACACAGATAAAATCAACATATTGCACATGATGAGCTGTTCATCTCAGTAGTGTAAATGTAGAATGTGATCAAACATTTGGATGCATGCTGTGGTTTGATCTCTCTACGCTGTACTTTACTGTTGCTCTCTTTGCACTAAAAGAGTATTCATATTTTTGCAGTGTTGGCCATTATTCCAATCCGTTATAAGCGCATCATATTGAACAAAGTCATTGCTCAGATCTGGAAAATCCAATGGCACAAGAAACATCAGACATCAGACAGTAAGCATATAAACTCTATTTGGATTAAGTTTAACCTGGCTGTAGTTTTATCAAAACAACAACAACAACAAACGAGCGATCAAATATCTCTTTAAATATGTGCAGGTATTGTTTCAATGCTTCTCATAACAGGTGTAATGCAAGTATTCAAAATCACTTAAACAACATCCAATCACATGCACCACCATCATCAAAATATATGAAGGGGTTCCGAAACTAATCAAATCAGGAGAGTGCATAATATATGATTAGACAGCTTTGTTTGAAAGATCTAGTAAGATTTGACTTGAAATGTATCCAGTTTCTGAAGGCAAAATATTAATTGTCTTGCTTCACGCAATCAGTAGAACATACAGTATCTTGATACCACAAAGGCCTATCTTGCACAGCCTAATAACCCATTGTAATATTCTGTTTTATCTTCCTTCCCCATGTGGTTGCCTGCACTTGCGTGCCACCTACACATGCCACAAGAGCCACAGCAGATAAGTAGATGTTAGGACAGTACACTTTAGATCTCAGGAACAGCATTCACACATTAGCATCATCCGCCATCGGGGTCTCATTATGTCCACTCCGGCTCTCCGAGTAGGGCTGGCTTCCACAACGGGGCTTAATGCTGACGGAGGACTCCTGTGAGTATTATTCTGAAAGATTCTCCTCGCTGTTTGGTAACCGGAGCACTTAAAAACACGAAAGGCTTCGTTTCAAAATGCATCCCAAAATTAGCCACCATTTCACTCTGCCCACATTCATATTGCATACCAGCAAAACTGGCTTGCACACAAGACACACAGACATACACTACACACACATTTATGCATGTGCATGGAGCCATTAGAGTCTATTCCACTTTTGTTTTTCGGGAAGGATATCAGATAGCACATCATTTCTTGTTCCCTCCAGAAAAGAGAACCTTTATCTCCCATCTCCATTAAGCCCTGTGCCCGCTGTAACCAGAGAAACACAGCCTCTCTGAAATGATACCCAATTTCAGGCTTCCAAAATATGAATCAAGCTTGACAAACTCCAAATATGCCGCTAACAACTGAACACATCTTGCATTGTTATGAGATGGCGAGAACAGAAGTGACACTACGTTCCCACAAAGCATTTAGAACCAGCCATTAGAACCACAGTGGCTCATGAACAAAGAACTAGGACAACTTGTTTTGTAAAACTCTAGCTGTGTCTGGATGGGGTGTTAAATGCAGATTGATACACCAAGCCGACCCACTCAAGTGAAAAGTCCTCACTAACTTAAGTTCTCACATTCATCTTCCTTTCTTTCTCCGCTCCAGGTGGCATCTGCAAAAAAAATGTCACCACACCATATTGGGCACATTAATTCTCATCATTAAGACTACACAATTTGTCTAGATTACACCTGAATTACTTTAATTTTCTCTGCCAGTGCAAGTCATGTTGTTGCTGTACAACTGGTGCAGCTTTGCCAAATGAGCAGAGAGGAAAACAGCAAACCGGGGGATATGGGGTACTGGGGGCCACACGAGCCATATGGTCCACAGCTGCAGTCTTTTTTGCTTAGGAAGGTTCCTAAATTAGTAAAATTACCTAGTATTAAGTGTCAACCATGATATGAGTTGGTGAAATTCTCTAAATGCCACGAGCATATCTCTGTTGCTGTTACGTGATGCTGGTATTGATCTTCAAAACATGACTTGGGTATCTACCGGCCTCCCCATATTCTACACAGAAAGACCCTGCAGTGGAGATACACACTTGTGTCCAGATTATCTATGTGTTGTGCTGTGTTCACACCAAGCGTTGCTAATTTTTCGCGCGAGTAGACCTCATGCAAAGTCAATACACAATGGTTGCGATTGACGAGAAACGAAAGATTCACCCGACGCTGAGTTGCAAAAGACCATCAGCTTTGAGATACTCCGCTGGCGTCATGCCGTTGGTGAATCGAACTGACTGCTGCTGCTCTAGTAGTGCTGAAAGCAGCAGTAATTCAGAAGCAGTCCGTGAAAGTCACCGAGCTCTGTGAGTCTACGGGCGATGTTATGAAACCAAACACGAGGGCGTTAGATGTTCCGACACTTGTGGGATGTCCACAACAATTATATTGCAGGAATAGTGGTTATTTATTCCATGGTGGATGATAACTGTTTCCACGAAGTAAAACCACAGAGATAAGCGCCGCCCCCTCTAAGGCGCGAACAAAGCGTAAACCACAACGTCGTAAACTCGCGCGAGTTTTGGTGTGAACGCAGCATTAGGCTCCGCCAGGGTTGTGCCTTCACTAATTTTGCCTGTGATTTTCACGGGCAGAATCTCGAGGCGAAGCCCAGGTGTGGAAAGCAGCCTAGTGAGGGGCTTCAGGGTTGCATCTTTACCTTCGCATTGAAAATGCGGAAGGTAATGTTTTGATCGCCGCGTATTTGTATGCGTGCGTGTTATTCGCATAAGTCAAAAAGTATTAAACCGAATCGCATGAAATTTGGTGGGATGATTGGTTATTATCCGGGGACCATTTGATTAGATTTTGGGATCGATCGGGTCAAAGGTCAAGGTCATGCAAAAGGTCAACATATTCTTGAATCGCATGAAATTTTGTGGGATGATTGGTTATTATCCGGGGACCATTTGATTCGATTTTGGGATTTATCGGGTCAAAGGTCAAGGTCATGAAAAGGTCAAAATCTTCTTTTTACCATATCGCAGCCAATTTATATCAAATTGTCATGCAACTAATGCCAAAATGTTCATAATTCAATGCCCAATCTTGTGATATACGAAGGTATGCGCTCTACCGAGTGCCCGTTCTAGTTTGCATATGATACGGTACTGATGCGAGAGGCAGAAGTATTTTGCATCTGAGTTTTGCAGATTGGGGGTTAGCATTTCTACATCTAAGAGTACTCTTCCGGAAAATGGCAAATCAATCCCTTTGGGTCGGGATGGCCTTTAGGACTCATTCCCTGCAGGGGGGGAGGGTATTACAGATATGACCAGCTGGGCGGGGCCTGTGGAACAGACCGAGAACATGCTAGACGGATGGCACTGACAAGAGGCCGAACATGAATCGATGAACAGATGGAAAGCAGTGATGAGTAGTAGTGATGTCTGTAGTTTAGTTATTATGTGTATTATATGTATATATGTTAGTATTATGTCATGTTATATTATGTTAGGCTATGATAGTTGTTGTGTGGTGCCTTGTCCTAAGAATTTCAGTGCCCAGTCTGACCCTGTGTCATTCTGTGTATTTGACAATAAAAGACTTGACTTGAGTGTTCTGGAAGCTTAATAGTTAAGGTGCATACTACAAAGCCCTCTTGGGTTTCCGGAGTCACTGATTTCCCAGCTGCTCCTGAACGCATCATCTCACTCTTCCGGTAAGCTCCGGTTGCCAGCAGCGAGCATGATTTCTTCTTCTCTCCCTCCCGCTCCCTCTTGCTCAGTGTGTCTCATGTATAGTTATCCCCCTGCCTCCCTTAATGATAACGATACATGCAACAAGTGTAGTTTATTTGCTAGGTTGGAGGCAGGTCTAAGTGGGTTAGATGCACGGCTCCGCGCTATCGAAGCTCAGACAGCTATGCTAGTTAGCCCGCCCTCTCCCGTAGCCGGCGCGGAGCTACAGTCAGCTGTTAGCTGTTCTCCGGTGGTGCCCGATCAGCCGGGATCGTGGGTAACTGTTCGCAGGAGTAGTAAGTCTACACAGAAGCTCGCTGTGCACCAACCACTTCACGTTTCCAACCGGTTTTCCCTGCTCAGCGACACACCCGCTGAGGAGCACATCCTGGTTATCGGGAGCTCGATAGTCAGGAACGTGAAAATAGCGAAGCCACGGACTAGAGTCGTGTGCCTCCCGGGGGCCAGAGCGGGCGACGTGGAGTCTTGTTTGAAGCTGCTGGCTAAGGACAAGCGGAGATACAGTCAGATTGTAATACACGCCGGTGGTAATGACGCCCGAGCCCGCCGCTCGGAACTCACTAAAATTAATGTGGAATCCGTGTGTGCTTATGCCAAGACATTGTCGGACACCGTCGTTTTCTCTGGCCCTCTCCCAAATTTGCAGACAGACGAATTGTATAGCCGAATGTCGTCTTTCAACCGCTGGCTGTCGGTGGTGCCCAGCGAATAATGTGGGCTACGTAGACAACTGGAAGACTTTCTGGGGAAAGCCTGATCTGATGAGGAGAGACGGCATCCATCCCACGTTGGACGGAGCGCGTCTCGTTTCTGCAAACATAACCAAGTTGATCAACGGACAACCATATCTGTGACAACGAAGGGTTAATGTCATAAAGCAGAAACAGAGTAGCCCCACGCCCCTGTCATCCCTGTCACCCAGTGTCCCCCATAGCACATCCCTCCTCGGGGCATCCGCCCCTCTCACCCAGTCCTCCCAGAGCTCCATAGAGACTGTGTCTGTCCCACGGCCACTTAAACTTAAATTAATTCTATCAAAAGAAAGCAGAAGAGGAGTCGTACACAATAACCTTATACAGGTTAACACCATTATTTCAGCAGTGCAACAAAACAGGACTATTAAATGTGGTCTCCTAAATATTAGATCTCTGTCATCTAAAGCTGTGTTACTCAATGATTTAATATCAGATAATCACATTGATTTATGTTGCCTAACTGAAACCTGGCTGAGCCATGAAGAATATGTCTGCCTAAATGAATCGACTCCTCCAAGTCATATTAATACTCACATTCCTCGAGGCACCGGTCGAGGAGGTGGAGTAGCAGCCATCTTTGAATCGAGCCTATTAATTAATCCTAAACCAAAATTACACTACACCTCATTTGAAAGCCTTGTTCTTAGTCTTTCACATCCAACCTGGAAAACACTACAGCCAATTCTGTTTGTGATTCTGTACCGGCCACCAGGTCCATATTCAGAGTTTATATCTGAATTCTCAGAATTTATATCAAGTTTGGTTCTTAAAACTGATAAAGTTATTATTGTAGGAGATTTTAATATCCATGTGGATGTTGATAATGATTGCCTTAGTGCTGCATTCATCTCATTGTTGGACTCGATTGGCTTCTGCCAGACAGTACAGAAACCCACTCACAGCTTTGGCCACACGCTTGATCTTGTTCTTACTTATGGCGTTGACATTGAGCATTTGAAGGTCTTCCCACAGAATCCTCTTCTGTCAGACCACAACCTCATAACTTTTGAATTTATACTACCGGAGTGTACTCCGTTAGTCAAAAGTTTCTACACCAGATGTCTAACTGACAGTGCTGTAGCTAAATTTAAAGCGATTCCTTCTGTATTTGATTCGATACCACGTCTCAATCTAACAGAGGACTCCTGGTCTAACTTTAGTCCGTCCCAGATTGATCATCTTGTTGACAGTGCCACAGGCTCTCTGAGAATGACACTGGACTCAATAGCCCCTCTGAAGAAGAAGACAGTGAGGAAGAGGAGGTTTGCTCCCTGGTATAACCCTCAGACCCGCAAACTAAAGCAAACGTCACGAAAGCTTGAAAGCATATGGCGTTCAACTAATCTGGAAGAATCCCGCTTAGTTTGGCGAGATAGTCTTAAAACTTATAAGAAGGCCCTCCGTAATGCCAGAGCAGCCTATTACTCATCAGTAATAGAGAAAAATAAAAACAACCCCAGGTTTCTCTTCAGCACTGTAGCCAGGCTGACAGAGAGTCACAGCTCTGTGGAGCCGAGTATTCCTATAGACCTTAGTGGTAACGACTTCATGAACTTCTTTAATGAAAAGATTGTAACTATTAGGGACAAGATTAATAATCTCTTGCCCTTAACCAGTGCCAATCTGTCCTCAAGTGGAATGGCCTTGGAAACCGCTGTATGCCCTGGTGTATATTTGGAGGCCTTTTCTCCCATCAACCGTGACCAATTATCTTCAACGGTTTCTACTTCGAACACGTCTACCTGTCTCTTGGACCCCATCCCGACGAGGCTGCTTAAAGACATTTTGCCTTTAATTGGCAGCTCTCTATTAGATATTATCAATGTGTCTTTGCTAACAGGCCACGTACCACACTCCTTCAAAGTGGCTGTTATTAAACCGCTCTTGAAGAAGCCCACTCTGGATCCAGAGGTGTTGGCTAACTACAGACCAATCTCTAACCTCCCTTTCCTCTCCAAGATCCTTGAGAAAGTGGTCGCAAATCAGTTGTGCGACTTTCTACATCATAATAGTTTATTTGAGAAATTTCAATCAGGATTTAGAAAACACCACAGCACCGAGACGGCACTGGTGAAAATTACAAATGACCTCTTAATGGCAGCAGATAAAGGACTCCTCTCTGTCCTGGTCTTGTTAGACCTTAGTGCTGCATTCGACACCATTGACCATGACATCCTATTACAGAGACTGGAGCAGTCGATTGGCATTTCAGGCACGGCACTAATTTGGTTTAAATCCTATTTATCAGATCGATCTCAGTTTGTATTTGTAAACAATGACGCCTCAATAACCACCAACGTTAATCACGGAGTTCCACAAGGTTCTGTGCTTGGACCAATTTTATTTACCTTATACATGCTTCCTTTGGGCAATATTATCAGGAAACATTCCATAAACTTTCATTGTTATGCAGATGATACTCAACTATATCTATCGATAAAACCAGAGGAGAGCAACCAACTCGGTAAAATTCAAGCATGTCTTAAAGACATAAAAACATGGATGACCTGCAACTTCTTGATGTTAAACTCAGACAAAACCGAAGTAATTTTAATCGGCCCTGAGCACCTCAGAGATCAATTATCTGGTGATGTGGTTTCTGTAGACGGCATTGCCCTGGCATCCAACACCACTGTAAAGAATCTTGGCGTTATCTTTGATCGGGACTTGTCCTTTAACTTCCACGTAAAGCAAATCTCAAGGACTGCATTCTTTCATCTATGTAATATTTCAAAAATCAGGCACATCTTGTCTCAAAAAGATGCAGAAAAATTGGTTCACGCATTCGTTACTTCGAGACTGGATTACTGCAACTCCTTATTATCAGGCTGCTCTCATAAGTCTCTTAGGTCCCTCCAGTTGATCCAGAATGCTGCAGCTCGTGTTCTCACTAAAACTAAGAAAAGAGATCACATCACTCCTGCACTAGCTGCTCTCCACTGGCTCCCAGTAAAATCAAGAATCACTTTTAAAATTCTTCTCTTAACCTACAAAGCCTTGATTGGTGATGCACCATCATATCTTAAGGAGCTTGTAGTACCATATTGCCCCACTAGAGAGCTACGCTCACTAAATGCGGGACTACTTGTAGTTCCTAGAGTCTTAAAAAGTAGAATGGGAGCCAGAGCCTTTAGTTATCAAGCTCCTCTTTTATGGAACCAGCTTCCACCTTCAGTCCGGGAGGCAGACACAGTCACCTCGTTTAAGAGTAGACTGAAGACCTTCCTCTTTGACAGAGCTTATAGTTAGGGCTGAATCAGGTTTGCCCTGGTCCAGCCCCTTGATATGCTGCTATAGGCTTATAGCTGCCGGGGGACGTTTAGGATGCACTGAGTACCTATCTCCTCTTTTTTTTCTCTCCTTAAGGATGAATTAAATTCTCTCAATCACACGTTACTAACTCTGCTTTCTCCCCGGAGTCCTTTTGACTTCACGTCTCATGGGGTCATCGGACCCTATGAGACGACATAGATCCTATCTGCCTGATGGATCATCGAGGTTTGGGTCGTGGAATTCCTGTTCCTGACTACGCCACTGTCCTGTTGAGACTCCGCCCACTGTTGAGACTCCGCCCACTCCTCCTCCCCACCGCCATCTGCCTGATGGATCGTGGAGGTCTCCATCGCGGAATATGCCTACTATGAACTATTCATACACTCTGTCACATTCATTGAATGTATTTAAACTCTAAATCTGTCCATCTGTACATCTGTCCATCCTGGAGAGGGATCCTCCTCTGTTGCTCTCCTGCAGGTTTCTTCCCTTTTTTTCCCCCTGAAGGGTTATTTGGGAGTTTTTCCTGGTCCGATGTGAGGTTTTGGGGCAGGGATGTCTATGTGTACAGATTGTAAAGCACTCTGAGACAAATTTGTAATTTGTGAAATTGGGCTATACAAATAAACTGAATTGAATTGAATTGAATTCCAGACCAGAACCTTCATTTAATGTCATAGCCCCATCTATCTCTATAGCCACATTGTTGACGATTAGTTAATGGTAAAAAATGCTAACAAACTAAAGAGTGAACCCTCCCCTCTGGTCCTGAATTATGTCTTGCTGAAATCATGCAGCACTGAGAGGCTCTTGGAATCATTCTGCATCCTCACTTTTCTTCAGTAAGTGTCGCCCAGCTCCGTCCCAAGGGTCCAAATTGGAAATAAAAACACTAGCGCATGCATCGATACTCCAGTGACTGCTCGGGTATTATAGCCAAATTCGCTGACTCATCAGTAAGGGTTCCTTTTTCTCTCGACAAACAAAACTAAAACCTTTACAGCCTACTTTTCAGCCCTGGCAGCAAACATGCGGTGAGGCTAAATAAAATAATTTCTTGGAGAAAAAAGTCACCAACCCTCCTTCCTCCTCCCGAGGAGTATATAGTGGTGGTGAGACGGTGTGTGTGTGTGTGTGTGTGTGTGTGTGTGTGTGAGGTGTATTGTCCGGGCCACATTCGGTTAACAACCCCATTAACTGGCTCACAAAGCAACCCCGGGGCAAAGATAACATCAATCCCGGCTTTAGAGGCCATTATGCTTCAGCCTGAGATATATATACGCACCGCGCTGCAAAGGGCGAGGTGAGGCTGCGGCAGTGGAGTAGCTCCAAGGGTGGTAAGGTCTCAGCGCCGCACCCTGCCCTCCATCCACCCGGCAACCCCATCCTAATCACACGTACAAACACACACACACACACAGACACGAGCGACAAAGCCCCCGTGGGGCCTTCTTGGCAGGTGAGGACTGTTTATCTGCTTTACTCAGACCTTTGCACCACACACACCATCAAATGCATTTACTCAACATATTCTATACTATGCAAAGAAACACACCGTAAAATGCAATATCAGCACACATTCACGCATGTAAGCAAACAACCACCCTGAGCTTGGCACACATACATACCGACAACCTGTTATCAAGCGCACCCACAATGACCACAGCCTAACACACAAACATAATCTAATTATCGACACATGGTGCATGCAATACCAATACAGTCAATACAAATAACATACCCAGATGGCTGAGCTACACACACAATGCACATTAACTCTCGTGCAAACACACACCCCGCATGACAAATTGTACATACAGATGATAAATACTAACCTCGCACAACCACCCCAATCCCACACACACACACATGTGACACAGCTTCTGCAGTGTATAGGGCGTAAGCTTTGTCCTCTCGCTGCTTACCGATGATAACATTCAAACTCCACAGATTCTGGAAAGAAAGGTCAATGGTTTTTTTCTCTTTCTTTCTGCCTCATCGGTAACTATTGAACACAGGGATTCTATACAGGTCCATGTTTGTGTGCAACTCCAAGCGCTTAATAGCCAGATTCCTCTAAGGGAGGCTTAACTGCCTCAATTAAAATCACATAAAAGGAGAAAGTGCGAGTCCTAACAGCATAAACACATCTCCTCGTTTCTAAAAAACAAGGATAAAGAGTTTCCCCCTCATAGAGTCAGGTTGATGCTGATTTCCTCTCACACTCCCGGGTTCGAAGGCAGTAATCACGATTAGGGGAAGTGCGCCAAGAGAGGCGGCGCCGATGATTGACGGCTCCCCGTCGCTGTCCGGGACATATGGGTGGGAGGGAACTGCTCCACACACCAGAACCCAGGAGATCAGTGTGCTCTCTGCCCCGAAGGCGAGACAAGGACCGTGGGAGGAAGTGCTGAGAGTTTCTTCACAATAGGCTATAGGACAGCGTTGACTTCAGGGGATGGACTTCAGAAGAAACCCACCTACATCCAGTTTACTAATCTCCTGGGGTTGACATGAATCTTGCATTACAAGGAGTAGCATCAATCAGAAGTTTGGAAAGGTTAACCTCGGAGGTCAATCTGTTTATAGCTTTTGAACAAGCAGTTATTTGTGACTTTGTGCCACATATGTATTTGTGTTCTTCAAGGCCAATGTCAAAGTTGTAGTCTGCAGAAATGTTTCACACCTTACTCCAGGAATTGTGCTTTAATTTGCATTAGGTTGAAATGTTTTGACCTTTAACGTCTCCCTCATTTCTTTAGTTTTTATTGTAGCCAGTGTATCCTGCGGGTGTACCACAATTTCTTGAGAAATTATTAATTTCTTCCAAAGTTCTGTTCACGTTCGGCAAGCGTGTTCATCTTTTTCACAGCAGGAACTGTAGATTGAACCAGACAATGTTCTCTGTACATGCAGGTTTTCATTCTTGTGATCATCATGGGACATCATGGCCCACTGAATGACAGACTAATGAAATGCTTTTGCTTCAGCCCCTTATGACTGGGTGAGGCAGATTTCATGACAGGCTTTACAGATTGACACCCAAAACACCGTTGAGTCAACTCCTAATCCCATATTGGCCTCGGTAATATTCTTTTCATATATAGCTGCCTTCCTTTTTCTTTCTCTCTCATGTTTCAGATGTATATCAGCAGAGTTATTAGCAGAAGGCATGAATGATAGCGGTACAAATTAGACAGCTGTGCCAATTTATCCAAGCTTCAAAAGATAGATTCACTTGACTAATATTGAATCCATACTGCCTTTTGATGAAGTGACTGGTATCATACGCATCACAAATAGGATTTTAATGAAAGCACCTGTCAAGCAAATGATTCAAAAGCTGCTCAAAAGTCGGAAACTTTCAGAATATAAAACAACCAGGACATCTTTTGATATTTTGGCAGGCTGTTCCTCTGCAACAGCTACTTTTTTGGCAAAATGTGTGCAATCTTAAAACATTAAGAAAAAGATAGTCGATCAACCAGCTAATGGCCAAATACATAGAGTGAAGACTTGGGATTGAACCATGTCTAGCGCCATGCTAGGAGGGCCCAGACGCATACATTTGTTGTGAACCACTAACCACCAACCAGTAGCCTACACCTATGCTAATACTACCTGGCTACTGTGGGTTTTTTTATCCATTATTATATATTTTTTTCTGGTAAAAATCTCTTACAAGAGAATGTTGTGTTAATCTACTATTATTGGTTGCTTATTTGCACAGTACCAGGACAGGTCGTTTAGCTTAATTGTTCAATCTAAATTTCCCCTTGGTTTGCATTTAAGTGTTAATGGTTGTCTGTGTCTACTACCCCCTTTACCATTAAAGCACTAGAATGTGCCTCGCATGGGGATTGATCTGACCTTACATATACAACTGAGATTATAATTTGTCTCCGGTGTTCACGTTGAGATCCAATATCTGAAACAACTGGTGGCGTTGAGTTGGAGATTGCTTATTTCCGCCCACTAGTCATGCATGGGGTCAGGAGATTTTGATACTCACATCCACAGATCTGTTGTGGGGGTTAGGAGCACCAACTTTATGGACCATGGGGGCAAGATTGTCTCGAGTGTGGTCTCAGTGGGTCCCTGACACCCTCCACAGGTAGTTTGACCTGCTATCTGTCCTCAATTCGTTTCAACTGCATTTACATGTGTTTTGTTCATGTTGTCGAACATAACTGCAATGTAATCACGCACAAATCACTGTAATGCCAGGTGTATGAAGTGTAAAGGTTTCAGCCCTATAATTGACCTATGACCTGTCGTGGGTGTTCTCCGCCTCTTGACCTATGACCACTTAGATCGGCTCTAGCCCCTTTGAGACCCTTGTGAACGCTAATTTATTGATGGATAACTATATTTAAGGATATTCACCATGTGCCCATTTAATTGGCTCGAGGAAATACGGTCTTAACCCTCCTGTTACCTTCAAATGTACTAACATCTTTTACCCTTTTTGACCACAGCAGTTAAAACCTCCAGAAAATTATTAGAATTAATATTGTCTCCCAAGTTTAAGTGTCAGGTACTCTATGTTTGTTTGTTGACTACCTAAATAGCCCTTTAACCCTTGTGTTGCCTTCGGGTCAATTTGACCCGATTCAATGTTTCACCCTCCTGTCGCCTTCGGGTCAATATGACCCGATTCAATGTTTAACCCTCCTGTTACCTTTATATTTACTAACATATTTTACCCTTGTGGTCAATATGACCCCAGCTATTAAAATCTCGAGAAAATTATTAGAATTAATATTGTTTTCCAAGTTTAAGTGTGAGGTACTTTATGTTTGTTTGTTGACTCCCGAAAGAACACCGACATTAAACATTGAATCGGGTCAAATTGACCCGAAGGCGACAGGAGGGTTAAATATTGAATCGGGTCAAAATGACCCGAAGGCAACACAAGGGTTAAATAAATAAAAAAGTTGATATTTCTTATATGTTTTAAACAGTGAAAAACAGCCTTGGGTCAAATTGACCACAAAGAACACCGATGCGTACAAGTTGTGTACAGGACATTGAAAACATATCATCATGTGAATGTTATGTTTTCCCAGTTGTCCCCAATAATTTAGGAAAAGTCTTGAAATATGAAGCAAAAAAAATTATGTCAATCATTTTTTTAGAGACGTTAAACATTGAATGGAGTCAAATTGACCCCAAAGGTAATAGGAGGGTTAAAAGAATGTTTTTATACTTTTACCCATCTACAAGACCAAAGCCACATTAGTATGGAGGACTCAAAATGACTTAAGTATAAATAAATAAATAAATAAATGCATGAATAAATACAAGAATAAATGAATAAATGCTTAAATAAATGTATAAATAAATAAATAAATGCTTAAATAAATGTATAAATAAATAAATAAATACAAGAATACATGTATACATACAGAAATAAATACAGCAATTAATATATATAAGTTATAACTCAACAGGACATCATTAAATAAATGTATTTCTACATTTCTGTATTTTTTCATTTATTTATATCTCTATTTATGTGTCCACACGTATTTCTTCATTTATTTATGTGTGACATTTACGTGTCCGTATATTCAAATGAGCTGGGCGGTCCGAACCTCATTGTTGAACAGGATTGGTCAAGTCAGGGAGCAAGACAGAAGCAATCGATCCCTAGCACTTGGATCTGTAGACGAACAGCGTGTATTATGCATTCTTGTCTGTACATTCTAAATACTACTGTTGTTGAGTCACGGAATGTAATTTAAGGATGTTTTCAGCCGAGAAGTTAGTTGTTTAAGCATCAAATCTGTGGTCGGTTTATCGAAATTCAGCCTAATAAGGATATGCGACGGAGATTTGAGGTCCTGCTCGCGGGACCTCTGAGCTCAGGCGCCGCGCTCAGCGCTGTGTGGCCGCCGAGAGAAGCCTGATCTCGGCAGGACTTTTGAAATGCTCCGCTGGCTCTGACGTCTCCGTAGCGGCTAAACATGAGATATAATTAGGTTTTGAGGATCTAAAGAGCACAACGAGTTTATTATTTACTAAAAGATAACGTTACGTCAATTTGACTGAGGGTTAAGATTCATAACTTCATATTGTAGCGACCCTGGGTCAGGAAAGCTACGAGACGTTGTATATTTATTATCGTTTATTCGTAGCCTCACGCCAAACAACAGTGAACACCGCAACACATTCTACTCCACTGTAAATTATTTTACAGTGAATAATTTGAGTAAATTCATGCGCAAGAACAGTTGATGTGGTGACGTCACAAGACCAGAAAGACCGTCCTGCGTCCTCGAGTCTGGACTCCCAAAACCAGACTCCAAAGACCAGACTCCAAAAGAACACGAGTCTGTACTCAGTGTTCTTGGAATTGATAAACGGCTGAAGTCAAAAAGCTGTCGAGGCTAACTTCTGCTAACGGTGAGCTGAGCGAGTCAACTTCAGCGTCATGTGCCAGGCAGAAGTAGTAGAGCACAACACACCAGGTGCATCACACTCCTGTGACCAATCATGCTTTAGGCAGAGGTTCGGACCGCCCAGCTCATTTGAATATACGGACACGTAAATGTCACACATAAATAAATGAAGAAATACGTGTGGACACATAAATAGATAAATAAATAAATGAAGAAATACAGAAATGCAGAAATATATTTATTTAATGATGTCTTGTTGATTTATAACTTATATTTATTCATTCCTGTATTTATTTATTTATTTATACATTTATTTAAGCATTTATTTATTTATTTATACATTTATTTATTCATTTATACATTTATTTAAGCATTTATTTATTTATTCTTGTATTTATTCATGCATTCATTTATTTATTTATTTATACTTAAGTCATTTTAAGTCCTCCATACATTAGAATATAGATTGATACATTGGGATGACCAATATGTGGACTGATTTCTTTTTCATAGTCCGCTCTGCATGACTCTTATTCCAGCTTTATCTGGATGGACATTTAAAAAAAATATATTTTATCATGCGAAGATGGTTGTTCAAAGTAATGTGCACTGAAATTTAGCCAGCAGTGCCGAGATTGTGTCATTAGTTATTGGACAATGAGCTTCCATAACAATTGATATAAAGTATTCACTGATAAAACATTCATCTTCAGGCCTGCATTAATCCTTTTGTGGAAATTGTACCTAATTTAGCTATTGCCGGTCCGCTTTTGTAATTCAATATGCCTTAGTTAGCATGAAAATAGTTTGACGAAGTTCCCAGTGTTTCCCCCACCATTCTATCAGGGTTGAGGCCCCGCCCCCCTGTACTTTTCTCTGTCGCGCCAGATTACAGCAGAAGTAATGTAAGGTTCTTTCCTTAAAGACGTCTTTGTTATTTTATTAAACTAAACGTCTGTTGTTGGTCGTCTCTACAGCAGCATGTCATTCTGTCTCGACGTGTCGGTCACTCTTCTCGGCTCTCCGTCTCGCGCGCCCCAGAGCTCCATGCCGGCGTGTCTGCGCGCGCATCGAGTGGAGCAACAAAAAAAAGTCACCTGCACCTTCCGCCCCGCGTCACCGACACGTCGCCCTCTGTTTCTCTATGAATATCGAGGAGCAGACGGGAGGAAGGAGGCGGACTGCCGCGGCTTGACACTCAGAGGTGTGCAACAACTTCAACGCACACTGGAAGTAAACAAAGTTGCGTTCATTGCGTTAAAATATTTTAGTGTGTTAATCGCGGCCAAATTAATCGCATAGATTAACGCGTTAACGCTGACAGCCCTAATATATATATATATACATACATACACTACCGTTCAAAAGTTTGGGGTCACCCAAACAATTTCGTGTCTTCCATGAAAACTCACACTTTTATTTATCAAATGAATTGAACATTTCATAGAACATATAGTCAAGACATTGACAAGGTTAGAAATAATGATTCATATTTGAAGTATTAATTTTGTTCTACAAACTTCAAGCTCAAAGGAAGGCCAGTTATAGCTTATATCACCAGCATAACTGTTTTCAGCTGTGCTAACATAATTGCACAAGGGTTTTCGAATCAGATATTAGTCTTCTAAGGTGACACAATGTACCACTGGAGTGATAGTTGATGGAAATGGGCCTCTATACACCTATGGCGATATTTCATTAGAAACCAGACACTTCCACCTTGAATATTAATTTACCACATAAACAATGTATAAAGTGTATTTTTGATTAATTTAATGTTATCTTTATTGAAAAAACAGTGCTTTTCTTTGAAAAATAAAGACATTTCTAAGTGACCCCAAACTTTTGAACGGTAGTGTATATTATTTGTTGTTATGCATTCTGTGCAGCACCCTGAAATTAAGTCTCGAAGCTAAGGATAAATTTACGCTGAAATGTCAAGATTAAGGAAAAAACAAGCCCCAACTTATTATGTCCCTACATTTCTGATCACATTTAGTGACATTCAAATGAATTAAAAAAAAAAATATCTGCAAAGGGCATGACAATAATCTATAAAACATGCAATCAATAATTATGCACACACTTTGCAGGTTCGCCTGTCCTCAAATGCATGGCACACATTCCAGATATAGATATATAGACAATAAGGGTTGCTGCTGGGGAACTCAAGGGCTTTGTCAGTTCTATCAGTGTGTAGTGATTAATCAGGCTAGTTGGTAAATAAGAGATGCTATCTGGAGCTCCTGGTGGCATTGAGGGCCCATGTCCTAATCGCATTCCAATTCTTCACTGATCTTCCTCTTTGATTAGCCATACTAATCCAACACACTATGTTGCTGTCCGTTGCTGAGCCAGGACAAAGCCTCCACCTTAAGATCGTCCTTCTCTGTGGTTTTTGCGTCCATTACTGATAGAAGGTGGGCCTACAGCGACGACATCCTCAGGCTGCTCTTAATTGCTAATCCACTTGGGCTAGCATGAGGTGTCACTCGGCCTGGCAGCGCCACAAGCAGTAAAGTGTGATGAGAGGTGTGTCGGCGGCACAGAGTTTGAGGTGAAATGGCTCGAGATCTGTTCCCAACCCCCTTAAAACGGTCATGGGAGTCAGAGGAATGGCACGGATGATGAAACAGGTTTTGAAAAGGATGTGGGGGGGGCTGCTGTCAGTCAGTCTGTGAAGAGTGGCGTCGGTGGCGGACACTTACTGACGTGGTGATGCTGATGAACAAGCCAAACCTAATTTGAGTTAATGACCATGAAATATGCATCAAATTTCCCTTTCAAAAATGATCTGCGATGAGCCCACCTGAAGGAAGGGGAAATGAACCTCTTCATGAATCTGCATTAAGTAGTCAGTATTTGGCAGCATGTTACAATTGTTGACCACTTTTTTTTTGTAATACTCACTGTGTTGGAAAAAAAGCTCTTACTTTAGAAATTAAGTAAGCCATTTGTGGTGTCTAGCTTTTACCAGGTCTTCACATGCTGGATTGTGTGTATTATGATAGATAGATAGATAGATAGATAGATAGATATATACTTTATTAATCCCCAAGGGGAAATTTGTCGAGTCAGTAGCAGCAACACAAGAATAAAAAAACAAAACACAAAATATAAGAAGGGTTAGGGTGATCTGGCAAGAGGTGAACTGTTGTAGAGCCTCATAGCCGTCGGCAGGAATGTTCTCCTGTATCTCTCCTTGTGGCAGCGGAGCGTGAGGAGACGTCTGGAGAAAGTACTCCTCTGTCCCTGTAGGAGGTGGTGGAGAGGGTGGTCCGGGTTGTCCAATATGGACACCAGTTTCTTCAACGACCTCCTCTCCACCACCTGTTCCAGGTGCTCCAGCTGGCAGCCGATGATGGAGCCAGCCTTCCTAACCAGTTTGTTAAGACGGCTGGTGTCACCGGCTCGATGCTGCTCCCCAGCAGACAATGGCAAAGTGCAGCACACTGGCGACAACCGACTGGTAGAATAACTCCAGCATCTTGCTGCACACGTTGAAGGATCAAGCTTACTCAGGAAAAAGAGTGGACTCATCCCCTACTTGTACACAGCGTTGATGTTGGCCTTCCAGTTCAGTCGGCTGTCGATGGAGACGCCAGGTACTTGTACTCCTCCACCATGTCCACGTCCACTCCCAGGACACTCAGAGGTGTAGGAGCTGTCGCCTTCCTCCTGAAGTCCACCACCATCTCTCTGGTCTTGGCCACGTTCAGCCGCAGGTGGTTCTCATCGGCCCACTTTACAAAGTCACTCACCACTGCCCTGTACTCCTCCTCCCGTCCATCCCTAATACACCCGACCACTGCAGAATCATCAGAGTACTTCTGCAGATGGCATGACTCCGTGTTGTACTGGAAGTCACTGGTGTACAGGGTGAAGAGGAAGGGTGAAGAGGAAGGGGCTTTGAGATTGATGACAAACTGTGGGCGTCTTACTGGCCATTTGGTTTTACACTCAGAGGCCTGCTTTATGTTGAGGGTTATTATTCTGGTAATCACAATTTTTGTTGTCCTCAAGTTGGGAAAGAAAGCTTTTAGACTTTCTTCATGGACCAATCTGCAGACTGCTATTACAATTAAAGTGTAGTAACCCTGCACACATTTAAAACAGTGGATGTCTGTGTGCAAATGTTTCCTATGATCATTTTGAATGTTATTCAGATCTGTGTGCTATTAAGTTTCTTGTTGGGACTATGTGCTTCTAAGTTATTATAAAATGTATTAAATACTTTTTGTGACAAATTACTGATTTCTACATGGGATAATGTACAGTAAGACTGGTCATTCGTGCAAAATTAACCCCTTCAGGATGATACAGAGTGGGTCGGGGTTAATTTAGCATTTGCTGGCTGTACAAAATCCCTTACATAGCAGTGCATTTCATTGAATATTTTTAATTGCGCTTCAATTTTCCTCCAGTGGGCCAAATTACACCCTTTTGCTGGCCGGTTCTGGCTCTGGGACTGCATGTGTAACACCCCTGATGCTAAAGAACTCTATCCACTTCCACAATTCTTTATTATCTTAAGCTAAAGGTCCTCCCCTCAGCTGGTTGGGTTTACGCCTCAGCACCTGTCACTGCTTTTAAGGAACAGTCAATCTTCAATCCAGCCTGAGGTCAAACAGGTCGTTGTTGCCGTGGCTTCACATCATTTTGGTGATAGCATTGGTTCACCGACAGCAATGCCTGTGGTCATTTAAAAAATCATGTCCCACCCAAGGGTAGCTTTCGTCTCACTGTGTAGTATTCATTCATTTTTCTCTTCAGAAAACTATTCTGAAAGGCAGTATTGGCCATTATAATGATATTTAATGTCTATCACTTAATTTAAACATGTATATTGTATTCCAACATGCTTTTTCTTTTCAAAACAGGCACAAACATCTAACATTGCCCCTTTTGTTGTGGTTCAGTGCTTTTCCTCTACATGTACAAGCATAGCAGTAATCCATTACTGATGATATTAAAAGCTCCTTCTTCCAACAATAGGCCATTTTCCATGGCATGCGTGAGCACAGGTGTAACTAATAACATTAGCGATGCTTCAGTTCCATTAAGTGCAACAGTAAGCCATGACGGGGGCGCCACCATGCACAATGCCGGAGCCTTCGAGCCGCTTAAGCTGAATGGAATGCAGTCTTTATCAATGTTGTTAATTTGATTATTAATGTGCTTTTCCTGCCAATGTCTCATGAGACTGTACATGAGAGTATTTGTCGTTGTTTGCCAAAACACCTTTGCGGCTAAAATCTATCTTGTTGAGTTTTATTTGTGGAGTTTTTGCAGTCCAATTACAGAATGGTGTGTATTGCATGTTATAACTAGAATGGGCACTCGGTAGAGCGCATACCTTCGCATATCACAAGATTGGGCATTGAATTATGAACATTTTGGCATTAGTTGCATGCCAATTGGACAAAAATGTATCGTGCTATGGTAAAAAAAGAGTTTGACCTTTCCATGACCATGACCTTGACCTTTGACCCGATTGATCCCAAAATCTAATCAAATGGTCCCCGGATAATAACCAATCATCCCACCAAATTTCATGTGATTCAAGAACATTTTGACCTGTTCATGACCTTTGACCTTGAACTTTGACCCGATCGATCCCAAAATCTAGTCAACTGGTCCCCGGATAATGAACAATCATCCCACCAAATTTCATGCGATTCGGTTCAATACTTTTTGAGTTCTGCGAAAGATTTTGACCTGTTCATGACCTTTGACCTTTGACCCGATCGATCCGAAAATCTAATCAACTGGTCCCCGGATAATAAACAATCATCCCACCAAATTTCATGCGATTCGGTTAAATACTTTTTGAGTTCTGCGAAAGATTTTGACCTGTTCATGACCTTTGACCTTTGACCTTTGACCCGATCGATCCCAAAATCTAATCAACTGGTCCCCGGATAATAAACAATCATCCCACCAAATTTCATGCGATTCGGTTCAATACTTTTTGAGATTTGCGAATAACACGCATACAAATAAATAAATAAATAAATAAATAAATACACGGCGATCAAAACATAACCTTCCGGCATTTTCAATGCGAAGGTAATTACAGTGTTAGCACAAAGATAGCATACAGGGGCATCAGGGGAGCATCGCGAACGAGAGATCAGGTTTGAGGTTGAATACTATCAAGGAACATTGGGATGCTCTGGAAAAGCGTCTCAGCCAATAATCACACAATGTCTCTATAATCTATCAATAATATTAATAATGTCCTCATTCAAATAACTCTGAGGAACTCAGAGTAATGCATTCAAGGACTTTTCATTATTGGATATAATCGTTTGATTAAGTGGTTTGTTTTTTTGCGTTAAGTAAGCCTGCTAAAAAAATCATTCAATAATGATAGTGTTTTAGTTTTTTTATAATAACTTTTACATTGGCAATGGATTCAAAACTAAGGGGCAAAGTCACAAACAATGAAAACAATGAAATGTAGATCTTTCTGCTTTTGCATCCTAAGGGCTCGATCACACCAGACGCGACTCTCAAAAACGCGTCGCGAGCAAAACCATTGATTTTGACACCATTGACACCATCGTCTCCACGGTAAAAGTTAGGGTCTTTCCTAACCAAAAGCCGTGGGTTGATAGATCCATCCGTGAAGCTGTGAACGCCTGCATGCTGCCTATAACTCCGGTCTTGTATCCGGCAACATGGACGAGTACAAGGCAGCGGTCTATGGACTGAGGAGGGCGGTGAAGGACGCCAAAAGGAGGTACCGAGACAGAGTGGAATCACAGATGGAGCAGCGCGACACCAGGCGCCTATGGCAGGGGCTACGGACTATCACAAACTACCAGAGCAGACCCGCGCAATGGTGAGTGCCGACGCATCCCTAGCGGACGACCTGAACTCATTTTATGCACGGTTTGAGGCTAGCAACAACAGCGCTAGCTCGCCGGCTAACAACAACACCGTTAGTAGCCGAGGTGAGTTCTACCGCTGGGGATGAACACACACTCTCTGTGACCGAGCACAGTGTGAGGAGGGCTCTGTTGAGGGTGAACACCAGGAAAGCTGCAGGTCCAGATGGCATATCTGGGCGTGTACTGAAGACCTGTGCTAACCAGCTAGCTCCAGTGTTCACCGCAATATTCAACCTCTCCTGGCTGAGTCCGTGGTCCCCGCCTGCTTCAAGAGATCCACTATTGTCCCTGTGCCCAAGAATGCTTCTCCAGCATGTATGAATGACTACCGAGCGGTGGCCCGCACCTCGGTGGTCATGAAATGCTGAGAGGCTGATAAAGGACTACATCTGCGCCTTCCTCCTTCCTCCATGGACCCGCTGCAGTTTGCTTATCGCCCAAACAGATCCACGGATGATGCTGTCTCCCAGGTACTGCACACCACACTCTC